>NC_135377.1:72610940-72910940 GCF_049243985.1 Paroedura picta | reverse complement strand
AGCTCTAAATGGTCTCTGCTGGTTGAGAATCTGGTTTATATGACCTTGATAAGGCAAATGCACTGCTGTACAGCCAGCTACTCAAAGAGCATTGATTTAAACAATCGAGGCTACGGCAGGGTCATGCTTTCAGCATGGGATGGACAGCTACTTTACCTCAGGCTACAACACACAGGTAGTAAAAAATCTCTCATCTCTTGGGCAATAGATAGAATAATAGTTAAGGCTAGATCTTGCAGAGCATTGAATAAGCTGACAAACAGCACTGGAGTGATACCATTCTTGTATTCCCACCTCACCCAGAAGTAACAAGAGGTAGTTCTAGGGATTTCTGGAAAAAAACTGTCATAAACCAATAGCATTTCTGGTGATTCCTAAAGCTGTCACTTCCAGCCTGTCCACCCCACATGCCCCTGCACCCAGCCGTGTCACGACTCTGGTATTCCTAGGAGACCTCCCTTCCAAAGATTAACCAGAGCTGATTCTGCTTAGCTTTCCAGATCTGTTTGGGCTACCTTGAGCAATCCAGGTCATGAGGGAGGTTTTAATGCTGAGTTTAAAGTAAGAACTATTGAGATGTGCAATGGTTAAAGGCCCTTTATTCTGTAAGCTGTCCCAGGAAATGTCACATTAAATGTTCTGAATAAATAAATAATAAATAAACAGTCCCTACAACCACCTGATTGCAGCAGACATGCAATCATAGTGAATGGAACAAATTATAATCTAAAACTGGCTTAAGTTGCTTAGTCCTTGATGCCCCAGGCTAGCCCAGTCTTGGAAGCTAAGCAGAGTCAGCCCTGGCTAGTATTTCAAAGGGCTATCAGGATGGCAAGGGCAAGCCACCTTTGAAAGTCTGTTGCCTCAAAAGCCCCACAGGTTTGTTATTTGCCACTTGATGGCACTTTCCATTGCTTGTCTAAACCAGGATAGTCCAGGTTTAGGTGATCTCTCCAGGGTGTAAACTGCACGGACCTTTTATTCCAACCCCAGATCGATTCAGTCCCTGCCCTCTACACAGAATGCGATTTCCGTTTGGATTTGGGCAATTCTAATTTTCCTTCTGCAGCAAGAAGGATTGATCCGGAGTGACCCTACCTTTATTGTGCGATATCTTAGCGTGCTTTTAATGCTCAATATATTTTAAAATCACATTGTTTTGAATCTGGGCTCTCCTCCGTGGTAGAGGACCCGTGATTGGCTACAGGTGGTCATGTGACAAGCCTGCCTCAAAGGAGAAGCCCCTAATTTCTCTCAACTTCTGTTGGCCTTGGATTTCTTTGTGTGTCTTCTTCGTTCCCCCCCCTTCAAGAAAAGAAAGGATTTTTTTCCTCCCTTCTCTGACTTCTTGGATCCTCTCCCCCCTTCAAGAAAACAGAGAAAGAGTCTCCATTTGCCTCCCCCCCTCTTCTGAGCCTCCCTAACCACGTGCAGAAGTCTTTCCTGTTTCAATGGGGAGGGGGGGGAGGAAGACCCGAGTTCAAAGCGATCTGAATTCAACAGGATTGACAATGGAATAAAAAAGTAAGTGCAGACTCTGCCCTGATCTCAGCAGCTGAGCAGAATCAGACCCAGCTAGTGCTTGGATGGGAGATCTCCAAGGAAGTCCAGGATTGTAACCCAGAGGCGGACGATGGCAAACCACCTCTGAGCGTGTCTTCTCTTGAAACCCCCACCAGGGGTCACCAGGTGACTTGACAACACTTTGCACGCACCAGTTCTTAATACTTATTAAAAATGTACTGAAAACTAGACATCTTCTTTCATTAAGTGACACTGATACCCGCAGCGCCTGCCGATTGGTCCCTCCGATTCCCAGCCCCAGCAACTGCGAGCCGTGCGCAGCGCGGCTTGCAGTTGCTCCTTTGCTGCCGGCCGGACGCGTCGGAGGCGCGAAGCGCCTCTGATGCGTCAGGCCGCCCGCAAGGGAGCCCGCGCGGCTGCCAGGGGCTCCCTGTCCGGCGACCTGATGCATCGGAAGCGCAAAGCGCCTCTTGCCGCGTCAGGCTGCCGCCCGAGGGAGCCGTCGGAAGTTGCGCAGAGCGCGGCTGCCGGGGGCTCCCTGCCCAGCGCCCTGACGTGGCCCGCCGCTGCACTGAACTCTCCTCCTCCTCCTCCGCCCACCCGTCGTCAAGCCACCCTCTGCACGATCCAAGGGCGCTGGGCCTGCCGCGCGGCCTCCGCACCCACTCCGGAGGCTGGGAAGAAGACAATGAAGAGCCCTCGATGAGCGCCCAGGGCAGCCTCTAAAGCTGTGGTCCCCAACCTGCGGGCTGCGGCCCGGTGCCGGGCTGCAAAGGCCATGGCATTGGGCCACGGCTCCCTCTCCCCGCCCTCCCCGCAGTAAAATACTTCCCAGGCCGCAAGCTTGCGGCCCGGGAAGCTTCTTACTACGGGAGGGCTGGGAGAGGGAATCAGGGCAGGGCCGCGCACTCGCGCATGCGTTGCCCGTGCGGGCGCGGCCCGTGCGGGGCGCGATCCAATGCATGGGCGCGGCCCGTGTGGGGCGCGATCCAATGCGCGGGCGCGGCCCGTGCGGGCGCGGCCTGATATGCGGGCGCAGCCCGTGCGGGGCGCGATCCGATGCACGGGTGCGGCCCGTTTGGGGGGCGCGATCCGACCTCCGTTCGCAGCTTCGTGCCCATGAGGGGGTCTGGTATAAGGGAGACCGCTTGTACGTTCCCGCCTCCATGCGCAAACTGATTCTGGAGTTGTGACACGACAGCAAAGCTGCTGGGCACTTTGGCTTCCTGAAAACGTGGGGGCTGCTTCGCCGCCAATTCTGGTGGCCGGGGGCACGTCGCGACGTGGGGAAATACGTCGCAGGCTGCCCGGTGTGCCTCGCGCACAAACGGGGGGTGGGAAAACCCCAGGGCCTACTAAAGCCCCTGGAAGTCCCGGACCGCCCCTGGGAGATCATCTCCATGGACTTTATCACGGACTTGCCCCCCAGCCAGGGGAAGACGGTGATTTGGGTGGTGGTGGACCAGTTCTCGAAGCAGGCCCACTTCGTCCCCTGCCCAGGGCTGCCCACTGCGCAGCGCCTGGCCGAACTGTTTGTTACCCACGTGGTGCGCCTCCATGGGTTCCCCCGCAAGATAATCAGCGACCGGGGGGCCCAGTTCGTTGCTAAGTTCTGGGGGGCCCTAATGACCCTGGCGGGTGTGTCTAGGGGGCTCAGCTCCGCGTATCACCCCGCCACAAACGGACAGACGGAGAGAGTAAACCAAGTGCTTGAACAGTACCTCCGCTGCTTCCTAAACTATCACCAGGACGATTGGGTTTCCCTTTTGCCCCTGGCGGAGTACGCCTATAATAACGCCCCACACTCGAGCACAGGGAAATCGCCTTTTGAGGTAGTACACAGCTACGCCTCGCCCCCCTTCCCCACGCTAATGAAGCCACCGGGGGACCCCGCCGCCTCCCCACCTGGGGTGGATGAATGGGCGGCCCGGGTACGGGAAGCCTGGGGGGAGGTAACGGAGTCTCTGAAGAAAGCGAAAGCAGACTTCAAACGATGGGCTGACCGCAAGCGCCAGAGCCCCCCCCGTACGCGGTTGGGGATGAGGTGTATATCTCCACGAAACACCTCAAAAATAGGCGGCCGTGCAAGAAACTGAGCTACCAGTTCGTGGGCCCCTTTAAAGTGGTGCAGGTACTGATCGAGGTCACCGTGCGGGTGGAGCTTCCAAAAGCCTATTGCAAGGTTCACCCAGTTTTCCATGTCAGCTTGGTCAAAAAGGCTCCCCCGCCTGACGATTGGCACCCGCAGTCCCGTCCTCCCCCTCCCATCATGGTGGGGGAAGACACACACATTACGAGCTGTCCGACATAGTCGACTCCCGCTTCTTCCTCAAACAATTGCAGTATTTGGTCTCCTGGAAGGGATTCCCTGACTCCGATAATGAGTGGGTGGACGCGGAGGACATTGCCGCCCCACTTCTCCTCCGCAAATTCCATTCCCGCTTTCCTGACAAACCGGTCCCAACCCCTGTGGCCTCGGGCGCCTGAGCAGTGGGGGGGGGGCCTTAAGGAAAGGCGAGTGTCATGACCCCCCTGGTTCATGCCATCCTGTTCTCCACTGAGCCTTCATATTCTCACACTCTCATGCTTTCTCCGGCCGGGGCAACCCAAGGCCATAAAGCAATAAACCTGTCCTCTGAGAACTTCCCTCCCTTCCTTTCCCAGCGGGCGAGGAGCCCCAACAACTGTATCAATCTTACTGTAAGTGTCCTTGCGGAGACAGCTAAGTCTCAACAATGTGCCAACCTCCCGATAAGGCACCTGGCCATCTGGCAGCCTGGGAACAGGACCCCTTTTGTCATTTCTATCCGCTCTCCCGCCGAAACCTTCTGGGCACCCCTCCCTTATTTGGTGGGCCCTATATCTGCCCCACCTGTCCCCCATGTACTTTGTTATTATCAAGATCTTTGCTTAGGAAGATCTTGGCATGCTTATCTAACTGTGGACTTTGCCTAATAAAGCTCTGCTTTGGAATTTGCAACCGACTGTTGGATTCTTGATGCGCTTTTATTTGGGACTCCGCAGGCTGGGCTCAGCCTGATTCCTGACAGTTGGTTGCATTCAATCTCTGCAAACACATCCTCAAAATCTCGATACTCCCGTGGGAGGGCAGGCGCCCTAGCCGCCCCCACTGCGGCCACGGTTCGACAGCCCTGAGTTGGTTGGGGCCGCACATGCTGCTTGCAACCAGGAGACGAAAACTTCACTGTCCCTTTCTTCCACTTCACTGTGGGATCGTGTTCCCGCAACCAGTCCAGCCCCAACACACACGGAAATGCGGAGTGAGGCGCTACCAGGGGTTGGATCTGCTCCCAATGTTTTTCAATGTCCAAGTCCATCGGGAGCGTTTTCACTGTGGCCTCCCCCCCTGGGGCACATTTCCCATCCAGTTGAGTAATGGGTAGGGGCTCCCCCAGAGGCACCTTCCCCACCCCCAAAGTCTCGGCTAGCGCTGGGCTAACTAGGGTTTTTGTACACCCCGAGTCTACTATGCAACGAACCCCCAGTTTTTTCCCAGAGTTGGGCTCTGTGAGAGTAGCGGGCAAGAGAACCAGGGGAGAGTCACTCACCGTGCGTTTGCCCCTGCCGGAGACCTGCTGGCGGGGCGCCTTCACAGCAGGCCGTCTTCGTTTCCCGACTGCTCCCCCGATTGTATTTCTTCATCTTGGCAGCTGCCTTTCGATTCCTCCACCATAGTCGCGGCTCCAGCCGGAGCAAGCAGGGACTTGGCGGTTTTCTTCGTGACCACTTTCTTGGTTGTAGAGGCTTTGACTGGGGTTCCCCCCGATGGCTTGGCACTGGGCGAGGTCTTGGCTGGGCATTGGGTGAGGAAATGGCCAGCCTGGCCGCAGCCCAGGCATAATCCTTTTTCCATGCGCTGAGAGCGCTCGCTCGGTTCCAGTTTAGCTTTGGGCTTGGCTTTCTTAGGGGTAGAGGTCTTTCCACCCGTCTTGTCTGCAATTCCTTTATATTCAGCCGCCCGTTCCAGACGTCCTTCCATCTCTCCCGCCAGCTGCACCCATCCCAAAACGGTCAGAGGATCATCTAGAAGGAGGCACTTGCTGGACAGGTCTCCGGAGAGTCCCCCCACGAAAGCATGCACTCTCTGGGGTTCCATCCAATCCGGAACAGCTGAAGAAAGTTTTTTAAATTCTCGGGCATACTCTGCCACTGTCATTGTCCCTTGCTTCAGAACCTTGAGTTTCTTCTCTGCTGTCTCCTTCTCAAAGGGCTCCACGTACATCAAGCGCATGGTTCTCAGGAAGTGATTGTAGTTACGAACTGCTCTAGGATTGTAGCGGTAGAGGTCCATGAACCACTTTGCCGCCTCTCCCTCCAAACACTCACCCACGAAACGAATGTGCTCGGCATCATCATTGAAAGTGAACCCCATGTCCATCATGTAGGCTTGGAGATGAACCAGGAACGACGGAAAAGTTGACGAATCACCCGAGAACTTGGCCTTAAACTTGTAGGTGCTCCGCATCTCCACTCCCCTGAGATGAGGGGGCAGACGTCCCGGGCCCCAATCCATCGGAGCCCACGCTCCACGACCAACACCTCGACCAACTCCTGCCGCTGCTCTCGCCGCCGCTGCTCTGGCTGCCGCCGCGGCTCTGGCTGCCGCCGCGGCTCTGGCTGCCGCCACCGCTTCAGCCGCTCCACCAGCTGCCGCCGCTGCTCCATCCGCTGCTCCAGCTCCGTCAGCAGCCGCTGCTGCAATTTGTAATCCACCGGCTCCTACTCCAGCAGCCAGTCCTTGGGCCACGACTTGACCCAAACCCTGGAGTCCCGCTCCTCTCCCGGCATCGGCCACACTGATGCCGTCGTCTTCTTCTTCCTCCTCCTCCAGTTGCGCCGCCGCTCTCGCCGCTGCCAGGACCGCGGCTTCGGCTTTGGCGGCGGCATTCATCGCCACCTCCTTGCACTCCCTCAGGGTGGGAAGATCCCCCAGCCGTTGGCCGCCGGGCTCACGGAAGTCTGCTTGCAACTCGTGCAGCAAGCATCTCGCCTCCCGCTGCTCTTCAGGATCCAACCGTCCCGACACTCCCTGCAGCCAGCTGGTCACCTTGTCGAGTCTCTGCTGCAACTCCCGCACCTCGAGGGTGGACGCCATCCATTGGCTGGACACCCCCACTGGCAGTTGATCAGGCCACTGCTCATCACCTGTCAGGTGGTCGTACTTCGATAGACGCCTGCGTTCGGTGATGTGCCTTTCCAGGAAATCCACGTGACCCGGGGTCACATCTCCCAAGGCTCTGGCCATGCCCGAACTAAACGAGCCCGCGCCGGCCACTTCGCCCTGAGAGAAGTCCCACTCCAGGCCCTCTTCCTGCTCGGTATAGATATTGCCTTCGTCCTGCATGTTGGCAGGCGAAAGGTGTTGTGAGATTTGACTTAATGTCAGACATTGAAAGAACTCACAACGAGCTTCTTAATAATAAGAAAGCTTTATTGAGAAGCACTACATATATCTAGACTGGCGAAGTCAAATCTGACTTGAAGGCAGATTTGCTTCTTCTTATCAATACAATTCTCCCGCCCAAAACTTGAAAGTTCCCAAGGGAGGGGAGAGGGAGAGAAGAGACACTTGCAATTAAAAACAGTGTTACATTCTCATGGCCTTGACTGTCTTCCACTGTTGATATTGAAACCAGCCGAGAGGCCCCAGGAAGAGATAATGGCTACAATAACATATTTTTCACTCTCTACTTGTTAGCATGATTACAGGACCTGGAGCAACCAGACACCAAGCAATATAACTGTCATGGAAGAACTCAGGCTAAAGAATATGCTTAAGAAACTTGTTATGCAAAGTCATCTACCTTGGACTAAGGTACTCCCCCTAGCCCTGTTCAATATTTGGACTAAACCTAGAACAGGTATAAAGTTGTCTCCTTTTGAGATTCTTTATGGGTATTCAGACCTTGGGGTACACTGTGTGTGAACGAGAACTTGGGGGTACTTGTGGAGTATAAACTAAATATGAGCAGGCAGTGTGATTCAGCGGTAAAAAAGGCGAATGCCATTTTGGGCTGTATCAACAGGGGCATCACATCAAAATCACAAGATGTCATAGTCCCATTGTATACGGCACTGGTCAGACCACACCTGGAGTACTGTGTGCAGTTCTGGAGGCCTCACTTCAAGAAGGACGTCGATAAAATTGAAAGGGTACAGAGGACAGCGACAAAGATGATCTGGGGCCAAGGGACCAAGCCATATGAAGATAGGTTGAGGGACTTGGGAATGTTCAGCCTGGAGAAAAGGAGGTTGAGAGGGGATATGATAGCCCTCTTTAAGTATTTGAATGGCTATCATTTGGAGGAGGGCAGGAAGCTGTTCCCGTTGGCTGCGAGAAAAGGACGCACAGTAATGGGTTTATACTACAACGATATAGGCTAGATATCAGGAGAAAAATTTTCACAGTCAGAGTAGTTCAGCAGTGGAATAGGCTGCCTAAGGAGGTGGTGAGTGCCCCCTCACTGGAAGTCTTCAAGCAAAGGTTGGATACACACTTTTCTTGGATGCTATAGGATGCTTTGGGCTGATCCTGCGTAGAGCAGGGGGTTGGACTAGATGGCCTGTATGGCCCCTTCCAACTCTATGATTCTATGATTCTATGAAATGAGGGTTCTCTGTAGATGTATATAGAGGCATTATGATCCAGGCTGATTTGTTTTCAAGTCCCTTCCTAATATTCCCCAGCACAGCATTTGCCTTTGTCTTATTGCTGTCACAGACTGAGTTGACATATTCCGTGAATTGATTTCTTTCCTAGTAAGTTACTGCCAGTTCGAGCCCCCTTAACTAGTATTTGTAGTGGGATTTTTGGCTCCAGTGTGAATTCCTTTGTAGTCGTCCCTGCTGAACCCCATGGGCCATACGGATGCCCGCTGGCCCAGCCTCGACAGACCCCTCCTTTGCACTGGGCAAACACCCAGGACTTCTGCCCAGCAGGATGGCATTCATCCATGCTCCACTCAGTGCAGACCCCCTGCTGGCACTCTACCTTCGTAAGAGTTATTTTGTTAATATCCCTTTTTAAAACTCAATTTCCAGTTTACGTAGCTTTGTTTGTTGAAAGTGTGCTTCCCTTTTTTTAAGGACATGGACAGCTGTGCCTGGCTTCCTTTCCCCACTACAGCCGCACAGCGCGGCTCGCAGTTGCCCCCTTGCCGGCGGCCTGACGCATCGGGAGGCGCAAAGCGCCTCCGACGCATCAGGCCGCCGCCACGCCAGCAATTGCGGCCTGCCGACTCATGGGTCACATGCGGCCCCGCTAGCACCCGCCGTATTCCAGGTACAGCGGGCTTGATTACTAGTAATATTATAAATCAAAAAACCATAACCCTTCATGTGTTCTTGAGTTGGTGATGGTCTCTCCCCACCTATGGATCCATGTACCCTCAAGTATCATGTTAGCATTTACTCAAGAAATATGGAGAGGTTTTAAGAACAATACAATATAAACTTTAATAAAAACAAGTGTAAACTTGAACATTAAACATTAAAACATTTAAAACATTTAAAACGTTTAAAACATTTAAAACATTTTTAAAAGAACAGTGCCCTCCTTCTCAAGGTTGGTCCTCTGTGCCAGACCCGTCCTTGTCTTCCTCCTTCTTCCAGATATTCAGCCCTGGGGGTGGAGAAGAGGGTAGTTAGTCCAAAACCCTGATGAATTGTCTAGCTGTTATTGTGGGGCAGAACCAGGTCATTGTGACTGGAGATCACCCATAGGGAGAAAGAGGGGAACAAGCCAGTGATCTTCCTGACACTGAAAGAAGTCCAAGCATGCCTTCAGATAGCTCACTCATTGTTGCCCTTGAGAGAGGCGGTCAGTGGTCAAGGGGGCTTGCCTATACGAAATACGCATCAGTCTCCCTTCCAGATTTCAGCCAACTCCTCTTATTCTTCCCCTTTCATTTTGTGCAAATGGGCGAATGCTCCCTCTCACCATGAAATCAGAGAAGCAGATATCAGGATGGGCTGTGTGGGGTGGCGTGAAAGGCCATGAAGAATAAGGCAGAGTGCCCTTGACCCGCCGCACTCAGTGCCTGCACTTAGGGGAGGGGCTCAGTCATTATGCTCCAGCTGAAAGAAGTCCAGGCATGCCTGCGCACAGGGGACTCCTCACTGCCCTTTAGAGAGAAGGTCAGTGCTCAAGGGTGCTGGTTGACGGGAAGTAAGCTAGGGAGGCCAACCAGGGGGTATTCCGCATGATGGGAAAGTTGGTGGAAACTCGCTAAAAACGTTGTTCTTTTTCAGATCTCTGCCCAGGATAGTGAATTTACTCGGCAAAAGCGAGCAATTTTATTATTTGAATTGCATGTTCAACCCTGTCTTGGGTGTTTTTAGCATGGTTTTTGAAAGTCACTGCCACCCTGCCTGGTGGGTGCTGTCCCCCTACCCCAAAAGTGGACTCACTTGATGATGAGGTGCCCTGTGATACACACCAGTGCTTATGGCTAGCCATTGGGGATACCTCAGCCCCCAATGTCCCCCTGGTCCCCTTACAGCCGGTGCCTTATCAGCACTCCCTCCCAAGGTGCTGCCTAAGCAGGAAGTCCTCAGCCCTGAATTCTGGCCTCATATACTCAGGAGGATTGCAGCCCTGCAGGGGGGATTAAAACAAAGTCATACACTGCCACTAATGCCTGGTCCTTTTCACTGGTGCTGCCAGAAAAGTCACCGTGGACCTCCTGCATGCCAGGAGGGAGGGGCTCCCTGAGCCATAGCTCCACTGCAGGACTTTCAGCCCAAATAGTAGCCCAAACACAAAAGCCCAAAGGACCCACCAGGCCTCCACTGGGCAGGAAGCCAACTCTGGTCCCAGTCCCCAGTGGATACTGCCCCTGGTGTGATCGAGAGACCGTGCCCATTGTGGGGTGAGGCATGCCCCCCGCACGCCTTTTTAGCCACCGAGTTCCACTGCTGACTCATGTTCCCTGTATGGTCTACAATGCCAGCCTTGTCTATTCAGACTGGCCATGGCTCTCACATGGGATGAACTTCCACTCCAGACTGGCCATCTTAAAAACTGAACAATCAATCAATTTTTATTTACCCTCCTAGACCAACCAGTAGAAAACAAAATTACAGATATAAAATCAATTAGGAATGGATAAAAACTAAGAAATAAGAACAATTGCCTATGGATCCAGTATAAAAGTATTAGGGAATAGGGTTGGTCCAGCTCTGCCTTATTCTTATAGCTACCCAAGCAAATTTGGCAATCATTTTCATTAGGTCTTTATTTGTGTCTGACAGTAGTAGCTTCAGACACTGTTTCCTCAGACTTCTGGGGCAACAAGGTGCAAGCAACAAGGCCAGTGAGTCTGTATGGAGGTGATGATAGAGTGCACACTCAAAGAGGACATGTTCAGCTGTCTCTATTTGACCTTGCTCACAGACACACTTGCGGGCTTCTATCGGCAGCCCCTTAAACCTGCCTTCCAGAAAAGCAGAAGGGAGAGCATTCTAACACAGAAGAGTGAAAGTTCTTCCTTGTTCAGAATTTAGAAGGTCCGTTAGTTATGGCATCAGGACAGTCTTGTTAAGAAGTTCTTTTCCAAAAAGGGAGTCCAATATCTTATTAATATCATGCTGTCTTTCTACATCTATTACCCTGCTCCTTATTAATTCTTTCAGCTTGTCATGTCCCAGGCTCAGAACAAGTTAATGGGACAGTCCATAGGAGCCCAGCTTTCGTTTTAAGAATTGTGAAGAGGCTGTACCCCGGAATACAGATGTACATGTAGGCTAATTTAGGAAGACTTCTGTTTACATTGAGAAAGGGAAGGACTATATACCAATTTCCTGGAGGAATGTTCCAATCCATGGTCTCTACTTCTCGGGGAAAGTGGGGGAAGACAGTCATCCCTCAACCAACAGACACCTGGCTACCAATTTAAGGCATTGCATATGCCTGCCCTGAGGTCCAACTTTGGTGTTTCGTGGTATGTACACAACCCCCCCCCCTTCTCAGTCATCACCCTGCAGCCTTTGCTCCCCCCTCCCTGTGGCTCAACCTAACAGGAACCCTGAATATGGTACGAATCCCAGAGGTTTTCTTTGGTCTTCCTCAGTGAAGCCCCTCCACCACCATCACCTCCCAAACCACCCAGGGCATAAATTACATTTCATAAATGTTGATTGAAACATGACTAAAAGAGGTTGGGAAGCTAAAATGCAATTCCAGTGACTCAACTCTGCCATGTAATACGTGGTAAAAATGAAGTTTAGCCCTGCAGGTTGATCCATGGAAGAGGAGTTTCCCCAGCCCAAGGGAGGTTCTTTGGCCTCAGCCCTGATCCTAATGCCCTGATCCTAATGAGATTCTGTCCACTGTCCTGCTCTACTGGAGTGAAACTGGCCATATGCATGGCATAGGGATCTTGACCAAGCAATTTCCATCATGGGGGCTTTGGCGGAGGCACTCTTTGGTTCTTCAGAGGGGTTTCTGGGGGCGGCTGTGGGAGTCCGGAAGCAGCACTGGGAGAAAAAACAGCCACTGTATTATTCAGAAGCAGAGGGACCATCATAATCAGGCGAATGAGTCTGTTCCGTTGCACCCCGGCCTCTTACCTCATCAGAGCGCTCTGCTCTTCCCTGGTCTATTTCAAGTGAACTGGACAGCTGTGTTTATGTACCTTATTATTATTATATTCTTGTACTGCTATGTTTTAGGATGTTTTAATTCCTGGTTTTAATGGATGTTTTTATATCATCTAGTGCTGGTCTATGATGGTAATAAAACTAACTAACTAACTAACTAACCAACTAACTAACTAGTGTATGTATATATCCTTATCCGTGATTCCTCTATATATTTATGAAACTGGCCCTGGGGTGGAACCAGTCCAGCTGTTCGAGGTGGAATAGGGCCAATCAGGGTGCGGCCAGCTGATTGTCCCGCCCTGAACAGCTCCCATCTGCACTGCTCCTGGGTCCCAGATTACACACTTAAGCAGAAATATCAGGAAATCGAATACTGGAACTTGTATAGGTTTATATAATTCATAGGATAACCAAATATTGTCCCTGCATTTCATTTCTTTTGAAAAGTCTCCTTGAACTTTTTTTTAAGGTTAGCACTAAAGACTGCCTATTAAATAAGACAAACCAACCTCCAGTGGGCTCTCTAGCATGACAGGCTTGCCAACAATGAATCATAGAATCATAGAACCATAGAGTTGGAAGGGGCCATACAGGCCATCTAGTCCAACCCCCTGCTCAACACAGGATCAGCCTAAAGCATCCTAAAGCATCCAAGAAAAGTGTGTATCCAACCTTTGCTTGAAGACTGCCAGTGAGGGGGAGTTCACCACCTCCTTAGGCAGCCTGTGCACTACCTCCCCTTCATACCTTAACTAAGGGAGCCCCTCCCCACACACACACACACACACACACACACAGACAATGGGGTTCAGCAGGGACGACTACAAAGGAATTCACACTGGAGCCAAAAATCCCACTACAAATACTAGTTAAGGGGGCTCGAACTGGCAGTAACTTACTAGGAAAGAAATCAATTCACGGAATATGTCAACTCAGTCTGTGACAGCAATAAGACAAAGGCAAATGCTGTGCTGGGGAATATTAGGAAAGGACTTGAAAACAAATCACCCTGGATCATAATGCCTCTATATACATCTACAGAGAACCCTCATTTCATAGAATCATAGAATCATAGAGTTGGAAGGGGCCATACAGGCCATCTAGTCCAACCCCCTGCTCTACGCAGGATCAGCCCAAAGCATCCTAAAGCATCCAAGAAAAGTGTGTATCCAACCTTTGCTTGAAGACTTCCAGTGAGGGGGCGCTCACCACCTCCTTAGGCAGCCTATTCCACTGCTGAACTACTCTGACTGTGAAAATTTTTCTCCTGATATCTAGCCTATATCGTTGTAGTATAAACCCATTACTGTGCGTCCTTTTCTCGCAGCCAACGGGAACAGCTTCCTGCCCTCCTCCAAATGATAGCCATTCAAATACTTAAAGAGGGCTATCATATTCCCTCTCAACCTCCTTTTCTCCAGGCTGTACATTCCCAAGTCCCTCAACCTATCTTCATATGGCTTGGTCCCTTGGCCCCAGATCATCTTTGTCGCTGTCCTCTGTACCCTTTCAATTTTATCGACGTCCTTCTTGAAGTGAGGCCTCCAGAACTGCACACAGTACTCCAGGTGTGGTCTGACCAGTGCCGTATACAATGGGACTATGACATCTTGTGATTTTGATGTGATGCCCCTGTTGATACAGCCCAAAATGGCATTCACCTTTTTTACCGCTGAATCACACTGCCTGCTCATATTTAGTTTACACTCCACAAGTACCCCCAAGTTCTCGTTCACACACAGTGTTACCTAGAAGCGTATCCCCCATCCAGTAGGCATGCTTTTCATTTTTCTGACCCAGATGCAGAACTTTACACTTATCTTTATTAAATTGCATCTTGTTCTCATTTGCCCATTTTTCCATTGTGTTCAGATCTCGTTGAACTCTGTCTCTATCTTCCGGAGTATTTGCCAGTCCTCCCAATTTGGTGTCATCTGCAAACTTGATGAGTAGTCCCTCCACCCCCTCATCTAGATCATTAATAAATATGTTAAAAAGTACTGGTCCGAGCACCGAGCCCTGAGGTACCCCGCTACTCGCCTCCCTCCAGACTGATGAAACACCATTGACAACAACTCTTTGAGTGCAGTTCTCTAACCCAGTGGTCCCCAACCTTTTTTATCACCGGGGACCACTCAACGCCAGGGACCACTCACCGGGGACCACTCAACTGAGGCCGGGTGGGGGGGGTAGTTTACTCCTCTACTCTCAACCACTGCTCTAGCGCTCTCTGATTGCTATGGTAATGTTTAAACATCCCTTCAAAATAAGATACAGACACGCCATAACAATGATGTGTGTTGTAAAGGGCTGGGGGGATGAAGTAAAGGGCCGGAGGGGGGGGGAGAAGGCGTCCTTCGGGGCCCACCTCCAATTAGTCGAAGGGCCACATGTGGTCCGCGGCCCACAGGTTGGGGATCGCTACTCTAACCAATTCCCTATCCACCTAACTATCTGAAAATACAGATTGCAGTCCTTCAATTTATTCATCCGAACATCATGGAGAATCTTATCAAAAGTGTTACTAAAATCCAAGTCAATGACATCAACCAAATTTCTACGATCCAGCAAACCTGTCACTTGGTCAAAAAAGGAAACCAGGTTGGTCTGGCAGGATCAGTTGGGAGACAAATCCACGCTGACTTCCTTGGATCACCAAATTGTCCTCCAGATGTTTGCAGATCGCTCCCTTTAATATCTGCTCCATTATCTTACCCACAACAGAGGTTAGACTCACTAGTCTATAGTTTCCCAGATCATCCTTCCTCCCTTTTTTGAAGATCGGAATAACGTTTGCTCTCTTCCAGTCCTCCGGGACATCTCCAGTCCTTAAAGAGGCCCCGAAGATGATGGACAAGGGTTGTGCAAGGTCTCTGGAAAGTTCTTTGAGCACTCTCGGGTGCATTTCATCCGGCCCAGGAGATTTGAACTCATCCAGTGCAGCTAAATGCCTCTCAATAACCTCTCTATCCATGTTACCCTGCAACCCAGATACTATCGCTTGGCTACTGCGATCTCTGGATGTGCCTAAACCCTTTGACCTGTGGGGAAAAAGAGATGTAAAATAGGCGCTGAGCCTTTCTGCTTTCTCTGCATCCTCTGTTAGTGTTTGTCCATCTGCACCCAACAGTGGGCCTGTTGCCTCCTTTACTTTACGTTTGCTCCTCACATAACTGAAAAATCTTTTCTTGTTACAGTGGGCTTCCCTGGCCAATCTTAGCTCACTCTCAGCTTTGGCCTTTCTGATGATTGATCTACAGTGCCTAGTAACCTGTAGGTACTCTTCTTTAGAGCTCTGTCCTTCCCTCCATTTCCTGAACATTTCCCTTTTCTTTCTTAGTTCCTCTTGAAGTTCTCTGTTCATCCAAATAGGTTTCTTAGAGCTCCTGCAGTGTGTTCGTCTTTCTTGGATAGTCATGGATTGAGCATGCAATAGCTCTTGTTTGAGTAGTGCCCAACATTCAAATGCTCACTTCCCTTCCAGCATTCTCATCCATGGTATGACACTCATCATGTCTCTGAGTTTATTAAAGTTTGCCCTACAAAAATCCAACATCCGCGTCTGGCTACAAGCTTCCTTGCCCCCCCCCCATCTCAAAAGGAATTCTATGAGGACATGGTCACTTCCCCCTAGGGTCCCCACCTCCTTCACCTCATCCACCAACTCTTGCCTGTTGGTCAGTATTGTCCAGTATGGCTGAACCTCTTGTGGGTTCATCTACCATTTGATAAATGAAATTGTCAGCCAGGCAGGTCAGAATGTTGTATGACTGAGGACGCTTCGCATCCTCTCATTGGTCAGGCGGTCGGTAGCAGACACCAACCACCACGCTGTTTATTTTCCCGTAACTTATTTTCACCCAGATGCTTTCCACTGTAGATATACTCTCTTTCAGTAGAAAGCTCTCCTTCACTAGCATTTCCTGACAGGTAAGCCCTTTCCTCACATACAGTGCCATTCCTCCACCAATCTATTCTGTTTTTTCTGAACAGTTCATATCCATCCACTATTACATTCCAGTCATGAGAATCATTCCACCAAGTTTCTGTGATGCCTACTAGATCACACCTTTCCATCAGCATGAGAAGTTCCAGCTCTTCCTTCTTATTGCCCATGCTTCGGGCGTTAGTATAAAGACATCTGAATCCTTTTACTTTTGGTTCCTTATGAACTGGACTTGCCGGTTGGGCTGTCCCCGATCGGTCTCATTCCTTACACTCCCTATGTTGATCGTCTCCTTCCCCTTGTGGCTTCAGTTTAAAGCTCTCCTGATGAATCTCCCCAGGTTCCTGCCAAACACATTCTTCCCCAGCTTCAATAAGTGCAGTCCATCAGGTGCTAGTAGGCCTTCCTCAAGAAACCAAATTTCTCCTGCTGGCACCAACTACGCAGCCACTCGTTCCCACATGGACCATCAAAAATGGGTAGCGATCTGTAGATTTGAGGAGTTTGGGCAGCCGTTCTGAAATGTCTTTAATTTTCGCCCCTGGCAAGCAAGACACCTCTCGGGTTAGGGGGTCGGGCCCAGCCACATGGCGATCCATTCCTCTTAGCAGGGAGTCTCCAATTACCAGTACTCTCTTTTTTTTCTTCTCAACTCAATTTCCTTCTATCCCCGTGGCCTCTTCACTTTGTCTTAGACTTTGTTTTGGGACCTCTTACCTTGTTGACACTTGCACCTCCTCTGCAAGGGCCTGAAATCTATTCTGGAGCTCCACAAGCCCCGAGAACCGTCTCGCTCTATGCCGTTGAGTCTTTTTTCTAACTGTCTGCAGAGGCTCCATATTGAGGTCGATCCCCTTATCCTCTTCCGGACCGGTTGTATCCTCTTTATTCCGAGTTGCAGGGCTCTGGTCTATGAACTCCTCCCCTTTCTTACTTTGGGTCAGAGTAATAATTCTGTTTTCTAATCCCCTAATCCTTTCCTCCAAAAGTATTACCAGCTTACACTTGGGGCAGCTGCAGTCCATCTTGTCTTTAGGGAGGAAGGCAATCATGTCACACTCACTGCAGATGATGGGATGAGTGTCCTGGAGGTATGTTCTGGGTAGTGCAACTACTAGGAAAATATAATCTACTGATTCTAATTGCTAGGCCATGATTCTGGCCAAGAGCCACAGACCAAGAGCCCTTTGTCTCTCGCCAAAGGGTCGTGTCTCTGGTGAGGAGGAGCCCTTTATAATCCTCCCAGTAATCACCCAGCAATCACTTCACTCAGCACCACAATAGCCTCACGTGGTCAGCAGCAGCAGCAGCTCTCTCCAGCAGCTCTCTCCACGTGCTCCCAGTTGTCTTAGCTCTTTGCAGACCAAAGAGAAGACCACAACCTGTGGACTGGCACTAATGAAAACCCTCAACTGCCATTGCATGGATGAAGCCTGGCTTTTCTGCAAGAAGTGCGATAGGAATGGTGCCTCCACACGGGGCAGACCGACACAGGTTGAGGAGCTGTGTGTGTCCTGTCGGTCACCTAGACCCTGAGCGGCTGACAGGTCTTCATTCAGAACCCCAACCATGCAGTGGGATGCATACAGAGCTCTGAACCAACCGCTTCATGAACTGAAACCATCATGAGAGAGAGAGCAAGCATCAGCATCACCACTCTCCCTGTTTAAACTTGACTGGGGGCTGTGTTATCGAGGCTGCATTTTACGTCATGAAATTTATTGCATCCCCCCCACCTCCCCAAAAAGGATGATGTTTATGGGATTAAGTGAAATGACAACATGGGACTCGAACCAGCAACCTCTTTACATTGACTGGGGGGGGGGGGGATTTAGTGCTGTGGTGCCATCTGGTGGTGAATGGAGGCTATGGCTTGTGCCAAGCATGCCTGAGGCACTAGCCAATCAGTGCACAGGACAGGGGAGGGGCTAGCTGCTGGTTTGGGAAATTTGTCATCTCCAAATTTTTCCATTGTAGAATTGTTTACAATGTTTTTTCCTAAGAATTGAACGGTGTACTGGCAAACATGCATAAACGCAACGGTTTTAAAAAGAAATGACGTAAAAGGGTCAGAGGTCCAACTTTGGTGTTTCGTAGTATGTGAACAACCCCCCCCCCCTTCTCAGTCATCACCCTGCAGCCTTTGCTCCCCCCTCCCTGTGGCTCAACCTAACAGGAACCCTGAATATGGTACGAATCCCAGAGGATTTCTTTAGCCTTCCACAGTGAACCCCCTCCATCACCATCACCTGCACAAAATAATGTACATTTTATAAATGTTGATTGAAACATGACTAAAAGAGGTTAGGAAGCTAAAACACAAGTCAAGTTAAACACTCAACGCTGCCATGTAAGAACAAGGTTAAGCCCAGCTGGTTGATCCAAGGAAGAGGAGTTTCCCCAGCCCAAGGGAGGTTCTTTGGCCTCAGCCCTGATCCTAATGCTTTGATCCTAATGAGATTTTATCCACTGTCCTGCTCTGCTGGACTGGAACTGGTCACACACATGGCATAGTGATCTTTACCAAGCGATTTCTGTCGTGGAGGTTTCAGCGGAGGCACTCTTAGGGCGGTTTCTGGGGACGACTGGGATTCCAGAAGCAGCACTGGGTGAAAAAAACAACCACTGTATTGTTCAGAAGCAGAAGGACCGTCATAATCAGGTGAAGGAGTCTGTTCCATTGCATCCGGCCTCTTACCTCATCAGTGTGCTCTGCTCTTCCCTTGGCTCCTCCGTGTTCTGTCAAAAGGAATTTAGAACTCTTCTACAAATCCTGGTTTCAATCATTCCTGCTGAATGGTTATATTTTACAACATTAGGGTGTTTTTTTTTCTTAGGTGCCTTCCTCTCCATGGTAGAACTGTGTACGTCTATTGGGACTTTGAAAAACAGAATCCCCAACTGCTCACATTATGACTGCTTATGGCTGAAGTTTTATTCTCTTCTGTAAATTTGCCGGAACAAGATCTGGCATAAGCTCATTTTCGAAAATACAAATCTTCTTCAATAGCTGATATATGTGAATTGAGCAATGAACAATAATTAGGTTTTGTTGTAGCAATAATCAGAAAATTTGGTCCTTAAAATACAACACCCCAAAGGCTGAAAGAATTCTTCCTTCCTCAGACAACTGCATGTTCTGTCAGCTGCAGACAACTTCAACAGGAACCTGTCCTTTAGTGCCACGTCTCTTGCTGTCTTATGCCAGTGCCACTAATGCGATATTCTGTTGCCATGCAATAAACAGCAGAGCAGGAAAGCTGCAGAGTAGCAGTCACAATCCTATGTAATTTCCTTTAAAAGTTTTTGATTCTCGGGAGAGCATTATGGGCTAGAATGTGATGCAACACACCAATGCTGAGTATAAACAAGGCCATAGATTTATGAACACCCCACAAGAGGGTTTGCACAGCATGGGAGGGGGAGCCTGACCTCGCAGTCTACACACTGCACCAACACCCCACAGGCTCCGTCCCATGCAAACCCACAGGTGTGACAATGTATTAACCAGGAAACATCCACTTCAAGTTCTGTAAAACGGTTGTTTTTATATCACTATAGGGGGGTGGGTGGGTGGGAGGGAAGCTGATCCAACGGCATCCTGGGCAAAGAGGCTGGGACCTGAGCATGTGGTGCCATTATGTGCACCGTGGGTCCTGCCCTACCCCTTGATGCCATGCACGCTGCGTAGACGCAGGGTGCACACAGAGGGCCACTGAGGCAGTCACTTCGGTCTCCAGGCAG
Organism: Paroedura picta; assembly: GCF_049243985.1. Taxonomy (NCBI): domain Eukaryota; kingdom Metazoa; phylum Chordata; class Lepidosauria; order Squamata; family Gekkonidae; genus Paroedura; species Paroedura picta. The sequence continues at coordinate 72,891,103 of NC_135377.1, read as the reverse complement.
CCCTCTGCAGCGTCAACCAGTGCCTCGCTTTGACTCTCAGGCGGGTATTATGGTCTGGAATAAGATGTGACACTCCAACTTTGGGTGAAAAGATGGCCACAGTTTCATTCCCTCCCCCCTGGAGGGTTGGCCCAGCATGGGAGAGGGAGCCTGACCTCGCAGTCAGCAGACGGCACCAGCACCCCACGGAGTCCAGAGGGGCCCTGGGGATCCACACCATTTCCCTGCCTGCTGAAATCCACCGCTAAGGGAAGAGACCTATGTGGGGGAGCCAAAGGGGTGCAAACCTCCACGGGCTGACCCAGGCCACCTGGCAAACAAACCTCTGGCCTCCCTGCTGTCAGAGGGCTCCATTTCCCAATAAGCAACACTTCTGTTTAAGGAAGTCTCTTTATTAGGGAAAGAAGACATCCAGGACACTGGCAAAGACAGAACTGAGGTTCTTTGCCCATGGACAGCGTATATAACACACTGAAGCCCCTTCCCCCTCCCACCCCTAGGAATGGGGCCAAGTGCATTTCAAAGACAGTCACAACATTCCAGAAAACCTACCCTACAAAAGGCGAAGCTGGGAGTACACGGGGGGGGTGTGGGGGTGTGGGGATGGGACAAAGAGGGAGTAGGTAAAAGCTGTGACAAAGCTAGGAGTCATAAACCATACAACAGATGCGGCCATCTGGGAAGCCTCAGATCTCAAGCATCAAGGATCCAGCAATCAAGGCAGAAAACTGGGGGGGGGGGTTCTGACACCCATCAGGTACCCCATGTTCTTTTACATGCCATCTCCTATGGACGACCCAAATCCCAGAGTGTCTGATCACGCACCATTGTGGTGCCTTGGAATGCAAGCCATGCCTTGCCGTGACGTCCAGCCAGATGATTCAATTGTGGTTCCTGAGATCCCGATGGACATCACAGCCTTAGCTTGCAGCATACCCAGCTTTTCTCATGCACAATCCCCACAACTAGCACTGGCAGCCCTTGGAATAATTCAGAATGCAGACACAGAAATTGGACTCCCTTTCCTTTCTGTAGGCCATAAAACCTCAGCCCCAGAACCTCTGGTCTGCTGACGGAAGCACCCTCACTACCTTCAGGAGGCAGCTGCAAAGCGGGAAGGAAGTAGAGGACTCACAAGGTTCCCCTGGATATCACATGCGGACCAAGGCAGAGGAATCAAACTTTGCCCCATTTGATCAGTGTTAGAATCCCATAATATGCCCATGCCAGCCAACACAGTGAACCCTTCCTGTCAGCTGGACAGCTGTGGGGGGGGAGGGGGGAGATCATGCTACCTCTAAAACACAACAACAAAACCCCAAAACTGTCATGTTGAAGGCCACTGTGTCCTCAGCCCATCCTTGTGCCCACAGACGTGTCAGCTGCCATGGCGGGAACCTGCGCCCTGTGCTCCAGCCTCCCCTGGGCCAGAATGGGACCGCACAGGCCTGGCCATGAATGGATACGCTGTCCCTTGGCGGCTCGCAGGGCCCTGGCCCTTCCCTAATCCTGCTGCGGGACCAGCCCAGCATCAATTCCCACCACCCGTCGGTGAGTAGCCACACTCCAGGCTGAGCCCGAAACTCATTGGCACCCCTCGTACCCCAGCCAGGCAGAAGATGCCAAGAAGAAGACTGGCGCCCTGTGAGGGTTAGCCATGGCCCAGGCTCACCAGTGCTCTGACACGCTGGGTCTCCTCCAGCCCCAATGCGACTGGCTCTGCCTAAGGAAGGGGAGAGGCGGGTGGGAACCTGTGGGGACTGGAGGCCGAGACCCCGCCCGTGGGATGTTGATACCAGCCAGTTCAGCCACAGGTTGTGCTTGTCAGGGATCAGCCAAGCCCCGCTAGTTAGTAGAGTCCGTGATAAAGAGACCTCCAGGATTCCAAGGCAGCTGAAAATCCAAAGAGTAGCTTTATTAAACAGACCGTACAAAATACGAATGGGCGCCAAGACCCATTGAACAAAGGTCTTGGAAGATACAAAGGCAATATATATATACTAGGGGCAAAGCCCGTTGTCTCCAAGAATACAACGGGCGCTAGAGCTTGGCAGTGGGAAGAGGAAGGGGAGGAGTTGTCCAGTCTGTAAGGGCATGGGGTTGTCATGTGTGTTGTGTGGGAGGTTGTGGTGGCATGGTGGCAAATGAGGGCATGGGTGTGGAGACATGGGTGTCAAGAACCTGTGGTGTGGAATGTTCGTTGATTGTGGGAGAGGACTGACCTTTGGGAATTGTGGCATAGTGGTAACAGATGAGCTTTCCAGAGCCATGTCCTCAGATATGTGAAGGGAAAATCAGACTGGAGACTCTTCTTAGGGGAAGATTACATGGCAACCAATTCCCCCCAGTTCTGCAACATTTCCCTTCTTGTGTGAATTAGGCCACATTCACCAAAATGCCCATCTGCCCTAATACACATAGGGTAGTCACAGTACACAGGTGTCCACCCAGTTCCTTCTCTCCCATATTTTCACTGTTGGTAAAATGTTATGTGCCCACATGCTTCTTTCATGGTTGCTCCTTAGAAGAACGGATTTTTGTACCCTATTGCTTACTACCCAAAGGAGTCTCACACCTTTTCCATTTGTCTCTCCACAATACTCAACCTGTGAGGTATGTAGGGTTGTGAGAGATCTGAGAGAACTGGGAATGGGCCGCAGTGACCCAGCAGGCCTCAGGTGTCTCAAAGCATTTTCCAATCGTCTTCCCCTTCTCTCCCCATAGCAGACTCCCCATGAGGGAGGTGGGGTAGCGAGCCTCACAGGGAAGCTGGCAACCCTAAGAGGAAGACTGTCTGTGCACAGCAGTCTTGACCTTAGTAAGGTTTTTAATACTGCTTTTTAATTTGCCAGGCCAAGGTTATTTGCCAGTTACTATTTCAGTTACGATGTGTCTCCAGACATTTACTTGTTCTCTATTTATTTATTTATTTATTTATTTATTTATTTATTTATTTAGATTTATATACCGCCCTCCCCGAAGGCTCAGGGCGGTTTACATTAAAACTAATCAACGATACATGAAACATTTAGTTTCAGGCTGTAAATATTTAGATCTTCCTGCACTTTCCAGACTCACAGGACTGATGCTGGTCTGCCTGTCTGCGCCCCAGAATACAAACAGTTGCTGGTAAGGGCTGGCCATAACCCATAGGCCAGGAGGGACACTCCTGCATCACTCCCTACCAACTGCAGGCAAAAAAGGCTCATTTGAAGGCTGGACTCTGAGGCATTGTACGATTTTGAAGTCCCACCTCCAAACCTCCAGGAATATTTCCAACCCAGGGGTAGCCAACCTACAGGTGTGGCCTGGAGAGCTCCTGGAATTACAGCTCACTTGCAGAGTATAAAGATCAGCTCCCCAGGCAGAAAGGGCTACTTTGGACAGGGTTGTGGTAGAGAAGAAACATTTAAGGCTTCCCACACAGGTTGTTGTTGAATTGAAAGACTTGAGGCCCACTGCACAGGGTTGTTGTGCAGATGAAACAGGAGACAAAAGAGCCAGCTTCCTCTGCAGAATAACGCTGTGCAGTGGCCTCAAATCTGCAGAGAGTTGCAAAGAAGAAAGACACATGGCTTGGCTGTGTCTAACCCCTGGCCAGAGCAGTATTTAGAGAAGGGGCTTTTCTGTGGCTTCCCTGTCAGGCAACTGTTTGGCAGAAGGGGAAAGTCCCCCCCCTCAAAAGGAAGGCCCTCAGGGCTCCCCTGCATTGCTCTTGGAAATGCCTCCCTCCCCTGAGTCAGGGGCTGTCAGAGGCTCCTTCACAGCAGGCCTGAAAGGGGGGGGGGACCTCCTGCCAGCTCTGTCAGGGTTCTGAGGCAATTTGCAGTTGGACATGACAGTGAGGACAGCCTTGGGGCGAAAAGGGCTGGCGCAGCCTCTGTTCTCACCCCCCTTGGCAGCCCTACTGTCCTCCTCTCCCTGCGGTGGTCAGGAGCAGACTGGCAGCCAGACTGGGCTGGGTGAATGGAATTTTGGTCTGTCCTGGTGAGGGGCCAATAGGAAGGCACTTTGCGCGTCTCCCCATTGGCTGCTTGGCCCTGGATGGACACTCGGAGGGCCCAATCAGGAGCCGCTTCGCGGCTCCTGATTGGGCCCTCTGAGTTTTTATCCCGGACAGGGCCCGCCCTAACTCCTCCCCAGGTGGCCTTACTCTTTTATTTAATAGGACCCTGTCCTATTTAAAGATTGCAATATTGTTTTATAAGTAATTTAATGTTGAGTTTTTTAATATTTGCCTGTATTTCCACTTTTTGTCACCCACTCTGAGATCCCAGGCTAAAAGTCTGAAATAAATAAATAATAAATAAAAATTCTAAATAAATATTGAAAGAATAAACTTGTTTCTTGATTGTCATTTTCAGACAGTATATGGGGTCACATATAAGTGAATTTACCTTTATACAAAAGTAAAAATTAAAGAGCTTTCCTCAGATGCTAGGCTTCTATGCAGTGGTGTTTCCCTTGAGTCTTACTTTGCATTCCCCTAGTTGTATTTTTCTCTTTTGCATGACGACTTATTTGGCAGGTAGATTGGGCTTTCATTTTGTTTCTGCATGGATTTAGCTCTCCTCATGGCTCAGTTTGTTTTTTGTTTGCTGTATGTCGGGTTTTATAAAAAGCTCTGTTGCCCCAGTTTTTCCCTTTCATGCCTCCCAAGGTGAAGGAAATTCATTAGCAGAATGATTCCATCAGATTTTCTCGCCTCCACTCCTACCCCAGGGGTACAACAGCCCGCTCTGCAGGATTGGCTTTTACCATCAAATATCCAAAAGTAATTCATTTTGTTATTTTAATCAAGCCATGGTTGGACACTGAGTGTAGAGGGAAGAAATGCAGAGGTCGTTTTTTTCATGCACTCCCCCGAGCCCTCCCCCCCCAGGAAACCCGACCATCCCCTGCCACACTCTCTGAAACTTCTTCCAGCCACACAGAGAACCCCTTTGGAGTCCCAGAGCACTCCTTATGTGTAAAACTGTACAACAGCCCACTCTGCAGGGCTGGCTTTCAGCCTCAAAGATCCAAAATTAATTCATTTTGTTAATTTAATCCAGCCATTATTAGGGTTGTGCACGGAGGCCCCGATTGATTCGGGCCGATTCGGATCCGAATCGACCGATCCGGAGCTGTCTGAATCAATTCCGGGCAACTGTAAGTCAACGGAAGCCATTGAATTGCATCGGAAAGCCTCCCAAATAGATTCAGAGCGGTCCGGGTTGACTCGGGGCCAATGGAGGCCATTGACTTGCATTGGAAAGCCTCCCAAATAGATTCAGAGCGGTCCGAGTCGATTCGGGGCCAATGGAGGCCATTGACTTGCATTGGAAAGCCTCCCACATAGATTCAGAGTGGTCCGAGTCGATTCGGGGCCAATGGAGGCCAATGACTTGCATTGGAAAGCCTCCCAAATAGATTCAGAGCTGTCCGAGTCGATTCGGGGCCAATGGAGGCCATTGACTTGCATTGGAAAGCCTCCCAAATAGATTCAGAGCGGTCCGAGTCGATTCGGGGCCAATGGAGGCCATTGACTTGCATTGGAAAGCCTCCCAAATAGATTCAGAGCTGTCCGAGTCGATTCGGGGCCAATGGAGGCCATTGACTTGCAGTGGAAAGCCTCCCAAATAGATTCAGAGCGGTCCGAGTCGATTCGGGGCCAATGGAGGCCAATGACTTGCATTGGAAAGCCTCCCAAATAGATTCAGAGCGGTCCGAGTCGACTCGGGGCCAATGGAGGCCATTGACTTGCATTGGAAAGCCTCCCAAATAGATTCAGAGCGGTCCGAGTCGATTCGGGGCCAAAGGAGGCCAATGACTTGCATTGGAAAGCCTCCCAAATAGATTCAGAGCGGTCCGAGTCGATTCGGGGCCAATGGAGGCCATTGACTTGCATTGGAAAGCCTCCCAAATAGATTCAGAGCTGTCCGAGTCGATTCGGGGCCAATGGAGGCCATTGACTTGCATTGGAAAGCCTCCCAAATAGATTCAGAGCGGTCCGAGTCGATTCGGGGCCAATGGAGGCCATTGACTTGCATTGGAAATCCTTCCCCCACCTTCCACAGGGGCTGGGGGGGAGGGGTGTAAGTTGCACCCCCGGAACTTCTTGGGGAGCTCAGGGAAGGTCTTCCCTAAGTCCCCTGAAAGTTCCAAGAAGATTGGACCAAGGGGTCCAGTCCTAGGGGCTCGCAAAGAGGGTGCCCCTATCCGCTCCATTGGATAGAATGGAGTGTCAGGTTCTTTAGTTAGAACATGTTTCCCCATAGACTTCTATGGGGAATGTTCCTTGGGAGCCCCCAGGATGGGAGCCCCGGATGTAATCTCCCTGAAACTTGCATGGGACTCAGGGAAGACCCTCCCTGAGCTCCCCTGCAAGTTTCAACAGGATGGGACCAAGGAGTCCCATCCTAGGGGTTCCCAAATGCGTGGGGAAAAAATGATTTCAGAACAAGGAAATTGCCAATTTACCTGCTGAAATAATTTTTTCCTCACGCTTTTGGGAGCCCTTAGGATGGGTCCCATCCTAGGGGCTCCCAAGGAACATTCCCCATAGAATTCTATGGGGAAACATATTCAAACTAAAGAACCTGACACTCTATTGTATCCAATTGAGTGGATAGGGGCACCCTCTTTGGGAGCCCCTAGGATTGGACCCCTAACAGCAACAAGTCACCGCCTTAAACCACCTCTAATCCAAAAAGACACATCCCCCCCCCCAGATGACCACACACGGTGCAGTGAACACTGGTGGGCAATCCTACAACCTAACATCAACAGGCCACCGCCTTAAACCACCTCTAATCTAACTGCTCTACTCAGGCCACATCCTGAGAGAGCCCTAACAGAGCTGTTCTGGGAGAACAGCCCTGGCAGCAGCAAAAAGACAAATCAGCGCACGCACAACAACAAACTCCTCCTGGGCACCCACTGAGAAATGCTCAGTTACTTCTTGGGTTTACCTTGAGCTCTAAGGCTCACTTTGGGACTGGGAAATGTTTTCCAAATGGGTGGCATGACTGAGGGACCCAGATTTAATCTCTGGCCCTCTGGTGATTGCAGAATTTCTGTTTGTGTGGTTGGGGGGGGGCAATTTAGATTGGCCAGGGCACTGGTCCTGTCTGAATTTTTACCTTGGGCGAGCGTTTTTCATCCCCGCCACCCAGAACAGACTCAGAGAGGATGCAGTCACAGCACTTCTGTGCTCACCTCAGTCCTCCTCCAAGAATAGTTCTGGATGGCCAAGAGCCGGCAAGTTGACCTTGAGGAAGACCAGTTGCTGGACTCTTTTGGGCACCAGGCGGGAGCGATACTCGCAGACGGTGCTGCTCGCATGAGAAAATGCCCGCTCGCTCTGGACGCTCGTTGGCGGGCACGAAAGGTAGACACGGGCCAGGCAGGAGAGGGCCGGCCAGACCGCCTCCATCCTGGCCCAGTATCTCAAGGGACAGGAGTTCTCAGACTCCTGGGGCTCACCGAGGTAAGCCCTCACCATCCCAGACGCACTGTCCTCCCTCGGGCACCCGCTGCCCTCAAGAGAAGGAGTGGGCTGGAGGAACCCCAGCAAGAAGTTGCCCTGCTCAGCCTTCTCGCTGGGGTGGCCCGCAGTGGCTGATGTGCCAGCAGAGGCTGGGGGGGGGGGAGCAGCGGACGTGCTGGCTCCTTCCTCCCCTGCCTGGCCTGACACCTCAGCCTCCTTGGACGTCCACCAGGCAAGCCTTTGAATGAGCAGCTCGCGCCATTCAGGAAGGCTCCGCTCCCTCTCTGCTAAGCTGCCCTTGACGCGTAGATCACACATGGCGGCGAGCCTGTATGTCACTGAGTTGCAGAGGGGCTCAAATCGGCTGTCAAGCCCTCTCAGAAGCCTCCTCGCAAGCGTACGCACGGCTGGAACAGCGTCTGCACGTCCTCGAGCCGGGTCCAGGAAGGGGGCCAGCACCACACGGGCCTTGTGGACCATGGGCACGACCAGACCCAAACTTGCCGTGTCAAGAGCATCTCCGTGAAAGTCTTGAAGGGCCCAAGCACTTCCACGTTCTGAGAAATGATCTCCCACTCTCGGTGGGTGAGCCACTCCCCAGGCATAAACATCCTCATCTCCTGGACAAGGGCATCTAAGGCTCTCCTCTGCTTCACCAAGCGCTCAAGCATGGCGCGGGTGGAGTTCCAGCGTGTGCTGACGACTCTGATAAGGCAGTGCTGTGGCACGCCCATCAGGACCTGCTTTCTCTCCAGCCTCAAGACGTCGTACGAGCTGTGAGAGAAATGTGCCACGATCTTCAAGCACTTCTCGATGAGATGCCGGAAGTCAATGGCTTTGACGGATGAACTGGTTCCCTTGGAGCCGATCCCAAGGGCATCCTTAACCACGAGGTGGAGAAGGTGGGCCACACGGGAGATGTGCTTCAAGCCCATGTCCTTGACCGCCTTGGTCATGTTGAGGGCACCATCCGTCACCAAGAAGCCCTTGGTGACCCCCGTCCCACTGCCTATCCACCCATCTACCATTCTAAGGATGGTGCCCTCGATGTTGTCTGCCGTGTGCCGCACATCGAAGGGCTCGACGTGCAGCAAGGCATGGCGATAGCCTGCCTGGCAGACCTCACCCTGCCCAACAGGCTCAACCCCACCCAGCACCTCCCGTATATCCCACCAGTGCACAGTCAGCGAGATGTACGCATCCTGCGCATGACATGACATCCATATGTCCGACGTGAAGTGTACGGTCCCTGAAGCTCGGGACATCTCTACCTCCACGTGGCACCTGGCTGCCCTATAAAGAGAGGGCAACACTGACCTGCTAATCGTGGTATGACTAGGAGGCGTGTACCAGGTGGATATGCGACGGCATAGTCGGCGGAAGTACACGTGATCGGCCAGACGAAAGGGGTACCTACCCACGGCCATGAGCACAGCTAGGCATGAGCACAGCACCACCATGGTCACTTGCCTCCCTCTAACTCCACCCGCTCCCTGAGCAGAACTCTTAGGGAGAGCTCTCGAGGTGGAGGTCCCAGGTAGACTCTCCAGTCCCGTGCTGGTAGGTTGTGCCTGCGCAGGCACCCCACTGCCAGCCTGTCTCTCCCCCTGAAGCAGGACAGCCTGGTGGTGCCTCTTCAGGTGGTTCATGAGGCCGCTAGTCGTGTAGTGGCGCTCCTGCCTTCCACGACTAACCCTCTGCCTACAGAGCTGGCACTCTGCTATGTGGGTTCCCTCCACTGTCTGGAAGTAATTCCAGACTTTGGAGCCTTTGGATGATGCAGGCCTGCGAAGTCCTCTGAGCTGCCTCCTGTGAGGAGCTTGGGCCGGACACACCGTGTCCTGAGGTGGGGACAGAAGGAGGTGAGAGAGGGGAAAGGGGTCGAGATAGCGGGGCAGGGGGTGCCACCTCCATCTCTCCCTCTTGCACCACCTCTACCACCTGCTCCTGTCCCCCCCCCCAATTGAAGCCTGCTGGATCCTGGAGGAGAAAGGGGAGTAGACTGGCTCTCTGCACCCCTGAGGTGATGCTTGGGAACATGAAGGACAAGCCACTCATGTCCCCAAGGCTCACCCCAAGGGAGAGATCAGGTAACTCCTCCTGATGCCCCAATGCCTCACTAGCATAAGGAGCGACATGAGGGGCTGCCTGATCAGCAGGCCCTGCAGAAGTGCCAGCAAAGACCCCTGTCTGACGCACCTTAGAAGGGGGTGCCCCGGCAGCCGCCTCAATAAAGAGACCCTTGTGGACACTCTTTATTGCACCACTCCGGCCAGAGGTCTTGGGTCGGCCAGAGGTTGGAATGGTGGAAGGTCGACCCAAGACAGGCCTCTTCTCAGGCGGGGGGAAGGATGCTCTCAGTCCCTTCCACCCCTCTAGTTTTCCGTTGGGCCTTTCCCCCAGGGCCCCTAGCCTGACCTTCCTTCTTCCCACTCATGTTCCCTTGGACAAACTGTTTCTTCTAATCTAAGAGACAAGGACATTTGAGGCCCTACCACTAACTGCCCTAACACCTGTTTCTAAGGAAACCTTGCAACTTATAAAACCCCCCACCAGCAACCTGTTTTTTTTTTAGATAAACCCTAAGCTGACCTGACCCTAAACTGACCTGCCCCCTTCGATCGCTGCCTTGTCATGGCAGGGGGGCTTGCGTAGCTCAGTGAAGCTATGAGCTATGCCGTGCAGGGCCACCCAAAACGGATAGATCATAGTGGAGAGCTCTGACAAAAGGTGATCCATTGGAGAAGGAAATGGCAAACCACTCCAGTATCCTTGCCATGAAAACCCAAAGGACAGTTCCAAAAGGCAAAACGATATGGCGGAAGATGAGCCCCTCAGGTCGGAAGGTGTCCACTATGCTACTGGGGATGAGCAGACGGCTAGTACGAGTAGCGCCAGAATGAATGAAGCGACTGGGCCAAAGCCGAAAGGACACTCAGTTATGGAAGTAACTAATGGCGAAAAGACAGTCCGATGCTGTAAAAAATTTTATTCCATAGGAACCTGGAACGTCAGATCCATGAATCAAGGCAAGCTGGACGTGGTTAAACAAGAGATGACAAGACTGAACATCGACATTTTAGGAATCAGTGAACTAAAATGGACAGGAATGGGTGAATTTAATTCAGATGACCATCAGGTATACTACTGTGGACAAGAATCTCGCAGAAGAAATGGAGTAGCCTTCATAATCAATAAGAGAGTAGGAAAAGCAGTCTTGGGATACAATCCCTAAAATGACAGAATGATCTCAGTTCGAATCCAAGGCAAAACATTCAACATCACAGTAATCCAGGTCTATGCCCCAACCACTGCTGCTGAAGAGGATGAAGTTGACCAGTTCTATAAAGCCCTACAACACCTTCTAGAAGCAACGCCAAAAAATGATGTGCTTATCAAGGGGATTGGAAGGCTAAAGTAGGAAGCCAAAAGATAATGTCATAGTCCCATTGTATACGGCACTGGTCAGACCACACCTGGAGTACTGTGTGCAGTTCTGGAAGCCTCACTTCAAGAAGGACGCAGATAAAATCGAAAGGGTACAGAGGAGAGCGACAAAGATGATCTGGGGCCAAGGGACCAAGCCCTATGAAGATAGGTTGAGGGACTTGGGAATGTTCAGCCTGGAGAAAAGGAGGTTGAGAGGGGACATGATAGCCATCTTTAAGTATTTGAAAGGTTGTCACTTGGAGGAGGGCAGGATGCTGTTTCTGTTGGCTGCAGAGGACAGGACACGCAGTAATGGGTTTAAACTTCAAGTACAACTATATTGGCTAGATATCAGGGAAAAACATTTCACAGTCAGAGTAGTTCAGCAGTGGAATAGGCTGCCTAAGGAGGTGGTGAACTCCCCCTCACTGGAAGTCTTCAAGCAAAGGTTGGATACACACTTTTCTTGGATGCTTTAGGATGCTTTGGGCTGATCCTGCGTTGAGCAGGGGGTTGGACTAGATGGCCTGTATGGCCCCTTCCATCTCTATGATTCTATGATTCTAACCGGGATAACAGGCAAGTTTGGCCTTGGAGTACAAAATGAAGCAGGGCACAGTTTGGTAGAATTTTGTCAAGAGAATACAAAGGTCATAGCAAACACTCTTTTCCAACAACCCAAGAGATGACTCTACACATGGACCACCAGACAGTCAACACAGAAATCAGATTGACTATGTGCTCTGCAGCCAAAGATGGAGAAGGTCTGTACAGTCAGTAAAAACAAGACCAGGAGCTGATTGTCATAGAATCATAGAATCATAGAGTTGGAAGGGGGGAACATTTTCCTTTTCTTTCTTAGTTCCTCTTGAAGTTCTCTGTTCATCCAAATAGGCTTCTTAGAGCTCCTGCAGTGTTTTCGTATTTCTGGAATAGTCATTGATTGAGCATGCAATAGCTCTTGTTTGAGTAGCGCCCACCCTTCACATGCTCCCTTTCCTTCCAGCATTCTCGTCCATGGTATGACACTCATCATGTCTCTGAGTTTATTAAAGTTTGCCCTACGAAAATCCAACATCTGCGTCTGGCTACAAGCTTCCTTGGCTCCCCATCTCAAAAGGAATTCTATGAGGACATGGTCACTTCCCCCTAGGGTCCCTACCCCCTTCACCTCATCTACCAACTCTTGCCTGTTGGTCAGTATTAAGTCCAGTATGGCTGAACCTCTTGTGGGTTCATCTACCATTTGATAAATGAAATTGTCAGCCAGGCAGGTCAGAAACTTGCATGACTGAGGACGCTTCGCAGAGTTTGTTTCCCAGCACACATCTGGGAAATTGAAGTCACCCATGATGACAAGGTCCTGCCGTTTGGATATTTTTTCAAGCTGCTCACAAAGTGCAGCATCCACATCCTCTCGTTGGTCAGGCGGTCGGTAGCAGACACCAACTACCACACTGTTTGTTTTCCCCTCGCTTATTTTCACCCAGATGCTTTCCACTGTAGATATACTCTCCTTCACTAGAATTTCCTGACAGGTAAGCCCTTTCTTCACATACAGTGCCACTCCTCCACCTCTTCGATCTATTCTGTTTTTTCTGAACAGTTCATATCCATCCACCATTACATTCCAGTCATGAGAATCATTCCACCAAGTTTCTGTGATGCCTACTAGATCATACCTTTCCATCAGCATGAGAAGTTCCAGCTCTTCCGTTTTTTTGCCCATGCTTCGGGCGTTAGTATAAAGACATCTGAATCCTTTTACTTTTGGTTCCCTATGAGCTGGCCTTGCCGGTTGGGCTGCCTCCGATAGTTTTCCTTCCATACACTCCCTATGTTGATCGTCTCCTTCTCCTAGTGGCTTCAGTTTAAAGCTCTCCTGATGAATCTCCCCAGGTTCCTGCCAAACACGTTCTTCCCCAGTTTCGATAAGTGCAGTCCATCAGGTGCTAGTAGGCCTTCCTCAAGAAAGCCTATCCCATGGTCCCAGAAACCAAATCTCTCCTGCCGGCACCAACTACGCAGCCAGTGATTCACCTCCATTATCTTCCTCTCCCGATGCATTCCTCTTCCCTTGACAGGCAAGATTGAAGAGAATACCACTTGTGCCCCCATTTGCTTGAGCTTCCTCCCCAGATCTTGATAGTCTTTTTTAATAGGAGCGATGGTATTCAGGGACATGTCATTCGTTCCCACATGGACCATCACAAATGGGTAGCGATCCGTAGATTTGAGGAGTTTGGGCAGCCTTTGTGAAACATCTTTAATTTTCGCCCCTGGCAAGCAACACACCTCTCGGGTTAGGGGGTCGGGCCCAGCCACATGGCGATCCATTCCTCTTAGCAGGGAGTCTCCAATTACCAGTACTCTCCTTTTTTTTTTCTTCTCAACTCCATTTCCTTCTGTCCCCGTGGCCTCTTCCCTTTGTCTTAGAGTTTGTTTTGGGACCTCTTCCCTTGTTGACCCTTGCACCTCCTCTGCAAGGGCCTGAAATCTATTCTGGAGCTCCAAAGGCCCCGAGAACTGCCTCGACCTTCGCCGTTCAGTCTTTTTCCGAACTGCCTGCAGAGGCTCCCTATTGTGGTCAATCTCCTTGTCCTCTTCAGGACTGGTTGTATTCTCTTTATTCCATGTTGCAGAGCTCTGGACTATGAACTCCTCCCCTTTCTTACTTTGGGTCAGAGTAATAATTCTGTTTTCTAGTGTCCTAATCTTTTCCTCCAAAAGTCTTACCAGCTTACACTTGGGGCAGCTGTAGTCCATCTTGTCTTCTGGGAGGAAGGCAATCATGTCACACTCATTGCAGATGATGGGATGAGTGTCCTGGAGGTCCATTGTAATGTCTAGGCAGTGGAAGTACTAGGGAAATATAATCTACTGATATAATCTACTTATTCTAATTGCTCGGCCAAGAACCCCACGCTAAGGGCCGTCTCTCACCCTTCGGCTCGCGCCAAAGGCTCGCGCCTCTGCTGAGGAGTAGCCCTTTTTCTCCCAACAATTACCCAGCAATCCTCCCAACAATTACCCAGCAATCACCTCACCCAGGCAGAACAATAGCCTCACCTGGTCAGCAGCAACTCTCCCCAGTAGCAGATCATCAGCTGTGGTTCAGATCATCAGCTTCTTGTTGCAAAATTTAGGCTTAAATTGAAGAAAGTAGGGAAAAGCACTAGGCCACTCAGGTATGAACTAAATCATATCCCCAACGAGTATACAGTAGAGGTGACAAATAGATTTAAGGAATTAGATCTGATAGACAGAGTGCCTGAAGAACTATGGACGGAGGTTCGCAACATTGTACAAGAGGTAGCAACTAAAACCAACCCAAAGAAAAAGAAATGCAAGAAATCAAAATGGCTGTCTGAGGAAGCTTTACAAATAGCTAAGGAGAGAAGGGAAGTGAGAGGCAAGGGAGAAAGAGAAAGATATACCCAATTGAATGCAGAATTCCAGAGAATAGCTAGAAGAGATAAGAATGCCTTCTTAAATGAACAGTGCAAACAAATAGAAGAAAACAATAGAATGGGGAGGACCAGAGATCTTTTCAAGAAAATTGGAGATATGAAGAGAATGTTTCATGCAAAAATGGGTATGATAACGGACCAAAATGGTAGGGACCTCACAGAAGCAGAAGAGATTTTTAAAAGGTGGCAAAATTATACAGAAGAAATATACTGAAGATATCCTGCGGCCGAAAATCCATCGACTGGCGAAGGACAGCTTCCAGAGGGCTCCTGCTGCCAATGGCGCTTGGAATCTGCCCCCCCCCCCCACCCTTCCATCTCTATCGGTGGGACTGTTGCCTCGAGGAGAGCGCGGAGAGCGGAGATATCAGTGCTCTCCCTTTAAAACCAAGATTGGAAATGAAGATTGGCCTTGGACACCATCTAGCGGCGACTGGAGGAATTACAAGGATTTACTTGTTTTACTGAAAATCGCCCTCTGCTCCACCTGCATCTTGTTCTCATTTGCCCATTTTCCCATTATGTACAGATCTCGTTGAACTCTGTATCTTCCGGAGTATTTGCCAGTCTTCCCAATTTGGTGTCATCTGCAAACATGATGAGTAGTCCCTCCACCCCCTCATCTAGATCATTAATAAATATGTTAAAAAGTACCGGGCCGAGCACCGAGCCCTGAGGTACCCCGCTACTCACCTCTCTCCAGTCTGATGAAACACCATTGACAAGAACGCTTTGAGTGCGGTTCTCTAACCAATTCCCTATCCACTTAACTATCTGAAAATCCAGATTGCAGTCCTTCAACTTATCCATCAGAACATCATGGGGAACCTTGTCAAAAGCTTTACTAAAATCCAAGTAAATGACATCAACCGAATTTCCACGATCCAGCAAACCTGTTACTTGGTCAAAAAAGGAAACCAGGTTGGTCTGGCAGGACCTGTTGGAGACAAATCCATGCTGACTTCCTTGGATCACGAAATTGCCCTCCAGATGTTTGCAGATCACTCCCTTTAATATCTGCTCCATTATCTTCCCCACAACAGAGGTCAGACTCACTGGTCTGTAGTTTCCCGGGTCATCCTTCCTCCCTTTTTTGAAGATCGGAAGAACGTTTGCTCTCTTCCAGTCCTCCGGGACATCTCCAGTCCTTAAAGAGGTCCCGAAGATGATGGACAAGGGCTGTGCAAGTTCTCTGGAAAGTTCTTTGAGTACTCTCGGGTGCATTTCATCTGGACCAGGGGATTTGAACTCATCCAGTGCAGCTAAATGCCTCTCGACAACCTCTCTATCCATGTTAACCTGCCACCCAGACACTATCCTTTGGCTACAGCCATCTCTAGATGTGCCTAAACCCTTTGACCTGTGGGAAAAAAGCCTTTCTGCTTTCTCTGCATCTTCCCCTGACTGGGTCCCTCCAGTCCAGCCTCTCGTCTCACCCAGGGGCCAACCAGTTCCTATTCAGGGCCAGCCATGGGGCAGAGAGGCTGAGGCCTTCATAAGAGTATCAGAAGAGCCCTGCTGGGTAGGCCAGGGAGGGTCCCTCCAGTCCAGCCTACCCTTCTACAGGGGCCAGCCACAGGGTAGAGAGGCCGAGGCCTTCCCCTGAGAAGACCCTCAGAAGAGCCCTGCTGGGTCAGACCAGGGAGGGTCCCTCCAGTCCAGCCTCCCCTCTCCCCCAGGGGACAGCCAGTTCCTCTGCTGGGCCAGCCACAGGGTAGAGAGACCAAGGCCTTCATAAGAGTATCAGAAGAGCCCTGCTGGGTAGGCCAGGGAGGGTTCCTCCAGTCCAGTTTCCCCTTCTACAGGGACCAGCCAGTTCCTCCGCAGGGCCAGCCACAGGGCAGAGAGCCCAAGGCCTTCATAAGAGTATCAGAAGAGCCCTGCTGGGTAGGCCAGGGAGGGTCCCTCCAGTCCAGTTTCCCCTTCTACAGGGGCCAGCCACAGGGCAGAGAGGCTGAGACGGGACAAGGCAGGAGACTCCCGGGAGAAAAGTGGGCAGTCTGGCTCCCGAGAAGCATTAATAAGAAATGCCTTTCCTTCCGTCTCACACAGAAGGCCCAAACGTGGGTCTGCTGCATAACAGCCACCATGCTGGGCAAAATGGAGTCCCATCAGGCCCCTGGAAGACCAGCAAGGCTTCCTTCCAGGGGTGGGCTTTGCAGTGCAGACGCTCTTCCTAAAGGAAGCACCATTGGGCCAAAGTTGGCCTGGAGGGGGATGGGTGCCCTGAAATGGCTGCCCTGGGCCTGCAGGTTCAAAAGGCTGCTGGGCGGGGGGGAGAGAGGATGTGATTGCCTACACTTCCCAGGAGCCTCAGGGAAGGGAGAGGGTCACATGCCCCAATGGGAAGGGAGGAGTCAGGCTCCACCAGGGGGAGGAGCCTGTGGGTATTTAGGCTCCAGACCTCCTGGGAGGGGGGGGGCAGTCTCTACAGGGTCCCCAAGGGAGAAGGGGGCAGATCTGCTCTGCAGAGAGGGCAGAGGGACAGGGCCTGGCCTGACCCCAGGAGAAGCAGCCACCAAGCCGGTGGGCAGGGAGCCTGGCAGGCAGACAGGCAGGCAGGGGTCCCCAGGAGCCTCTGCCCTCTTCAGCAGGCAGTGGAGGGAGAGAGTTGACTCGTCCCTTTAAGTTCCTGCTGTGGCTGGAGTCCACGGGGTGGGCTGGAGGGAGTGTAAATTGATCTGTCTGGTTGTAAATAGCGCAAGAAACCTGAGTTTTCCATATAACCAGGGGGCTGGTGCTCTGGCAGCAACAGACCAGAAGAGACAGGCCCCACCCAGGGAAGGGGTGGACGGCTGGAAGAGGGCTCACAGGCTTGGACTCGGCTGTGGGCCAGGCATAGGAGGGCGTATCCACGGCCCTGGGAGTCTTTCCAGCAGTGGCTGCAACCACTTGGAGCATGCCCATGGGCCCAAGAAACCGGAGGGTGGTGGCACTTAGGGGAAAGGACCTCACGGTCCCTGCTGTGGCTGGGGAAGCCTACAGCAGTGGTCCCCAACCTGCGGGCCGCGGCCCGGTGCCGGGCTGCGAAGGCCATGGCGCCGGCCCGCGGCTCCCTCTCCCCGCCCCCCCCAGTAAAAAACTTCCCAGGCCGCAAGCTTGTAGCCCGGGAAGCTTCTTACTGCGGGAGGGCGGGGAGAGGGAATCGGGGCCGGGCCGTGCCCGTGCGGACGCGGCCTGATGTGCAGGCGTGGCTCGCGGGGCGCGGCCCGATGCGGGGGAGTGGCCCGCGCGGGCCGCGGGCCGTGCTCCAATGCCCTGCCGGTCCCCAACCTCAGAAAGGTTGGGGACCACTGGCCTACCGTGAGAACCCTCCAAGGAGCCCCATCCACCCTTAGATTGCTGGCCACAATGGGCACCCAGGCTAGCCCGGGGGAGAGAAGGCCGGCCGCCCCTTGGAGCTGGTGGGGCCAGACGCCAGGGCTGATTCAGCGAGGGGAAGCCTGGGCAGACCAGGTAGCCGGGCGAGGCAGCAGCATAAGGAAGCCGCCTGGCTCCTTCGGGCTCGGCCTTCGAGGAGGAGGAGGAGGAGGAGGATGCCTACAGCTGACCAGTGGAGGCCCAGGGAGGGGGGAATTGGGGGAGGAGGCCCAGGGAACGGGAGACAGCAAGGGGGGGGACAGTGAAGGGGGACACCTGAGAGCTGGCCAAGGAGCAGGAGCCAGCAAGCCAGGCTGCACGGAGGAGGGTGTCTGGCAGAGAGGAGGAAGGCTCGGGTGTGCTGCGGTCCCTCCCCTCTCCTTCTGAGGCTGGGAGTTCCCCAGCAGGGTCGTGGGCAAAAGGGCAGAAGGCAGAAGGCAGCGCTTCCCCAGGGGCAACGGCACATCACGACCGCCCAAGGCTCCCAAGGACTGTGGAGACCTGCTGCTAGTCAGGGTCAGGGGTACAGGGCCGGCTCAGCAATTTCCCACTTCTCTGAGGGAGGAATGATGTGTCAGCATACCCGTTGCAGCTTCCTGTGCTTGCAGTTGTGGCAGGAGAGCAGGCAGACTTACCTCTTCCACCTGCAATAAGTTATGTCCCCCGCAGGTCAGTTGTTTCCTGACTAAGCTTGCCCCCCGTTCACCACTGAGCTGGAAGAGAAATTTCCAGCAGAGCAAAGTAGTGGGAAGCTCGGATGAGAGCCACTGCACTGCCCCTGGACACAGTCTGAGTCCTCCCTGCAAAGCCCCCATTTCAAGCTTCATGAAGAATACATAGACGAGGCTACAAGAACATCTTATCGCACGCTTATGAGGGCGTATGAGATGGCGGTGAAAGTGGCTAAACGTGAGTTTTTTGCCACGGAAATCGCGTCCGCAAGCTCTCGCCCGGCCCAATTATTCAGGATAGTTAGATCACTTACCGCCCTTGAGGGGCGCCAAAACACTAGAGAATTGGAAATCGGCTGCGAGGCATTTGCGAGCTATTTTGCGGATAAAGTCTTGTCACTCCGCCGCGACCTTCCCTCCACAATTAATACAGTGAATGAACTGGAGACCTGTTGGCCGCCATTGGTAGTGAGGTTTGATGGCTTCAGACGGCTCTCTTCTTCTGAAGTGGACAAGTTGCTAGGTTCAGTCAGGGCGACCACCTGCCCCTTCGACCCCTGTCCTTCTTGGCTCCTCAAGGGAGGTGGCCAGAAGATAGGAGGCCAGCTCAGAGACATCATCAACTCCTCCCTGAGTACGGGAGAGTTTCCTGAGCGGCTCAAGGAGGCGGTGGTCCGCCCTCTCCTGAAGAAACCATCTCTGGACCCGCTGGACCCTGTTAACTACCGCCCAGTGTCGCATTTAGCGTTCCTGGGCAAAGTGGTGGAGAGGGCGGCAGCGGACCAGCTCCTGGCTTTCTTGGAGGAAACTTCAGCACTCGATCCATATCAGTCTGGCTTCCGCCCTGGCCACGGGGTGGAGATGGTTTTGGTCGCTCTGCTGGATGACCTCCGTCGCCAACTGGATAGAGGCGGGTCAGCCGTGTTGGTCCTTTTAGACCTATCGGCAGCCTTTGACATCGTGGACCACGAACTGTTGGTCCATCGCCTGGCCGGTACGGGGATACGGGGCACAGCCTTGTGCTGGATACGCTCCTTCCTCCAGAACCGGTCCCAGAGGGTTGCTGTGGGGGAAGAGCTCTCGCGGCCCTATAGACTCCCTTGCGGGGTCCCTCAGGGTGCGGCCCTCTCCCCCACATTGTTTAACATCTTTATGCGCCCTCTGGCCCAGCTGGTACGGAGCTTTGGGCTGGGTTGCCATCAGTACGCTGATGACACCCAGCTCTATCTCCTAATGGACGGTCATCCGAACTCCCCCCCGGAACCATTTGCCAGATGTTTGGAAGCAGTGACAGAATGGTTCGAGCAGAGTCGCCTGAAACTCAACCCCTCCAAGACGGAGGTCCTGTGGCTGGGGGGAAGGGGGCGGGAACAGCGCGTTTACCCACCCTAGCAGGGGTGCAACTTACCATCGTGCCCCAAGCTAGGAATTTGGGTGTGACCATTGATGCCTCCCTGACTATGGAGACTCAAGAGAGTAGCGGGCCAGGCATTTTTCTACCTTCGCCAGGCCCAGCTACTAGCGCCCTACCTGTCCCCTGACCACTTGGCCACAGTGATCCATGCGACAGTCACCTCCAGAATAGATTTCTGTAACTCGCTCTACGCAGGCCTACCCTTGTCCCTGATCCGGAAACTACAGCTGGTACAAAATGCAGCTGCCAGGGTCCTCACTGGAACATCTTGGAGGGCCCACATCCAGCCGGTGCTGAGGCAGCTGCATTGGCTGCCAATTGCTGCCTGGATCCGGTTCAAGGTTTTGGTTTTAACCTTCAAGGCCATACGCGGGTTGGGACCCACATACCTGAGGGACCGCCTACCGCTCTATGCCCCCCGCAGGGCCTTACGCTCTGCGGGTGAGAACCTGTTGGTCGTCCCCGGCCCGAAGGAAGCGCGCCTAGCCTCGACCAGGGCCAGGGCTTTTTCAGTCCTGGCCCCTACCTGGTGGAATGAGCTCCTGGGTGATCTGCGGGCCCTGTGGGATTTGTCAGCTTTCCGCAGGGCTTGTAAAACGGAGCTCTTCCACCAGGTCTATGGTTGAGGCTGGGGTCAGCAAATCAGGGACATCGCTCCCCTCCTAGGAGTTGGAGTGTACGCTACTCCCCTATCCTTTCCTCTTCACCTCTTAATAATTGGGGGAGGGATGGGATTTTTAGCCGCCATGTTAGTAGAGTGATGTTTTAATGGGAATTTTAATGGGATTAGTTGTTGTGACCCGCCTCGAGCCTATCGGGAGAGGCGGGAAATAAATATAATAATAATAATAATAATAATAATAATAATAATAATAATAATAATAATAATAATAATAATAATACATGTTATGATAGAAATTCACAGTTCTGTTCTTAGGAACTGGAGGACAGATTGTGGGCAGGGGAGACAATTTTGGCTCGGCAGTACAGTGAAGGGTCCCAGGTTGAATCCTGAGCATCTTTGACAAAAAGATCTCTTTTCTTGCAGAGCTGTAAGGGGAAGCGTGCAGCCTGCGCTTTCAAGAAATGAGGTCAGCGACAAGCCAGGCCAAGTTTGGTCTCCTATCCTGAGACTGGACAGTTAGATTCTCAACTACGTCACATAGACGTGAGGGCAGATAGATGAGCAGCAAGGAAGGAGTTCTTGTCTAGCATCCAATTTGGGCAGGTTGAGAAACATTGGGATTATTTCTGCCTTCTTCCGCCAGGCGGTCTCAGCAGTTTATGAGATCCTGAGACACCTAACGCCGCCTGCAAAGAGGCAGTGAAAGAAATCTACCCCACGCTCTCCATTGCGCGGCTGTGCCAGATCTCGTACACCATGCACTTCACGCCCGAGGAGATCGAACTCTACTGGAGGACCTGCAATCAGCAGAAGACACCGACCCCTCTGGTCCCATTCACGTGCTCAGAGCCGGCCTCGAGCTCTTCCCTTCCAGGCAACCCACCCCTCACTGCCTCCTCTGCCTCTTCCATTACTTGCCCTGCCCTCCCTGCCTCTTCCTTTATTTGCCCTGCCTTCTCTGCCCCTTCCAGGAGTTGAACTGATTCTGTATAAAGGTTCCCAAATGCCGTCTTCTCTTCAGTGTCTCTTCCCCTCC
This sequence comes from Paroedura picta, assembly GCF_049243985.1. Lineage (NCBI taxonomy): Eukaryota > Metazoa > Chordata > Lepidosauria > Squamata > Gekkonidae > Paroedura > Paroedura picta. Next base: position 72,869,627 of record NC_135377.1, on the reverse strand, counting down.
AGTTTCTAAGGTTTCTAGCATCTCTCATGGGGCGTTTCCCCAATTATCCCTCACCAGACTCAGCATCCTATGCTGATGTGTGCAATAGAGCAGAACTTTCAGGCCTTCATCCCCTGGCAGAATGCTTGGCCCCTGTATCTCCCTGCAGCACACTGGTGAAGCCCCTGCAGCTCCCTGCAACACACCCAAGGGTCTCGTGAACAGAAGGTTTGGCTTTTGGCGCAGGTCTTCCTTGAGGACGTTCAATGCTCTGGTGAAGTGTGCAAGCCATGGGGATCAGGTGCTTATCATGCTCCAATGGAGAGGGTCCGAGGTTCTTGGAACGCCTCGACTCACCAGAAAGGTCTCTACCTCTTTGCTAGGCAAGAACTAGGCTGCTGCAACAAAGGACTAACTTGTTCCCCATTTCGCCGGCATCTCCCTGCCTGTGTTCATTAGTAGTAGTATTATTAGTATTTATTTATAATCACATATACTGTTACTCCCAGAAATACTGGGTTGTGGTGGTTTATTTATTTATTTAATTCTATTTATTTATATTTATATACCGCCCTCCCCTGAGGCTCAGGGCGGTTTACATAAAACATAGAAACGGTACAGAGAACATAGTTTTCATAACAACTTACGTACAACAGTAATAATACGAACATTAAACTGTAACACAGGTGCAAACTATAACAATGTGGACAGGTCCAGAGCAGAACGCGTGGGTGGACTATTTAGGAGGGAGGGAGGGAGCAGGGCCCCTGCAGATGTTGTTGGTTACGCCTGGTCTCAACAAAATGCCTGGAGGAACAGCGACCTTTTGCAGGCCCTGCGGAACTGTTCTAGCTCTGTCAGGGCCCTGAACTCCTCCGGGAGCTCATTCCACCAGGTGGGAGCCACGACCGAGAAGGCTCTGGCCCTGGTTGAGGCTAGGTGGGCTACTTTAAGGCCAAAGATTTAAAAACCATACATATAAATTCAAGAAAAACATTCTAATAATAAAGATTTGAATCCAATGGCGGTGCAAATACTATCTGATGACATCCACTGAGCCTTGATCTCATAAGAACACTGCATAAAAGCGCTGCTGAATGACAGAGGAATGTCAAAAGATTGTCAAGAACAGAGGGGGAGCAGCCATTTGAGGGGGAGGAGCAGCCTGGTCTTATCACCCCAGTTCGTGCCTGGTGAGGATGAGAGAGCCCTGAGATTACTGAAGAAGAAGAAGACTTGATTCTTAGATGCCGCTTTTCTCTACCCAAAGGAGTCTCACAGCGGCTTCCAGTCACCTTCCCTTTCCTCTCTCCACAACAGACACCCTGTGAGGAGGGTGAGGCTGAGAGAGCCCGGATATTCCTGCTTGGTCAGAAAAGCCTTATCAGTGCTGTGGCAATCCCAAGGTCACCCAGCTGGTCGCTTGGGAGGGAGCAGGGAATCAAAGCCGGCTTGCCAGACTAGAAGTCCGCACTCCTAACCACGACACCAAGCTGGCTCTCAAGTGCAAGGTTGAAGAAGAAGCAGGGAGATACTGTTGGTTTCCCCAAAAACCTCATCTCTTCCCATTCTGCTTTTTCGAAACTCATAAGCTACACAGGGGATTTAAGGCTGGCATTTCCCACTCTGTCAGCTGGGGTCCTGCACAGCCAGCGTGGTGTCGTGGGTAACAGCGGCAGCCTCTAATCTAGATAACTGGCTTTGAGGGGCAAAAGCTTTCCCCTCCTGCCTAACCGATGGCTGACAGGGAGGCCACAGAAAAGCTCCTTCTCACTTAAAATACTGCTGTGGCCACCCTCGACGCTCAAGGGCAGATGCAGCCAAGCCGTGCATGTCTCTTCTCCACAACTCTCTGTGCAAGATTGTTGTGCAGATGAAACGGGATGCTGTTGCAGACGTTCTTCCCCCTCCTGTTTCATCTGCACAACAACCCTGTGCAGTAGGCCTCAAGGGTTTCATCTCCACAACAACCTATGTGGGAGTCCTTAGATGTTTCTTCTGCACAACAACCCTGTCCGCCCACCCAAGCAGCCATTTATATCTGGGAATCTGATCTTTATCATCTGGAGATGAGCAGCAATTCCAGGAGCTCTCCAGGCCTCACCTGGAGGTTAGCTACCCCTGGATTGGAAATATTCCTAGAGGTTTGGAGGAGGGCCTTAAAATGGTACGATGCCTCAGAATCCACCCTCCCAAGTAGCCATTTTTGCCTGCCGAGCTGATCATTATCATCTGGAGATGAGCAGCGAGAGTAGAGACAATGGGAGAGGTTTGCAGGCGGAGTGATGCGGGTGGGTCCCGCCTGGGTTATGGGCTTTGGCCAGCCCTTCCCAGCAACTGTTTGTATTTTGGGGCATGGACAGAAAGACAGACAAAGCAGCATGGTTCCTGCGAGTCTGGAAAGTGCAGGGAGATCTAAGTAAAGAATATTTACATTCTGAAACTGTCAAAGGTGAAACGTAAATGGCTGGAGAGACATAGGAACTGAAGTGACTTTTATCAAGCTTGACCTGGTAAATAAAAACCCGGATTTTCCAGGAAGGTCCTACCAAATCAAAGGCATAAGTGGCCCAGAATTTCAAGTACAGTTATCTTTACAGGAAAGTAGGTAGTGAGACTTCAGGGGGAACTAGGAGATCCACTTTTATGAGGCAATGACTTGGCCTTGCAGACAACAACAGGGACTTCAGTCGCCAGCAGCAGTCCTCTGGCTTCAGAAAAGCAGACACCACCGTGCTAGCAGAGGGGTATCTCTGGCTGCCTGTATTCCTTGTGAGGGGGAAGAGCTTTCCCTTTAGCTCAACTGCCTGGAGATGAACTGAACTTCCTGGGCTTCAACTTTCAGGTTTTGACACAGATGCAACCCCATCCTCCCCTTTGACACTGTATCCTCCTTCCCTGCTGCTTCCACTCTATGGATCCTGGACTGCCCCCATTTCATTATTTGACTAGCAAGAACGTCCATTTCAACCAGGAATGCAAAGGGCGCTAGGACCCAGGGGGCACCGGGAGGTGCAGACCTCTTTCTGTGGGCCATTCCGCACCGGGATCCATGTTGCAAATTGTTTGCGGAATGAAAAATCGCTACTGTAAATAGTGGAATTCGTCATTATGCATACCTGCCTTTGTGGTGGAATCCAGTTGCGTTTCTATCGTTTTCCACAGGTTTCCGGTCTCGGCAAAAATCGCTAGCCAGGAAGAGATATTGCTGAGCTGTGTCCCGCTCCTGGCCGTCAAGCAGCCAATGGGCGGCCGTTATCATGCTCCCAAACAGCCCCTTTCCCTTTAAGGAAGGTTTAAAAAAAAACACACACACACACATGTTGCAACGAATCTGCATTGATTCGTTGCAATGGAGAGACCCATCCAGCTAGCAGGTGGTGTTTGAGCTGCCGTTTCATCGTTGCCACTCTCCCCCCGAGTGAAAAAAAAATACCCCCCCCCCCCACGGGCACGATTTTCGGCTGAAAATAGTGTGAAAAATAAAGGGAAAATAAACCCAGCAAACGGGCCTCTGTGTTGCTTGTGCTTGGTGACTTTAAACAGAGGGACTGCAGCCGGGAAAGCCTCGCTGGGTAAATGAAGGCTTGCCGGTGCGTTGATCTCCGCTCGCTCGGAGAAAAAAAATGGCGATCGCTTCGCCGGAAGATCAGAGGAGAGAGCCAGGGGGAGGGACTTTGCAGAAACCGCAACAATGGTAACACACAGAACTTTCCCGCTAGTGTTGCAGATTGGTTGCAGGAGTGTAGCGCTTTCCGGAGGGTGAATCCACTTTTTGGGATTTCCCTGAAAGTGCTACAACGAAGCGCTTTTTGCGGATCGGTTTCAGGAGTGTTGCAGATTGTCAACGACGTTGTGCATAATGGCAAAACTGTAGCGATTTCAATTTGTAACCATTTGCTATTTTGGATGAGTGTGGAACGGCCCTCTCCCTCTCACTGCAGGTAATCCGGGCTCATGCTTAGGAGGGAAGCAGGGCTGGCTCATGTTCGGTCTGGCAGGGCTCTGTATGTCTGTCTCTGTCTCTGGCGCAGCTGAGAGGAACGTGGCTAGCATCCAGGGAGGGAGGCCGAGAGCTGTAGGGACAGGGCCAGTGGAGCATGCATTGCTGGCTGCACCCTGATTGGCCATATTCCAACTCGGACTGCTGGACACTTTCCACCTCCCAGGCTGTTTCAGAAATATATAGAGGAAACATGGATAAGGATTTAAAACATTTGTGAGCCACCTTTCTGCCTCAGGGAACTCAAGGAAGCTTCCAATGTAAACAGAATATTATCAAAAGAGAACATTAGCAACGTAATAAAGCCTAAAAATGTTTCAGATTGCGCCCTCACCCCTTTCTTTTTCTCCTTCTTCCCACTCCCAGCCTGCCTTCCTTGCCCTGTTTGTCTGTCTTGAGCTTCCCCCCTTCCCTCTCTCTCTCGTGCTCTCCCCGTGAAAAGTCTGGCGCTGTTGCATGTTGTCACCAGGTCCTGACAGGTCCTGGTAGGGGGTGGCTGCTGCTGCTGCCACCAGCTGAGGCCTAAGGCTCTGTAGCCACCGCAGCTAAGTCACGCTCAATATTCTTCCTCGTGGTTCTCCAGAAGTGGCTCCTGGGCATTTCGTTGCATGGTCCTCCTTTTTCGGGGGATTAAAGGGAGGGAGGGGCCTTTTGGGGCTGGTGATATAGGTTATATAGATTTGTGGAACACAATTGAGAACACAAATACAGATTTGTGAAACACACTTTAGACTGTCTATGGTTTATTTTTAGGTCAGGCAGAATGTATCTTGAGTTCATTGTGGCACTATGTGTATAGTTATTTCTTTGTCTCTCAAAGTAACCGTGAGTTTGTCAAAAGCAGATAGCTCCTGAAAGTAGCATCCCTCCATATAAAGGAATGTATTCTTTGAAACAAAGAGTGAGAAAATTGTAATAAGATATATAGCCATCCGTGATAGGTCAGATTGTACGCCCTTCGTCGTTGACCTGATTGGTCAAAGGGACAGTGAGGGAGTGAGCGTCAGGATACCTCATGATGACGTATCAAGGTCTTAAAAATGAGCTGCACTGATGCAGACTTCAGAGAATGCTCCAGTTGGCTTTCTCTCCATGCTTGCAAACATGTATCCTAAATAAATCCTCTTGCTGCTTAGCTGTCTTTGTTGTGGTCTTGTAAATTTTACACTGCATGATCCATAACAATTTGGTGTTAGCAGTGGGATCCGCTTTTGGACCATTTTGACTCTCTGGCTGAAGAACTTCTTGATCTCAATTTCGGGGAGGCGCCCTGGTCTTCTTTTGACTAGCCCTGGATGAGTTCCATTGCTTCGCAGCCAGTGAGTCAAGAACCCAGCAGCAACAGGCAAGGATTTCTTGGTGAGTAGATTGGTTAAATAAGAACACTGCTCCAATAATATATTTGGGTGTGATTTTTAACGGGCGTCTGACTGGCAAGTAAGAAGCATTAGGCTGCCAGCCATGGAACTGTGGTCCCGAAAGACTCAGATGACAGGCTCTGAAAGAACACCAAAGGTTTTGTTGGGTGGTTTTTTTCAACGGGCGTCTGACTGGCTACTAAGAAGCATTAGGCTGCCAGCCGTGGGACTGCGGTCCCGAAAGACTCAGACGACAGGCTCTGGAAGGAAACATTGTACAATGGGGAGTAAGACGTCCAATAATAGGTTTTCTGTGGGGGACGCCCCGTCTGCTGGCAGTCAGACTGCGCAAGAGTCCCGGTCTTTCTGCGAACAGTCAGATAAGAATTCCTAAGGATGGTCCAGTGGGACAGGTGTGTGAAATATGGAATAATAAATTTAAAGGAGATGGATCCATGAAACTGTGGCCAGAATATGCTTTGAAAAATAATTATAAGTGCCCCCTTTGGGCTCTTGTTATCTTTTGTATGGTTCTTATCTTTTGTGTGTTTATTTGTTTGAAGGAGGAGGGTCACTGGAGGCAGGGGAGGGAATCCCTTGTGTTCTGCTGTGGAGTGAAATAATGCAGAGTGGAAAATGTAAAATGGCCATCCCTTGTATGGCAGTAAGAAACAAAATAGTCAAACCCTCTGCTCCCTCCAACCAGAATAATAAAACATGGGATCCGCTCATTTGTTTTCCTCCCCCTCCCTATCAACCCCCTAGTCCCGATGGTCCTGTGCATGAGGAAGAGGATCCAGGGAGGGGAAGTTGATCCTGGTTTTCTCCCCGCTCTGGAGCCTACAGGGAGAAGTAACCCTTCCTCTGCACGCATCATTGGGCTGGCAGAGCTTAGGGATCTTTATGATCAAACTGAATATTGGGGAGATGGAACAATGCAGGCAGCCTTGGGACAGCCAGCTATTGATGTGGAACCTTCTGCCCCCAAAATTAAACGTGACTGCTGAGTTCCCTCTCCGCCAGATTCCGCAAGGAAATAACCAGATTGGCTATGTTGAGGTGCCCCTTACTTCTGCTGATATTCGGGGAATGAGGGGGCATCTTCCAAAATTCAGGAGGACCCAGAAGAATTTAGATTGGCTTTTGGGATCTTCCTTTTTCACACCTACTAAAATTTAACATTTTGGCAGAGGTGGTTAATAGTGGCATAGAATAGGCTAGGAAAGTTTAGATTGAAAGAGGAGCAAGGCAACCAAGGAGTCTGGTAGATAAAGGTAATGAAAAGGAGAAATTAAAGGTACAGTTGATGATATAAACAGTACAAGAGTTACTGTACTGGTAAAGGAGTGTGGAAGGGACAAAATGAAAGGGTTTTGGCTGGGAAAGCATGAGACAGAGTACGGACTTGTCCCAAGGAAAGCAGGCTAAAAGAGACAGTGAGAGAAAAGCGAAAGAGGGGTGGCGGAATCAGAGATCGGTATGTTCTGTTGCTTTTATGTTTTTTTTCGGGTTCATAAATATCTAGGCAGGCTAAAAGGAGTATACCCTGGACAGGATTTAAAATCCATAATTGGTAAGTGAGAAAAAAATTATATTTGTATTGAAATATGGAAAAGTGGATAGGTTTTCTTTCTGCTAACATATCACCCTTTGTGATTCCTGTAGTATTACAAGAAACCAAATGAAATAATGTATTGATGTGTTAAAGGTGTTATTAATTGAGCAATGTTTATTCTAACTCTGCCTCTACATGATAAGTCTTGAAGTTATTCATATCATCCTGTTATTAAGAACGTTTTTGCTTTTATGAGAATCTCTGGTTAGAGAACAAGCATGCTCTATATTGAATGTAATAAATAATATGTATTTCCATTGGTAAGAACTAAATGTTTTTTATTTTGGGTGCAAAGAGATAATTTTATGTGTGCGCTAAATGAAGGGCGGCTGGGAGACAAGCCCCCTCCTCTCACAGTTCTTGTTTGCCCTTTGTTAGTTTCCACTATATAAGTCAGTGGGTTTTATGGGAGTTTCTTAAATCTCCAAAGAGTCGGCTTCTATAAGATATGAGAAACCCTAATTTTGTAAATGGAGTAAAAATTATTAGGCTCAGTGAAGCCAAAATAGGCTTTCTTTCCCCCTCTCTGTTTTAGTCCAGCGATGGAATGGAATCTCAAGGTTTTTGTGTCTAGGAGACGCATTTTAAAATCTGACAAGGGGGAGAGAATGGGGGATTGAAAAATGGTCTTTGCAATGAAACTTCTTTTTTTATTAGAAAGTAAAATGTTCGGGGTTGTTTTGGTTTTAAAATTGAATCATCTGCTTTGAACTATGTCTGTTCAGGTTTGGTTTGTTTATGTTTGACAACTAAGAAGTGAAGGTGTCTGTATATTGTAAATTAGGTTGGATATAACCAAAAGCAACTTGTTTTTAGATAAATTTTGTAATGTGAAAGTTTTTTTTATTGTTTTAAAATAATCCTGGGCGGGAGATAACAACCAGGGGCTTATCACGTCACAGGAATTCTTTTTTGGTCACCCAACCCTCCCCCTTTCTCTGGTAGAGAAAAAAAAATAGAGAGAGAAAGTTAAAAGTTCTGCCCAAGAGAGGGGGGAGAATGGGGAATATCAGCGTTTTTCAGAAGCACATTAGCTCTGTCATGGGCTAAAATAACCTATGGTCCTTATGGGTTTAAATATAAGTTTTGATTAAGTGAAAGCTGAGCACAATATAAATGGGAGCAAATAAAACTGTTATCTAAAGGTTTTCACCCTATGAGAACTGTTTTAGACTGAAGTCTTTTAATGTAATGCTTTTTAAATAAATGCTTAGTCTCAAAACAGGGACTTTATTTGTATAAGCTTCCATCTTCCTCTGACATTTTAAACTGGACATTACCCTGTTGTGGGAAAGTTGTGGGGAAATGGCAGAGGAAATTTGGAAATACCTGGAAAATGTCTAAATGCTGTTAAAATGATGATGGGTCTTGATAAACTGAGTGATATTGGTTGAAAGGTTTATAAAGCTGGAAAACAGGCAGAGGGAAAATGGAAAGAGGTTTGTGGGAGTAAAGATGTTAATATTGAGGGTTGGAGGCAATCCTGGACTGTGTAGATTTCTGGGAGAATGAAATAAATTGTTCGTTCTTGCTGATACCTGACTGTTCTTTGGTGCTGATTGGAAAAGATTTATTGAGTAAATTACATGCTTATGTATTTTTACTAAAGGGGATAACTCTGAAAAGGAGAGATGGGTTATTATATGTAGATAAGAAAGTTTGAGAAGAAGAAGACAAGGAAGGCCAGTGAGAGAAAAGGAAAATGGTTAGAATTTTCTGTCTTTGAAGAGAGGATTGGGCTTGTTACCATTTGGATAGAAAAAGCCTCGTAATTTTATTTTATAATGTTCCAATATTGATCATTGTATAAAAGAAATACAGGTAATGTATAGACTGGTGTAGAATCTCAGAGCTAAGGTAATATTAATTTGTCAGACCCATATATTTTTCAAACCACCTGCCTGGAAACCAAAATCCCAGGAAGGCATTTTTCTCACTCTCTCTTTACACAATCTTGTTTCAAGAAACTGTTTGCTTTCAGATGAAAATACCAAATGAACAGGTATCAAGATTTACAACAGGTAGACCGTGTTGTCCCAAGGATTTGTGGATTTTCAATTTATTTTTGAGCAGATGTTTACAGAAACAGGACCCATGAAAAAAGGTTTTGTCTACGAAATATGTGATTCCAGCATTCAAGCAACTGTAAATTTGTTTTAAAAATTGTGAAACAAAAGAGATTTTGCGATTTTAAAGGAAAGGCCAGACTGCTTTATGTTAAGTGTGTTACAGAAACACAAGAAAACCTTGTGAGGAATCCAGAAGAAATCAAAACCTTAAAAAAAACTGAAACAAGAGATTTATAACAAGCACCAACCCGGGGCCCGCCAGATTTTCTTATTGTTTGTCTATAAACACCAAAGCAATGCTGCAGGACTCTGGACTCACCCATGGAAAGGTAAGGCGCAACCTATTGCTTGCTTTTCCAAGCAGATGGACGCACTAGATCTGCTGTTCCTCGTGGTGCAAGAGGTCAGGCTGGTGTGATGGGATTGCCTGGACCAGCTGGCAAACATGATGTTCCCAGAGGCTGTGGTTTCCCTGGTTCAGATGTCATTGCTGGCCTCAAGGATCCCCCTGGTGAACATGGATCTCTTGGCCCTGCTGGATCCAAAGGATCGCCCGGTGAAGCTGGATGCCCAGGTGAACCTGGTCTCCCTGGAGCCAAGGATCTGACTGGTAATCCTGGCAGCCCTAGTTCTGATGGTAAGACTGGACCTGCTAGTCAAGATAAATGGCTAGAGGATGGCCTCAAGATTCAAGGGCCATTGCAGTTACCTTGATGGAGGAGGCTCAAAAGTATCTTGGAACAGCCCCTCCATGTCTACTGTCCATATGGCAATGATTAATCAATTCTAGACTGTTGGAGTATGAAAGTATCTTACTGTAACAACTGGCTAAACCCAGCCACAGTGTTTTCCTTGGAGACAGAACTGACCCCTGATTAAGATGGTATAGGATTGATGTGAACACCAAGGTCGGGCTGGATCTAAAGAAATGGAGAGTGGATCACAAACTATGATGTTGTCACAAGCAATGACATTCTGGAAGTCAGCCCTCTCCCACCTGCATGATCAGCTGAGACCGCAGAGGTTTAGGCTCTCATATAAGCCTTACACCTGAGAAAAAGGTAAGAAGAAAAATATTTATATAGACTCAAAGTATGGACATGGGTTAATAAGTTCAAATGAAAACTTATAGCAAAAGGGGTCCCTCACATCAAATGAGGCTGAATTAATGTATCAAGATTTTGTTAAAAGTTATTCCAGGCTATGGAACACCTTGAAGAAGTGGCCATGATCTGAGTAAGGGCCAACACCAGGCACCAGACCGAAAAAGGCCAAAAGAAACCAGAATGCAAGGCAACAAAATGATTTTTAAGTGCCTTAAATTAAGCATAAAGTGTACCTCACTAAATATAAAGAAAGATTAATAGAACAGGAAGAGAGAGAAATTGGATGGTGTTTGGATCTAGACACTGGCTGGTAAAAATTATACCTATAAGGTACGTGTTTGTCTTGTTTTATACTGCTCTGAGTTCTTCTAGTCTATACATAAAAAGAAACAGTAATTTAGGATTTGGTTAGATATATTGCAACAGAGGTGAGATAATAGATAGATAAATAATATAAAATGTTTTAGGTGATAATAAATCTGCTGAAAGACTAACTCTGTTAATAATGTAAACTTTAATAATTTCTTGACTTGTTTTGCCAATAGCTTCATTTCCCAGGAAGCAGAGTGGGCCAAAATATTCCTCAATCATCTCTTGTGAGGGGATGTTTGGATTGAAGCTAAATGTTTGGATTGAAGTAAAATGTGGCAAAAACATTTTAACAAGGGAGTTGGACTGGATGACTCAGGAGGTCCCTTCCAATTATGTGATTCTATGGTTTTATTGTTCTGTGATTTTATGATTCTATGTCAATAACTTAAAGGGAAAATGAGTAATATTTCCCTTAGAAAAAATGATACGAGTTTTCCATAGCTCTTGTCAGCTTAGGTGTGTGAGCGTGAAAAACAATTGAAAATTACTAGGGGATTTGTCAAGAATTCTTTAAAGACCTAGGACACAGTTAATTATAAATTGGCTTTTGCCCTATGACTTTCCAGTTTATTTTTTAACCAGGTAACCAAGTATGGATGAAGTCCTGAGAAACCAGATTATTAAAACTGATGATGAAGTGGAAATTCCTTTCCAAATATTGTTGACTGGTGATAATGAGTGTCAAAATAGATTCCAGAGACAATGGGTCCATTTTACCGTATGTGAGCTGCTGCAATATCTTTTGAGGCTGAAGAACAAATTGCTGCCTAATAAAAACTTTAACGCACGTGCTAGTGCAAACTTGGGATGGCAGGAATTATAAACAACAGAAACCACCCATCTCCAGAACTACCTTTCAGTCAAGTAACACAGAACTCATGAGGAGTCATCAAGGGGATGATCCTATTTGGGACCCAGAGACTCGTTATGTTATCTTTGCAGGAGCTTTTAAAAATTGTTTATTTATCATTTCTTTATGGGCTATAATTGATTTAGGAGGGTACCTTCTGTTCTTTCTATTTTGGGAAACTCTAGAAAGACTACAAGAAAGACCCAGCTATTTACGCTTATTGGGGAAGGGTTGTTTTTCTTTCTTTAAACACTCACTGCAACTCCGTGGAGGTCCCACATCCGGCCCATTCTCCAACAACTGCAATGGTTGCCAGTTGAATTCCAGATCAGACTAAAGGTTCTGGTAATTACCTTCAAGGCCATACGCGGTCAGGGCCCAGTGTACCTGAGGGATCGCCTCCCCACCTATGCCCCCAAAAGAGCCCTGAGGTCCACTGCTACCAACCAGCTAAAGGTCTCTGGCCCTAAAGAAGTCCGCCTGGTCTCAACCAGGGCCAGAGCATTCTCTGTTCTGGCCCCCACCTGGCGGAACGAGCTCCCAGAGAAGATCAGAGCCCTGATGGAGCTTAAACAGTTCTGCAGGGCCTGCAAGGAGGAGCTCTTCTGCCAGGCATTCGGTTGAGACCAGATATATATAACCCACAGCGACCAAAGGGCCCCTGCTCCCCACCCCCCCTCAGGACACCACCTATACACTCTGGACCTGTTTGTATGTTGCAACGTTGTATTGTTTATTGGTTATACAATTATAATGTTATATGTTTACAATTATCAGTTATTATTGCACAGTTATCCAAATGTTTTATAGACTGTTCCATGTATTGTACTTATGTTATTATGTAAACTGCCCTGAGCCCCCGGGGAGGGCGATAGATAAATAAATGAATGAATGTATGAATGAATGAATGAATGAATGAATGTCTGCCTCACAACAAGCCATTGAATCCCCTTTTATTTAAGAAGAACCTCGTTGTTAATAAAGTTCTATTCTTGAAAAAGTCAAAGTTGTGTTTCTTCGCTCCCTGCCCCTTCAACAATATTTGGACATAGTTGCAGCTTCATAGAAAATGTTTGAGCCCAATTTGACCCATAAGCAAGGACCTCCTGGCCATCTAAAGTTTTCTTTCCTTCTGTAGAACATCATCAGAGAAATAACGCCAGATTTTTGCAAGGCGCCATTAAACTCCATCCCGACTGCTTTTCAGTACAATTTTATTGTATTCTTATCAATTCCTAGGAGGAATTGATAAGTATTCACTGTGATATGTTGATATGTATTCACTGTGTCTTTTACTTAATTTTGCTTTTCTGTCTATTTATTCCACTTCCGCGTGTAACACAGTTTTCATATGCCAAGAAATGATTTGGATTTGGATCGGTGGGTTCTCGTCTTGCTCTGGATGGTGACTTTTTTGCTCACAAAACTGGCCATGCCCATTTAACATTTTTTGTTCTGTTTTGAAAACATGGTGCAGCGGCTTTAAAAACATGAGCTTTTCAAGAGTGAAAAATGTTTTCCTTCATCCGCTCTTCTTCCCTGCCGTCTCTCCTCCAGGGCATCAGAGGGTGCGGACCCTGACCTGAGGGTGCGGACCCTGACCATTGTGACCTGGGGGGCAGGTGGGGACGAGGTCTCCTTTGTGACGTCACCCCCTGCTGGTGCCCTGGGCTGCAGCTCCCCGGAGGGGGCTTGGTGGGTTGTTGGAGGAGCCTTGGAGGAGTGTTGTGGAGGCTGAAGAAAGATTGCGCGAAAAATATGTTTTTTGTTTGTTTATCGTTTATTTCGTTATTTAAATTTATCCATTTCTTTAATTTCTTTATTTTATTAATTAATTATTTAGTTAGTTATTTATTCTTTTTATTTATTTTTAAATATTTATTTATTTTATCCTTATATTTATTTGTGTGTATTTGTTTGTATTTGTTTGTATTTGTTTGTCACCTCCGGACTAGATTTCTGTAACTCGCTCTACACCGGCCTGCCTCTGGGCTTGATCCGGAAACTGCAACTCGTCCAAAATGTGGCTGTTAGAGTCCTCACAGCTACACCGTGGAGGGCTCACATCCAGCCAGTTCTGAGGCAGCTGCACTGGTTACCGGTCGCCTTCCGGATCAGGTTCAAGGTTTTGGTTTTGACCTTCAAGGCCATCCGTGGTTTAGGCCCAGCATATATTATTATGAGCATGTGAAGGGTGGGCGCTACTCAAACAAGAGCTATTGCATGCTCAATCAATGACTATTCCAGAAATACGAAAACACTGCAGGAGCTCTAAGAAGCCTATTTGGATGAACAGAGAACTTCAAGAGGAAATAAGAAAGAAAAGGAAAATGTTCAGGAAATGGAGGGAAGGACAGAGCTCTAAAGAAGAGTACCTACAGGTTACTAGGCACTGTAGATCAATCATCAGAAAGGCCAAAGCTGAGAGTGAGCTAAGATTGGCCAGGGAAGCCCACTGTAATAAGAAAAGATTTTTCAGTTACGTGAGGAGCAAACGTAAAGTAAAGGAGGCAATAGGCCCGCTGTTGGGTGCGGATGGACAAACTCTAACGAAAGATGCAGAGAAAGCAGAAAGGCTTAGTGCCTATTTTACATCTGTTTTTTCCCACAGGTCAAAGTGTTTAGGCACGTCTAGAGATGGCTGTAGCCAAAGGACAGTGTCTGGGTGGCAGGTTAACATGGATAGAGAGGTTGTCGAGAGGCATTTAGCTGCACTGGATGAGTTCAAATCCCCTGGTCCAGATGAAATGCACCCGAGAGTACTCAAAGAACTTTCCAGAGAACTTGCACAGCCCTTGTCCATCATCTTCGGAACCTCTTTAAGGACTGGAGATGTCCCGGAGGACTGGAAAAGAGCAAACGTTATTCCGATCTTCAAAAAAGGGAGGAAGGATGACCCGGGAAACTACAGACCAGTGAGTCTGACCTCTGTTGTGGGGAAGATAATGGAGCAGATATTAAAGGGAGCGATCTGCAAACATCTGGAGGACAATTTGGTGATCCAAGGAAGTCAGCATGGATTTGTCTCCAACAGGTCCTGCCAGACCAACCTAGTTTCCTTTTTTGACCAAGTAACAGGTTTGCTAGATCGGGGAAATTTGGTTGATGTCATTTACTTGGATTTTAGTAAAGCTTTTGACAAGGTTCCCCATGATGTTCTGATGGATAAGTTGAAGGACTGCAATCTGGATTTTCAGATCGTTAGGTGGATAGGGAATTGGTTAGAGAACCGCACTCAAAGAGTTGTTGTCAATGGTGTTTCATCAGACTGGAGAGAGGTGAGTAGCGGGGTACCTCAGGGTTCGGTGCTCGGCCCGGTACTTTTTAACATATTTATTAATGATCTAGATGAGGGGGTGGAGGGACTACTCATCAAGTTTGCAGATGACACCAAATTGGGAGGACTGGCAAATACTCCGGAAGATAGAGACAGAGTTCAACGAGATCTGAACACAATGGAAAAATGGGCAAATGAGAACAAGATGCAATTTAATAAAGATAAGTGTAAAGTTCTGCATCTGGGTCAGAAAAATGAAAAGCATGCCTACTGGATGGGGGATACGCTTCTAGGTAGCACTGTGTGTGAACGAGACCTTGGGGTACTTGTGGATTGTAAACTAAACATGAGCAGGCAGTGTGATGCAGCGGTAAAAAAGGCAAATGCCATTTTGGGCTGTATCAACAGAGGCATCACATCAAAATCACAAGATGTCATAGTCCCATTGTATACGGCACTGGTCAGACCACACCTGGAGTACTGTGTGCAGTTCTGGAGGCCTCACTTCAAGAAGGACATCGATAAAATTGAAAGGGTACAGAGGAGAGCGACGAAGATGATCTGGGGCCAAGGGACCAAGCCCTATGAAGATAGGTTGAGGGACTTGGGAATGTTCAGCCTGGAGAAAAGGAGGATGAGAGGGGACATGATAGCCCTCTTTAAGTATTTGAAAGGTTGTCACTTGGAGGAGGGCAGGATGCTGTTTCTGCTGGCTGCAGAGGAAAGGACACGCAGTAATGGGTTTAAACTTCAAGTACAACGATATAGGCTAGATATCAGGAAAAAGTTTTTCACAGTCAGAGTAGTTCAGCAGTGGAATAGGCTGCCTAAGGAGGTGGTGAGCGCCCCCTCACTGGAAATCTTCAAGCAAAGGTTGGATACACACTTTTCTTGGATGCTTTAGGATGCTTAGGGCTAATCCTGCGTTGAGCAGGTGGTTGGACTAGATGGCCTGTATGGCCCCTTCCAACTCTATGATTCTATGATTATTATTATTATTATTTAATTTCTAGACCGCCCTTCTCCCAATAGGTCTCAGGGCGGTTTACAACATAAATAGTTAAAACACAATAAAATCCCCATAAAAACCCCAATTAAAAGTTACATATAACATATCACATAACATATAGCGGCGGTGGTCACAATTCTGATCTTAGTTCAGCCTGGTGGAGAGAATAATGTTCAGAAGAGGGTGGCACCAATACAATAGATCTAACCATGATCTCGGTGTTAGAGATCTCAATATTGGAGGGGATCCTCTGATGGATTAGTGGGAGAGCTGCCCTGGCCTCAACCATATGCCTGGCGGAAGAGCTCCGTCTTACAGCCCCTGCGGAAAGCTGGTAGATCCTGCAGGGCCCTTAGCTCTTCTGGGAGCTCGTTCCACCAGGTTGGGGCCAGGACTGAAAAGGCCCTGGCCCGGGTCGAGGCCAGGCGCACATCCCGTGGGCCCGGGACAACCAGTAAATTCATACCCGCAGAGCGGAGTGCCCTGCGGGGGGCATAAGCAACCAAGCGGTCCCGCAGGTATGAGGGACCACCTATCGCCCTACGCCCCCAGCAGGGCTTTACGCTCTGCGGGGGCTAACCTATTGGTCGTTCCCGGCCCCAAGGAAGCCCGCCTGGCCTCGACCAGGGCCAGGGCCTTCTCGGTCCTGGCCCCAACCTGGTGGAATGAGCTCCCGGAAGAGCTGAGGGCCCTGTGGGAATTGTCATCATTCCACAGGGCCTGCAAGACGGAGCTCTTCTGCTAGGCTTATAGTTGAGGCCGGGTGGTAAGAAGATCAGCCCTCCCTCACAAACTGGCGGTAGAGAGTGTCACCCCCCCCCCCCCCGTAGTTGAGGATGCGGAGACTAAATGAGTAAGATTAAGCCATCATTGTTGCCACTGTGACCAATTGGTTACCAACTACTGTAAATTTACTGGAACTTATTGTTATTTTATGGTTTTTAGAGGATGGGGTTATGTAAGCCGCCTCGAGCCTTCAGGGGGAGGTGGGATACAACAACAACAACAATAATTGTTTATCTATTTGTATATTTATTTATTTGTATATTTGTATATATTTTGCATCTGATGGCTGCCCAGCATCTTAAAAAGTAAGTTGCGCATCTAGATTTTGTTCCCCTTGTTATTTTGTCCCCACCTCACCCCAGGACACGATCCCCAAGCGATCCATGGGACGGGCTGCACTTCTCCAAGTAATAAGGCTGACTGCACACTTAGCTCCGCGTCAGGGGAGGGAAAGGGTGTGTCAGACCTTCTCCGGTCCCTCCACCCTCCCTGGCAAGAGGGGGCAAGAGCCCCCCACCACCACCTGGTGCCCAGCGGACAGTGGAGTGGAGATTCTCTCCAGGCCTCAGGTGCCCTGCAGACCCCTGCCCACCCAGACAAATCCACCTTGGCAGTCTTCAGCCCAGACTCCTCCTGCCCATTTGGCTTTACCAGGGAGCCTGGCTGACCTCCTGGGGACGGGAGTTTCCGGAGGAAGTCGACATGGAGGAGGACCCTGCTTCCCGGCATTCCCTGACCGGCCCCTGCTTGAGACAGGAGGTCTGCTTAGAAGACAGGAAGTGTGCCTGGATAGGTGGGCGGGGTCACATGGGGAGGCAGGCTCCGTTTCCAGCCTCCCTCCCCAACCCATCGCTGGATAATGCCCCAGAGGAACCAGAGAGGCCATGCAGGTTGGGGAAATGTGCCCATGCCTCTCTCAGGAGGAGAAAGAATGGCGCCGCAGATCCAGCTTGTGCTTTTACTGCTGGGGTTCAGGAATTATGCCCCTCCCAGCCCTAAGAAACAGAAGTGGCTGTTAAACTACCAGCCCCAAGGTGGGAGTAAACGACCAACCCCAGCTCGGACAACCCAAGAAGTTCCTGAATCAATGCCGATTGGGGTACTTTTTGGTTCGGCCTTGCCAAACGGACAACACTCTGCACCCGAAAGATCCAAAACAGGGGGGCCGAATCCAGATTCAGCGATTCAGCTTCAAATAGGCCATATAACTGCCCTCACTTTCCTGGACAGTAACTGATGAGGCGGGAGGGAAGAGTGCATGCCAAACAGCTGGTAATGACAGCTCCCCCTCCCAATCGATTTTATTCCCTACCCTACCTACTTTAAGGGAACATCCCTAACCCTATTATCAGACGTTCAGCCGCCAGCCGGTCCCCTTTAATCCCTCCCACCCACCTTCACAAAGCTGACTTCAAAGGTGGGGGGGGGGAGTGATTTCCAGGGAGCAGCCCGGGGGCTGAACAAAGCAAAGCAAGTGAAGCCTCCTGTGAAGGGGTGCATAGGGGAGGGATTGACAGGGAGTGGCAAGGGCAGCTGATAGTTCGTAATGAGAGCTGCGCTGATGCTCCCTCTGAATTCTTCCCCAAACTGGAGGAGTGGCCGCGTGGCTATCAGGATCAGCTGATAGAGTCCCTAAAGGGTTGTTCCCTTTAAAGGTGCAGACCTCCTTCCCCCTCATGGCTCCCTAGACTCCCTAGGAACCCACGGCACCCTTACTGGCGAGCCAGCTCTGTTCCAAAAGGAGAGGCATCGAGCGAGTTCCCATTAAAAACAATACGGTGGAGGTTCAGTCAGCTGCCCGTGTCTCCAACCTCAGCGCCTGTCCTTTTGGGAAAACCTGGGGGCTTTCTGCACAAGGGCCAATGTTGCCAAATGTTTTCAGTATGCAGAAACGCTAGATTTAATAGTAGAATTTTGTCATTCCGCATACCTTTAATTTTAGTGGAATATTGAAGTCCCAGTAGCGTTGTATTCATTCCCCACAGGTTTCCAGTCTCACTGCAATCGCAACAAAGGAAGCAATATTCTTCTGCGCTTCTTCCCGCCCCTGGCCGTCAATCAAACAGGACAGCCAATGGACTGTTGTGTTTGTGCTTCCGAAAAGCCCCTTTCCCTTTAAGAACTGTATTTTTAAAACACAAACACACCAGTTGCAACGAATATTTGTTCAATCATTGTTTCAGATAAACCTTTTTCTAGCGCAGAGACATCACTCTGCCAACAAAAGTGCGTTTAGTCAAGGCTATGGTATTCCCAGTTGCAATGTATGGCTGCGAAAGTTGGACCATAAGGAAGGCCGAGCGTCAAAGAATTGAGGCTTTTGAACTCTGGTGCTGGAGAAGGCTCTTGCGAGTCCCTTGGACTGCAAGGCGAACAAACCGGTCAGTCCTAGAGGAGATCAGCCCTGACTGCTCCTTAAAGGCCAGATCCTGAAGATGAAACTCAAATACTTTGGCCACCTCATGAGAAGGAAGGACTCCCTTGAGAAGAGCCTAATGCTGGGAGTGATCGAGGGCAAAAGAAGAAGGGGACGACAGAGAATGAGGTGGCTGGATGGACTCTCTGAAGCAGTAGGTGCAAACTTAAATGGACTCTGAGGAATGGTAGAGGACAGGAAGGCCTGGAGGATCATTGTCCATGGGGTCGCGATGGGTCAGACACGACTTCGCACCTAACAACAACAACACATCCGAGCTGTTTAGAAAGTTTCTTCATTGCTGCTGCTGTTATACTTTTTAAATAAAACTGTAAACTAGGGAAGGTGAATAAACAATAAAATTATTTCCCTTTTTTAATGGTCAGTCCGCCTGGCCCTCTCTTGCTGGTCATTCCAGTCTGTGTGCCACTGTGGTGCTGCATCGCTCAGAGTTGCCAAAACTGTTGGAAGGGGCAAGATCTGTTGTGTGCATAACTCAGCGGTAGTAGAAGAATGTCCTGCAGGGGGCATCGGAGGAGATCTGCCATTAGCATATCTCGAATAGGAGCTTGGTGGTATTTTTCCAATAGTCTCCACAGCATCCTGATTGGCTTCTGGAGACTTCCTGCTCCCTTGAGCACACTTGCTCCCTGCTTGCCTCCAGAAAAGAAGGGACAGAATGGTTGCAGACAAAGCGATCAGTTAGACATAGGACTCTTGTGTTTCTTTACGAAGTTGCTTCTCTTCGCTATAAACTATTTCCTTCTTTTTAGTAGCCTGGTGCTCTCTGCATATTTAAACTCTTCCTACAAACACAACATTGATGCCACTCAACAAATCACTTGAGCCGGTAGCACTCAACAAAAAAGAATATTTTCTGCTCTGGCCAGTGGTGAGAGTGTTGGCCTAGGACCTGGGAATCGCAGGTTCAAATCCCCAGAATGCCATAGGAACTGGCTGGGTCGTCTTGAGTCAGGCCTACTCACTTAGCCCAACTTGCCTCACAGGGTTGTTGTGAAGGTGAAATGGAGGAAAAGAGAATGATGAATGCCTCTGGGGGTCTCTTCTGGGGAGACAGGAAGGGTATAAATGAATGTTTGGAAACCCTAGGAAACCCTAGGAGTTCCCAGTACTACTGTTTATAATCTCCCCTTAAAGAAATGCATCTATATACAAAGAAAGTTGATTCATACAGAAGGTTCCAAGGACTTCTATTGGTGGAATCTCCCCTCCTCTGGGACCAATGGCTGCTTTTGCTCAGGATTCTGCACCCCCCCTCCCTTCAGGCCTTATGTTGAGGACTCCTTTGGAGAAAGGCCAGGGTCCCTTTGGTGTAAGGGCTCCTCTGGACCAGGGCCTGCTTTGAAAACACAAGAGGCCTCCAAGAATTTCATCTGGCCTTCTGGTCCATAGAATCAATTAAGGTCTTCAGTGTCCTACATAGTTAACATATTATATCCCTGTACGTCAAGGAGCCAACGGTATATTTAACATGTCTCTTCCTGTATTTTATGTATGCTTTTATTCATTTATTTATGCCTGCCCATTGATAAAACAGGAGAAGAAAGAAACTACCCTAGGCTATAATTAACAGTTGAACAATTTAACAATGAATCAAAATAAAAATACAATTTATCTTATCTCTTATTTAATTGTAAACAAACAACCAAAATGGCCTCCAGATTTGTACCATTTTCAGTGTGGCATTTTCATCAGTGGTTGTTTCTTATTAGCATTCCTATCACCAATTAATTCTTTACAGAAATATTTTTCTTTACAAAATGGTTATTCCAATTTGAAACATTACATACTTCCTATAACTATTTAATGGGCATAAAGACATAAAGTCATCAAATGGTATTCCTTTAGATATCCTACAAATTAAAATATGAGTATAAATCAAAAGCTTGCTTTTTAACGGTCAAGATAAAAATACTAAAGGACCAAGTCTTACCAACTGGTATATGCTGAGGATCTAGTCCTTCACTAATTATATCATCTAAAATAACACCATTTAGGAAAATACCCTATACCGAAAGGAAATGTACCTGAGCTCTGGACATATAGAAACCATGGGACATGTTCTCCTTCAATGTCGATTTTATAATGACATTCAAATTAGTCTAATTCTTCCACTGCTAGGCAGATTCCCAGGACGTTCAGGAGAATTTTATATTTCTCTGCTGCTTACAGATATAGATAATGATACAACCTATAGAGTTGCCAAGTTCTGTGCTCCAGCGATCAAAATTCATAATAGAATGGTCTGTTTCAAGGGAACTGGACAGCTGTATTTACGTACCTTATTATTATTATTCTATTTTGTATCGTTAGGTTTTAAGATGTTTTAATTCCTGGTTTTAGTGGATGTTTTTGTATCATCTTGTGCTGGTGTATGACCGTAATAAAACTAACTGAACTGAACAAAAGCTTGCTTTTTAATGGTCAAGATAAAAATACTAGAGGATCAAGTCTTACCAACTGGTATATGCTGAGGATATAGTCCTTCCATAATTATATGATCTAAAATAACACCATTTTAGCACTCATAAATCTATGGCCATTTGAAAACATTAACCCTTAGTAATAACCTCTTCCCTCTTGTTCTTCACTTCAGTTTGAACAATATATATCTACTGGCCTCTAGCTCCAAGGGATGGGGAAGTTCCATCCAAAGACTGTTCCCACTGGGCTGTGAACTGCCTGTGGGGATTATCCTCAAGCCAGAGACTTGCTCCATGCCACACTTGGACCAGTTAAACAAAAACAGAAAAGTTCCCAATAGGTGGGAAAACCTCTAGGTGTCTCACACCCCCGCTGCCACCTCGCGAGTGGCCAGAGCAACAGGACCCAGCAGCTGACTCAGATCGGGCTGAAGAATCAGGGGAGTCTGATGCGGACGCTGGGGAGGGCTGCTCTAGTCAGCCGGGACCGGCTCAGGAGAGATCGTGGACCCTGACACAGCAGCAGCAGTCTGCATCAGACTCCGAAGAATCGCCCGAACGACTCAGGCAATGCCATAGGGTGGGGTTGGCAGAACCCTGAAGGAGCCGGAGGCTGCAGGCGAGCTGTCAATGTAGATGGGACCCAGCTGGAAGCACTTTGGGGGAGAACGAAGTGAGTCATTGCCCAGGTGCAGTGAATTAGCTGGGCTGCATTTAAGAGAAACAGCAACAGACTTCTGTGTGGATGCAATTTATGCAGACACCCTCCAGACCGGTTTTGAATTCCTGCATTTCGTCTGACTCCCTTCGGCTCCTGTGACTCCTGGCATTGGCTGGACTACTCTTCTGGGAAATTGGACTGACTATCTCCGGCTTCTCTTGGTTCCTCTGACTCCCGGCACCGGTTTTGACGACGCATATGGACTGGCTTTGTTTGAATATCTGCTGTCTAGACTTTGACCTTGGCTCTGTTTCAACTGCTCTCTGTATTGCCCTGCACTGTGCTTATCTAAATCCTTGCAACACGGACTGGACTTGACTTTGTTCCGGCTAGGCTTTGCAGCCCCGGCTCCTCCGGCACAGCTGCCACTGGGCATGGACAGCTAGGGCAGAATACTAGGGCTCTCAATTAAAACAACTGGCCATCAACTCTAATCTCCCAGTTAGGGTTTAAACTATAATAAAGCTTAGTCAAGAGTCACCCCGACAGGGCTATGGGTCTTCTAAACAACTTGAGCTCAGAATATCACAGAGTGACTTTGCAACACCTTTCTCCTTTGATGAGCCTGTTCTACTTGCACATTCCCATGGCTGCTTTGGCTTTACTCCTAGTCGAGCATTGCATTCATTACATTTAAGTAAAAGGAAGGCTGCTGGTTTGCCGGCAGCCCGGCATTAACGCAGCGGCCGGACCGGGCCACGTGGTGCTGACTCAGCTGGGCCTGCCTCGCCCCCCATCCCGCCCTTGGCAGGAGTGGGGTACCTGCGGGGGAAGGGCGGGGCCTAGGCCTATTTAACAGGGAGCCGCTGGTCGGACCTTCCTCTTTGGCGCTCGGCTCCTTGGACTCTCACACAGTTTTCTCTCTCCTGACTGCTCGAGCTCGGCATCTGGCGCGCTTCAGCGGAGTCTTTTAGCGGCAGCTCGCTTGCTTAACGGCGGCACGGATGAAGGCGGACGGCTGGAGGGCTGCGGCTGTGAGCGAACGGGAGCTTCACTTTCGGGTCGCTGTTGAGGCGGCATTTTTCCGCGACACCCAACCCGGAAGACACGGAGGGTCTGTGCGCCGAGGAGGTTAGTCACTGTACTCGGGCGAGTTTTTGTTTTTGCCTCATTTCTCATCTCTCCCGCGCAAGTGGAATGGCGCCGGCGAGGAAGCGGCGTAACACCGTGGCAGCTCGTAGGGCTCCGGACCTTCCCTCAGTTGAGCCGGCGGCTGCACCTGGCAACCCCTCCCCCCTTTCGGGGGAGGCGGGAGTCAGGGGACACGCCACACGGGGGGCAGTTCACCGGGCCCGCGCTCTACAAGGGGCCTCCAGGAACGTGCCCGGGCCATCCAGTGGAGCTGGGCTCAGGCCAGCGGCGCTGGGGGGAGAGGGAAACGGCTGCGGGTACTTCCCAGCCAGAGGCGAGGGAGGGGAGTTCTCTGCCGTCCCCAGGCTCTTCTAATCTTGCTGGGCCAGAGGCCCGGGCCCAGGCTGGGGGGGATGGTGCATTTCCTCCTTTACAGGGCCCCGCCCTGGCAGGGACATCGGCCCGGGCCCCTGGTTCTCTGGGGCGGCAGAGTCCAGCAGCGGGTTCAACAGGTCTGGCACAGGTTGGGACCGCAGCACAACCTGCTTGGGTTGGGAATTTTGGGCTGGGGAGACTCGGTCAAGGAACGGCCCCACAGCAGTTCGCCACATGGCCAGGGCAAGGTAATGCTTACTGGCCCTCGCCGGCGCTATTTACAGGAGCATTTTCCCCTTACGGGGGGGTGCATATGCCCCCGGCCATGGCTTATCAATTCCAGGGAGCACCCATGGGGCTCATGAACGGGGCAGTACAGGGGTTCCACGGGGGGGGGCCCAGTGTGTGGCAGCAGCGGATGGGCCGCAGGGTATGGGGAGTCCACTGCTGCTTTCCCATTCACCGGCCCGGTGGGCCCCTTCGGTCAGTCAGTGGGTGCACCATCGTATGGGTGCCCGGCGGCTGGGCTGGAGGGTCCAGCGGCTGGCGGGGCAGTTGCCAGACAGTCTGCTCTCACACTCGGGGGGCACCCCTTCATGTCGCTGCCCCCTGCTAGTGACCCGGGGGGGTCCGGGGGCTCAGGCCGCCCTCCATTGGGGAGCTCTGCGGCTGCGGAACCGACCCCGGTGGCCGGGGCGGCTCTGCTGGCTGGGCTGGCACAGGCGGGCCAGGCGAATCTTCCCGATACTGCAGGGGCGGCTCTGGACGCGGGAACAGCAAGCTCGGTGGCGGCATCAGAGGAGGGCCAGGTGGCTCGTGGAGAGAGACAATCGCCGGGTGTGGAGGCTGTGGTGGAAGGCCTTAGACAACTCGTCAAATATGCATCGCGCCAGCCGCACGGGAAAAAGCAAGCGCGCGCACCTTCTCAGCAGGCAGGGGATCTCTTGGTGGTTGAGTTTTCTTCTTCTGAGGACGAATCAGAAGTGGGGGTCCGGGATAAGACTTATTGGTTGCGGGGGATGCATGCACCGGGGGTGCCAGACTGGATGGCAAAAAGGCAGGGGGATGCGAGAGAATTCTTCCGGAAAGGGGAGGGGGCTGGGACCCCGACGGAACCTCCCATTGGCTTTGCCAATAAGGATGAGCCTCCCGGATCACACCTCCCACAGAAGCTTAGGGAGAGGGCATTGGACGGCTTGTACGTCGACGTTTTAAAATTCATCAAACCAGACGAGGAGGCACCTCGCACCGGCTCTCGGGGGGCCAAAAAATCCAAGGAAAATGGGCAAGGGGACCGGTCCTTTGAAAATTGGGTGCGGGGCTGGTCGGAGTACTTGTGCCTGATACACGGTACGTATCCAGAACGGGCCTGGCACCTGGTCCGGCACCAAACTAATGTTCTGGAGGCCCGCTCCCTGATGGGGGACGCTGCGGCCTTGGCCTACGACAGTGCTTTTAGGAAACGGGCGTCTAACAATGTGTCTGCTTGCTGGGATCGGAAAAACCCAGATGTATGGATGGTAAAGGTTGGTACACGCTCGTGTTTCTCGGGCGCCAACAGCAGACCTCGTTTCGTGGCCTGCAAGGATTCCCGGGGGATTTGTTGGGATTTTAACCAGGGCGGCTGCTCACAACGCAGGTGCAGGTATGAGCATTGGTGTGAGGCGTGTGGGGGGGTCACCCCAGGTCAGAATGTTCCAGACCAGCCGGGACACAGACGCCCTTTCGGAAAGGCCGGTCCACCTCCAAGAGGGGAGGTGGATCGGGGTCAGGAAACAGCTCTTGGGAGGGTCTCGCCCAACCCAGCCAATAATGGCCTTTTTTCAATGGCGCCAACCCCAGTTCGCTTGCATGCTATGTTGCCTTATTTATCAGTTTACCCGGACAGGCTTGCTGCAGTTTATTTACAAGAAGGTTTTCGTTCAGGCTTTCGTATCCCTTACCGTGGCCCCCGAGTCGCCATGGAGTGCGCCAATCTTAAATCGGCACTTGCACTGCCAGAGGTGGTGTGGGAGAAGCTGCGCAAAGAACTTGAGGCGGGGAGGGTTTTGGGCCCCTTCCCGGCACCCCCTTTAGAAAATCTCAGGGTCTCTCCCTTGGGAGTCATCCATAAGAAGGACCCAGGCCAGTACCGTCTTATCCACCACTTACCATACCCGAAAGGGTCGTCGGTGAATGACGGCATTGCACCCGAGTTGTGCTCGGTCACATATGCCACACTGGATCACACGGTGGCGCTAGTCCGGGCCTGCAGTAGGGAGGCATTGATGGCAAAGTGCGACGTCCGCTCGGCATTCCGGCTCCTACCAGTACACCCTGATGATTTTTGCCTCTTAGGTTTCAAGTTTCAGGGATGGTGGTACGTC
The DNA here is from genome assembly GCF_049243985.1 of Paroedura picta. Classification (NCBI taxonomy): domain Eukaryota; kingdom Metazoa; phylum Chordata; class Lepidosauria; order Squamata; family Gekkonidae; genus Paroedura; species Paroedura picta. The sequence continues at coordinate 72,843,810 of NC_135377.1, read as the reverse complement.
GACAGGGCTATGCCTATGGGCTGCTCCATAGCCTGTTCGGCGTTTGAGACTTTTAGTACCTTTCTGGAATGGGTGGCAAAGGGTTGGAGCGGCTCCCCGTGTATATCGCACTATCTCGATGATTTTTTCTTTGGGGGCGCTGCGGGATCCTCTGCTTGTCAGGACCGGTTGGCCACATTTCAGGGGTTGATGGGGGAATTTGGGGTTCCCCTGGCTCCGGAAAAAACAGAGGGGCCCACGGTTTGCCTGACTTATTTGGGCATCCAACTTGATTCGGCGACTGGCCTTTCTAGGTTGACGCTGAGCAAAGTTTGGGCACTATTGGAACTCATTAGGCACATGCAAACATGGGCAAAATGCACTTTGAGAGACATGCAGGTGGTATTGGGGCACCTCAACTTTGCGTGCAAAGCGGTGAAGCCAGGGAGGGCTTTCTGTGCTCGCATGGCACGCTCCCTGGTGGGAAAAGGGCTCGCCCCCCACCATCATATTCGGCTGACCCGGGGAGTCAAGACTGATCTCGGGGTATGGCAAGACTTCCTCCAGGGGTTTAATGGTGTGGCCATTTGGCAATCCCCTTTATTGGTGGCGGGCGATTTACAAGTATATTCTGACGCGGCGGGCAGTCGGGGTTTCGGTTTGATTTATGGGGACCGCTGGTGCGAAAAGGCCTGGTAGGGGAGCCCGGTGATCAGGGATCTCACCTTTCTCGAGCTATTTCCCATCGTGGTAGCCGTGTTTATGTGGCAGGACATCTTCAGGGACAAGAAGGTCACCTTTTGGTGCGACAAAATGGCCGTGGTCAGGATTATCAACCGGCAGTCTTCGCGTTCCGAGTGGGTCATGCGTCTAGTGCGAAAGATGGTACTTACATGCCTAGTTTCTAACATCTCCTTTGTTGCCAAGCACATTCCAGGGGTCGACAACACGGTCGCAGATGCTTTGTCCCGGGGCCTCATGGATCGGTTCAGGGCTCTCGCCCCACCGGCGAACCAGCGCCCGGAGGACTTTCCGGAGGACCTGTGGAACCTTGGCAGCAACACATACACGAAGGCTTGCTAAGCTCCTGGGCCCCTGCAACGCTGCGGACATACGAAGGAGTAATGGATCGCTACCTAACAGCCTGTGAAGCCTGGGGATGCGCAAAACCGTTGCCCCTTATGGAAGACGCTGTCCGTGCATCTGGCAGGATTATCGGCCTACTGCAAACTGCGCGGCTGGTGGGACCCTGGTTCATCGTTCCTGGCACACAGGGTCCTCGAGGGATGGTGTAGGAGCAGCCCACGCGGGTCAGATCACAGGCGCCCTATTTCTAGAGCCACGCTACAAGGATTGATGGCCCAGCTACGGGTGGTGTGCTCCTCTGATTTTGAGTTCCTTCTCTTTCAGGCTGCTTTCGCAATGGCGTTCTTTGGGGCCTTTAGGGGGGAGAGTTCTTAGCTGCATCCCGGAGCGACCAGTCCGGCAGGCCCCTGGGAATACAGGACATTCATGTGGAAGGGACACGGGTGCGGGTCACGTTGGCACGTTCTAAGACAGAGCAGCGTGGAAAGGGGACTCACATCGCATTCACCCCTTCAGCGGGAACAGGGCCATGCCCGGTGAAGTGTATAACTGGCTATTTGGCAGCGAGGCCCCCATTACCCGGGCCTTTTTTGATCCACCAGGATGGCAGTTGTCGGTCTCGGTACCACTTTACGGCAGTTCTTCGCGCCTGCTTGGAAGGGATGGGGCTACCAGCGAAGAGCTACAGCATTCATTCATTCCGAATCGGGGCAGCCACACAGGCGGCGGCCGATGGGGTGGGGCCCGAGGCCATCATGGCGGTAGGTCACTGGCGGTCATAGGTCCTACGTACGCACTGACTTGTCTGCCTGATTTCCTTGTTCCTAGGTCGGCTGGCCCCCCGCCGCACTGTTTTCATTTTGGGTCACAGCATCGTCCACTGGGCAGTGCGGTATGCAGCCTCTTCTGGATGGGGTCCTGACCTCGGCATTGGCAATGCATTCTCCATAGTTTGGGCCGGGCAGCGCGGCATGTGCTGGGCATCGATGTTAAAGACCTTCTTCAGCCTGGTGCGAGTACACGGGACCCCTTCGGTACTCATGATTCAGCTGGGTGGCAATGATCTGCCAGGGATTGCGGCCTTGGACTTAGCAACCGCCATTCAGCGCGACCTGCTCATCGTTCAACAGAGGTGGCCAGGAGCGCACATTTTATGGGCTGAGCTGCTGGAGCGCAGGTCGTGGAAGGGGGCGCAGAACCCACGTAAAGTCGACCTGGCAAGGAGGAAGCTGTGTAGGGCAGTCGACAGGAATTGCGTATCCAGCTGCTGCGGGATTATCACTCATCCAGACATTGCATTTTGGCTGCCAGCACTGTACAGGGAGGACGGTGTACATCTGTCGGAGTGGGGCATGGACATTTGGCTGGATGTCATCCGCCAGGCCCTGTTGGACCTTTCTGGCTAGTGAGCATTGGCGGGAGCGGGCTGCTTTATCAAGCAGCAGTTCCGCTCAGTGGAGGTTTTTGGAAGGGGTGGATCCTAGATTTGGGGAGTCTGCGCCTACGTGCTGGACTCTGAGGTTATCGGGAGCCTCCGTAAGAGGCTGGGTGCACGCGAAACAGCATCCCCTTAAAGGGGAAGGGGAACGGCATCACTGTGCGGGTGAAGGTGGGTGCCTTAAGAGAGATTAACATCCGTAGGGCCCCCACCAACATCACCCTCCCGTGGGTGGTTGGAAAAGGATTGGCCTGCCGGAGTTTAGCGCGTAGCGGGCGGTCTGGCTTTAAATGGGGGTACGAGCCATTCCTGCCCCGGATCCCCTCCTTGGTATGCCTCCGCTCACATTTTAATAAAGCTGTGGCCACGTTATTGCCAAATAAATATACTGCCTTGTGTCATTCAATGGGTTGCTCCGCGCGGTCCAGTAAGTTCCGGCCTGCCAGTTAATAAGACCTCATGATAGTTAAAATACAAACATGATGATGATGATGATGATGATGATGATGATGATGATGTTATCTGTTCAGTGGTGCCCGACCCTCGGCAATTCTATAGGAAAGTCTTCGCCATGCGTCCCTGGCACTGACTGCTTCTTTTAATTGGTTCATGGTCATCCCTGCATCGGCTTTGATCGTGTCGAGCCAGAAGATCCTTTGGCGACCACATTTCCTTTTGCCACCCGCACATGCCGAGCATTAGTGATTTTTCCAGCGACTCTGATCGCATGAGGTGTCCAAAGTAAGTGAGATATAACCATAATATGTTCCCTTCCAAGGACACAGTTGACCTGCTCCTCTCCAAAACGACCTTGTTGGAGACTTTGGCTGTCCATGGTAGTTGCAGCATTCGTGTCCACCACCATAATTCAAAAGCATCTATTTGTCAGTATATGGCAGTCAAGTATTGATCATACAGCCACTGCTATAAATGTATGTCAATGCAATGGATTCCAGGGGCATGTCCAGGCATGTAAGGGGCACGTCCAGGCATGTCTCTAGTTGTCAGCCTGAGTCTCCATAGGAATGCATTGGGATGATGCAATAAGGTGTTGCACCTGTGGCTAATTACCTGAGTGAGTCAGCACTGTTGTGATTGGCTGTTAAACTGTATATATGAAATATGCACTGTGTTATTCTTTCTGCCTTCTTCATTGAGAGCTAAGCAGGACATTCTGAAACTCTGCTGAATGTATTGCTGGATGCTGGATGTAAATAAATCACTGTAAATGATTTGCAACAACTTGGCTGTGTTGGTGAGTGATCTCTTCTCTGCTGGTGGTTGGACCTCTGTCCAAGTAAACGGCGCAAACTCGCAACACTATTCTAGGGTCCTTCATGCAACAAGATGGAAAACAGAAGCCTGGCCAGGTAATTCTGATGGGTTAGACAAAGTATTGGAATATGGGACACTGGAAACACTCGCATACGTAAAGCCAAATATAACAATTTAGCAATCAGGAAGTGGATTCCAACAGGAAATCAGATGGGCCGTGTTAGGGGGGGAGAAGGTAGAGAGAAATGCTCAAATGACAGACTGGCTCTGTAAGCAGTGGAACAGGGCAAAAAACAAAGCCGAGGTTTAAGAGGACGTCCCTGAGTGCCTTTCAACCTCTGCTCTCTGCTATAAATATGAACCACCACCAATTCCTGGAAAGTTCATGGAAGTCGCAGAGGAGCAATCAAGCCTTGTCCTCTTTTCACGGTCACGACTCCCTCGAAGGCTTGCAGGTGCACTTCATCAAAACGCACCCCAGGAAATCTCTGCAAGGAAAACTGGCCATAAGCAGGGACGGCCCCTACCCTGCCCTTCACCGGCATCCCCCAGGCTCCTCCACTGGGTCGGCAAGGTTCCTCAGTCTGCTGAAGAAACAGAGAAAAAGTGCAAAAGGCCAGTCTGAGAACTCCACCCTGGACCACTTCCCTTCAAACTGCCCGAAAGAGCACACAGTGAGCCCAATGTGTGGCTATCCCAGATAACTTCCTTCCCCTTGCCTGGGATGCAGAGCTCGCAGGTCACAAGCCCTCCTTGGCCAACCAACCCAAGGGGGATCAGAAGCGGCAGAGATGCAAGCACAGGAGTTGGGGGAACGCCGCTCACCTCTTTTCACGGTCAAGACTTGTGGGCTCACTTCATCAAAACTCCCCCGGGAGATCCCTACAAGGAAAACATGTGGTAAGCAGGGACGGCTCCTGCCCTTCCCTCCACCGGCAACCGGTGAGAAATGCTTCAGCTTGAATACCTTTAAATTGGTGACAGCAGGCTCAAAATCGACAGTATACAGCCTGCCTTCCCCGTTGCTGGCATACAGGTCACAAGCCCTCCTTGCCCAACCCACCCACTGGGGACCAGGAGGGGCAGAGAGGCAAGCGAAGGAGTTGGGGAACATCGCTCACCTCTTTCAGTGGCCACAACTCCCTTGAGGGCTTGCAGGAGAACCTCATCAAAACTCCCCCGGGGTATCCCTACAAGGAAAACCCGTGGTAAGCAGGGACGGCTCCTGCCCTTCCCTCCACCGGCATCCTCCAGGCTCCTCCACTGCCTTCGGTTGGCCAGCATCAACTGGCGGCTGCAAGCCCAAGTACATCTATTTCAACCTGTGCACTACCTCCCCTTCATACCTTAACTAAGGGATCCCCACCTCACACACACACACACACACACACACACACACACACACACACACACACACACCACTCCATTCACACCACTCCCTGCCCCACTCAAACCATCCCCTAGGCATGGGCACCAACCAGGGATATGCGGTTAGGTTCCTGGCTGAACTAGGGACGGAACCGCAATCCGAACGGCGCGTCGGGAGGAGAAATAAGGGGCCGAAGAGGACTAGGAGTTAGGATCCTTCATGCAACAAGATGGAAAACAGAATCCTGACCAGCTACTACTGACTGATTAGACAAAGCGTTAGAATACGGGACACCAGCAACATTTGCGTTCTTGAAGCAAAAGGCAAGAACTTTGCAATCCAGAAGAAAGCTGAGTCCCATAGGAGATCAGATTGGGGCGGGGGGGAAGGAGGTGGAGAGAAATCCTGGACTTTCAGACTGGCTATGTAAGCCTGGGGGGAAGAAGCATCAGTATGTCATCTACGGCGTTAGGGAGATGTACAAGAAGAAGGGAAGCATAGGGAAATGGCAGCCTGATGTGTGTGTGTTTTGTTGTTTTTTCCCTATCTTGGAATAGTAGTCCTGTAATATGCAAGCTGTAGCATTTCTCTCTTTACTGAACCAAAACGGTCCAGTAAAAAAAGAAAAGGGCTCGGAGTCCCTTTCGGCCCCTGCGTTCCCGTCCCCGGGGAGGCCGCGAAAAACAGCGGCACGGGACAAAAAAAGAAAGCAGAGGTTTAAGGGGACGGCCCTGAGTGCCTTTAAAGCCCTGCTCTCTGTTCAAAACACGAACCGCCACCAATTCTTGAAAAGTTCATGGAAGTTTGTGACGGCAGGCTAAAAATCGTCATGAACTTCAGTTGGTGAGCCGCTTGGTGCCCATGCCTACCCCTCGCATTCACTCTCCGTCCACACACACACACACACACTCACACACACACACACACACACACGTTCTGTCCACCAGAAATAACGGGCACCCCACCTCAGTCCACACGAAGGGACGAGGCCCCCGGCTCCGTCCCTGCGAAGGGACGGGCACCCCAGCTGCGTCCACTTCAGGGGACGTGCACCCGTGCTCCGGCCATCTGAAGGGTCGGGCACTGTGCTCCGTTCATCCGTGTGGACTGGCACTCAAACTCTGTCCGTGCGAACGGATGGGCTCGCAAGCCCTGTCCGTCCAGACAGAGGAGCGCTCAAGCCCTGTCCGCCGCAGCAGATGGGCACTCAAGCCCTGTCCGTCGAAACGAATGGGCGTTTGGTCCCTGTCCGTCAGAACGGATGGGCACGCAGGGTTGCACTCACTCACTCGCTCACTCACACTCTCACTCTGCCCACCTTGCCCAACGCACCCACTGGGGACCAGGAGGGGCAGAGAGGCAAGCGAAGGAGTTGGGGAACATCGCTCACCTCTTTGGATGGCCTCGATCTGCAAGCTTCCTCAGTCTGCTGAAGAAACAGACAAATAGTCTACCAGTCCAGTCTGAGAACTCAGGGCCCCTTCCACCTCAGCCCGCTCCCCTTCCCACTTCCCGAAAGAGCACACAGTGAGCCCAAGGTTTAGCTCTCCCAGACACTGCCTTCCCCGTTGCTGGCATACAGGTCACAAGCCCTCCTTGCCCAACCCACCCACTGGGGACCAGGAGGGGCAGAGAGGCAAGCGAAGGAGTTGGGGAACATCGCTCACCTCTTTCAGTGGCCACGACTCCCTTGAGGGCTTGCAGGAGAACCTCATCAAAACTCCCCCGGGGTATCCCTACAAGGAAAACCCGTGGTAAGCAGGGACGGCTCCTGCCCTTCCCTCCACCGGCATCCTCCAGGCTCCTCCACTGCCTTCGGTTGGCCAGCATCAACTGGCGGCTGCAAGCCCGAGTACATCTATTTCAACCTGTGCACTACCTCCCCTTCATACCTTAACTAAGGGAGCCCCTCCTCACACACACACACACACACACACACCACTCCATTCACACCACTCCCTGCCCCACTCAAACCATGCCCTAGGCATGGGCACCAACCAGGGATATGCGGTTAGGTTCCTGGCTGAACTAGGGACGGAACCGCAATCCGAACGGCGCGTCGGGAGGAGAAATAAGGGGCCGAAGAGGACGGAGTTGCCTTGCAGCTTCGCATATGAAGTCCTACAAACCAGCGGCAGCACCGGTTGAGAGTACGGACTGGATTCCGGACACTCAAGGAAGGAAGCAGTGTGAAAACAGAGAGAATGGACCCTAAGGAAGCCATTCATAAGGACTGAGGATTTAAAAAAAAAAAACTGCTGAGAATGATCCAGAGGAAAGATCAAGAGTAAAGCTTGAGACTGCTTGCTAAACATATCGTTTCAGTGTCAAAAGAGACCAAGCCCATCGCTTTGGACAATGCCTTCGATACACAAACTTCAAAAGAAAAAAAACAGAATGAGACAGTGTAATTTTGGAGAGGGGAAGGAACGGCAAATTATTAAGGCTGAAGGGAAGACTGTAGCTTGGCTAATTTAACCTCCAGCAGGCTCTACAAGGGAATAACCAGTGACTGTAGGAGGCCTGCTTATTCTCATTTGCTAGCGGGCCATTCAAAACATATCGTTATTGCAGGGTGACTCCAGAAGTTGACAAGTTAAAGACTGCGCGCCACAATGGGCTTGAAGCCTTGGAATGAAGAGAAGCCTGGCCCAGTGGGAGTCATTGTGGGGACACTGAATGTCAGATGTTAACAGAAAACGGGGATAAGATGCTTTTTAGGTAGCTTGCTGCTTCCCAAGGTAGAGCAGGAATGGCAAAAACTCCTATCAGCCAATGCTGGGAAGGGCAGGAGACAGATGCATGGTTTTTTCGCATCTGGAGGACTTGCTAGAAAGCCTGGGGATGCTGGAATATGATTCATGAGGAGAGGCAAAAGAGATTGAAAGGGCAATTAGCACAGTATACAATATGGACATAAGGAAACAGAACAAGAAAACTCCTCCACACGTCTAGCTACTTTGTTCAATCCATGGCAAAAGCAGCTGCTAGGATCCTTCATGCAACAAGATGGAAAACAGAATCCTGACCAGCTACTACTGACTGATTAGGCAAAGCGTTAGAATACGGGACACCAGCAACACTTGCGTTCTTGAAGCAAAAGGCAAGAACTTTGCAATCCAGAAGAAAGCGGAGTCCCATAGGAGATCAGATTGGGGCGGGGGGGAAGGAGGTGGAGAGAAATCCTGGACTTTCAGACTGGCTATGTAAGCCTGGGGGGAAGAAGCATCAGTCTGTCATATACGGCGTTAGGGAGATGTACAAGAAGAAGAGAAGCATAGGGAAATGGCAGCCTGATGTGTGTGTGTTTTGTTGTTTTTTCCCTATCTTGGAATAGTAGTCCTGTAATATGCAAGCTGTAGCATTTCTCTCTTTACTGAACCAAAACGGTCCAGTAAAAAAAGAAAAGGGCTCGGAGTCCCTTTCGGCCCCTGCGTTCCCGTCCCCGGGGAGGCCGCGAAAAACAGCGGCACGGGACAAAAAAAGAAAGCAGAGGTTTAAGGGGACGGCCCTGAGTGCCTTTAAAGCCCTGCTCTCTGCTCAAAACACGAACCGCCACCAATTCTTGAAAAGTTCATGGAAGTTTGTGACGGCAGGCTAAAAATCGTCATGAACTTCAGTTGGTGAACCGCTTGTTGCCCATGCCTACCCCTCGCATTCACTCTCCGTCCACACACACACACACTCACACACACACACACACGTTCTGTCCACCAGAAGGAACGGGCACCCCACCTCAGTCCACACGAAGGGACGAGGCCCCCGGCTCCGTCCATGCGAAGGGACGGGCACCCCAGCTGCGTCCACTTCATGGGACGTGCACCCGTGCTCCGGCCATCTGAAGGGTCGGGCACTGTGCTCCGTTCATCTGTGTGGACTGGCACTCAAACTCTGTCCCTGCGAACGGATGGGCTCGCAAGCCCTGTCCGTCCAGACAGAGGAGCGCTCAAGCCCTGTCCGCCGCAGCAGATGGGCACTCAAGCCCTGTCCGTCGAAACGAATGGGCGTTTGGTCCCTGTCCGTCGGAACGGATGGGCACGCAGGGTTGCACTCACTCACTCGCTCACTCACACTCTCACTCTGCATCCCTATGCAACCCCCTCCCCCCAGCTACCTGCCACTGATGCCCACCCCCTCCCCCCAGCCGACTGCCGCCAGCTTCTGCCAGCCAACGTCATCAGGAGCTTCAGGCGTGGCATCACGCCAGGCTTCGGGTCGCCTGGTGCCCCCTGCTTAGCAAGCCCTTCCGCTTCCGCAGAAGAACTTGCCTTCTGGATGCTCCCCCGTCTCTTCGCACGTGGCCCTCCTCTCCCGATCAGCTCTCCTCCTCTTTGGATGGCCTCGATCTGCAAGCTTCCTCAGTCTGCTGAAGAAACAGACAACCAGTCTACAAGGCCAGTCTGAGAACTCAGGGCCCCTTCCACCTCAGCCCGCTCCCCTTCCCACTTCCCGAAAGAGCACACAGTGAGCCCAAGGTTTAGCTCTCCCAGACACTGCCTTCCCCGTTGCTGGCATACAGGTCACAAGCCCTCCTTGCCCAACCCACCCACTGGGGACCAGGAGGGGCAGAGAGGCAAGCGAAGGAGTTGGGGAACATCGCTCACCTCTTTCAGTGGCCACGACTCCCTTGAGGGCTTGCAGGAGAACCTCATCAAAACTCCCCCGGGGTATCCCTACAAGGAAAACCCGTGGTAAGCAGGGACGGCTCCTGCCCTTCCCTCCACCGGCATCCTCCAGGCTCCTCCACTGCCTTCGGTTGGCCAGCATCAACTGGCGGCTGCAAGCCCGAGTACATCTATTTCAACCTGTGCACTACCTCCCCTACATACCTTAACTAAGGGAGCCCCTCCTCACACACACACACACACACACCACTCCATTCACACCACTCCCTGCCCCACTCAAACCATGCCCTAGGCATGGGCACCAACCAGGGATATGCGGTTAGGTTCCTGGCTGAACTAGGGACAGAACCGCAATCCGAACGGCGCGTCGGGAGGAGAAATAAGGGGCCGAAGAGGACTAGGAGTTGCCTTGCAGCTTCGCATATGAAGTCCTACAAACCAGCGGCAGCACCGGTTGAGAGTACGGACTGGATTCCGGACCCTCAAGGAAGGAAGCAGTGTGAAAACAGAGAGAATGGACCCTAAGGAAGCCATTCATACGGACTGAGGATTTAAAAAAAAAAACTGCTGAGAATGATCCAGAGGAAAGATCAAGAGTAAAGCTTGAGACTGCTTGCTAAACATATCATTTCAGTGTCAAAAGAGACCAACCCCATCGCTTTGGCCAATGCCTTCGATACGCAAACTTCAAAAGAAAAAAAACAGAATGAGACAGTGTAATTTTGGAGAGGGGAAGGAACGGCAAATTATTAAGGCTGAAGGGAAGACTGTAGCTTGGCTAATTTAACCTCCAGCAGGCTCTACAAGGGAATAACCAGTGACTGTAGGAGGCCTGCTTATGCTCATTGGCTAGCGGGCCATTCAAAACATATCATTATTGCAGGGTGACTCCAGAAGTTGACAAGTTAAAGACTGCGCGCCACAATGGGCTTGAAGCCTTGGAACGAAGAGAAGTCATTGTGGGGACACTGAATGTCAGATGTTAACAGAAAACGGGGATAAGATGCTTTTTAGGTAGCTTGCTGCTTCCCAAGGTAGAGCAGGAATGGCAAGAACTCCTATCAGCCAATGCTGGGAACGGCCGGAGACAGATGCATGGTTTTTTCGCATCTGGAGGACTTGCTAGAAAGCCTGGGAATGCTGGAATATGATTCATGAGGAGAGGCAAAAGAGATTGAAAGGGCAATTAGCACAGTATACAATATGGACATAAGGAAACAGAACAAGAAAACTCCTCCACACGTCTAGCTACTTTGTTCAATCCATGGCAAAAGCAGCTGCTAGGATCCTTCATGCAACAAGATGGAAAACAGAATCCTGACCAGCTACTACTGACTGATTAGACAAAGCGTTAGAATACGGGACACCAGCAACACTTGCGTTCTTGAAGGAAAAGGCAAGAACTTTGCAATCCAGAAGAAAGCGGAGTCCCATAGGAGATCAGATTGGGGCGGGGGGGAAGGAGGTGGAGAGAAATCCTGGACTTTCAGACTGGCTATGTAAGCCTGGGGGGAAGAAGCATCAGTCTGTCATCTACGGCGTTAGGGAGATGTACAAGAAGAAGAGAAGCATAGGGAAATGGCAGCCTGATGTGTGTGTGTTTTGTTGTTTTTTCCCTATCTTGGAATAGTAGTCCTGTAATATGCAAGCTGTAGCATTTCTCTCTTTACTGAACCAAAACGGTCCAGTAAAAAAAGAAAAGGGCTCGGAGTCCCTTTCGGCCCCTGCGTTCCCGTCCCCGGGGAGGCCGCGAAAAACAGCGGCACGGGACAAAAAAAGAAAGCAGAGGTTTAAGGGGACGGCCCTGAGTGCCTTTAAAGCCCTGCTCTCTGCTCAAAACACGAACCGCCACCAATTCTTGAAAAGTTCATGGAAGTTTGTGACGGCAGGCTAAAAATCGTCATGAACTTCAGTTGGTGAGCCGCTTGGTGCCCATGCCTACCCCTCGCATTCACTCTCCGTCCACACACACACTCACACACACACACACACACACACGTTCTGTCCACCAGAAAGAACGGGCACCCCACCTCAGTCCACACGAAGGGACGAGGCCCCCGGCTCCGTCCCTGCGAAGGGACGGGCACCCCAGCTGCGTCCACTTCAGGGGACGTGCACCCGTGCTCCGGCCATCTGAAGGGTCGGGCACTGTGCTCCGTTCATCTGTGTGGACTGGCACTCAAACTCTGTCCCTGCGAACGGATGGGCTCGCAAGCCCTGTCCGTCCAGACAGAGGAGCGCTCAAGCCCTGTCCGCCGCAGCAGATGGGCACTCAAGCCCTGTCCGTCGAAACGAATGGGCGTTTGGTCCCTGTCCGTCGGAACGGATGGGCACGCAGGGTTGCACTCACTCACTCGCTCACTCACACTCTCACTCTGCATCCCTACGCAACCCCCTCCCCCCAGCTACCTGCCACTGATGCCCACCCCCACCCCCCGGCCGACTGCCGCCAGCTTCTGCCAGCCAACGTCATCAGGAGCTTCAGGCGTGGCATCACGCCAGGCTTCGGGTCGCCTGGTGCCCCCTGCTTAGCAAGCCCTTCCGCTTCCGCGGAAGAACTTGCCTTCTGGATGCTCCCCCGTCTCTTCGCACGTGGCCCTCCTCTCCCGATCAGCTCTCCTCCTCTTTGGATGGCCTCGATCTGCAAGCTTCCTCAGTCTGCTGAAGAAACAGACAACAAGTCTACAAGGCCAGTCTGAGAACTCAGGGCCCCTTCCACCTCAGCCCGCTCCCCTTCCCACTTCCCGAAAGAGCACACAGTGAGCCCAAGGTTTAGCTCTCCCAGACACTGCCTTCCCTGTTGCTGGCATACAGGTCACAAGCCCTCCTTGCCCAACCCACCCACTGGGGACCAGGAGGGGCAGAGAGGCAAGCGAAGGATTTGGGGAACATCGCTCACCTCTTTCAGTGGCCACGACTCCCTTGAGGGCTTGCAGGAGAACCTCATCAAAACTCCCCCGGGGTATCCCTACAAGGAAAACCCGTGGTAAGCAGGGACGGCTCCTGCCCTTCCCTCCACCGGCATCCTCCAGGCTCCTCCACTGCCTTCGGTTGGCCAGCATCAACTGGCGGCTGCAAGCCCGAGTACATCTATTTCAACCTGTGCACTACCTCCCCTTCATACCTTAACTAAGGGAGCCCCTCCTCACACACACACACACACACACACACACACCACTCCATTCACACCACTCCCTGCCCCACTCAAACCATCCCCTAGGCATGGGCACCAACCAGGGATATGCTGTTAGGTTCCTGGCTGAACTAGGGACGGAACCGCAATCCGAACGGCGCGTCGGGAGGAGAAATAAGGGGCCGAAGAGGACTAGGAGTTGCCTTGCAGCTTCGCATATGAAGTCCTACAAACCAGCGGCAGCACCGGTTGAGAGTACGGACTGGATTCCGGACCCTCAAGGAAGGAAGCAGTGTGAAAACAGAGAGAATGGACCCTAAGGAAGCCATTCATAAGGACTGAGGGTTTAAAAAAAAAACTGCTGAGAATGATCCAGAGGAAAGATCAAGAGTAAAGCTTGAGACTGCTTGCTAAACATATCGTTTCAGTGTCAAAAGAGACCAAGCCCATCGCTTTGGCCAATGCCTTCGATACGCAAACTTCAAAAGAAAAAAAACAGAATGAGACAGTGTAATTTTGGAGAGGGGAAGGAACGGCAAATTATTAAGGCTGAAGGGAAGACTGTAGCTTGGCTAATTTAACCTCCAGCAGGCTCTACAAGGGAATAACCAGTGACTGTAGGAGGCCTGCTTATTCTCATTTGCTAGCGGGCCATTCAAAACATATCGTTATTGCAGGGTGACTCCAGAAGTTGACAAGTTAAAGACTGCGCGCCACAATGGGCTTGAAGCCTTGGAAAGAAGAGAAGCCTGGCCCAGTGGGAGTCATTGTGGGGACACTGAATGTCAGATGTTAACAGAAAACGGGGATAAGATGCTTTTTAGGTAGCTTGCTGCTTCCCAAGGTAGAGCAGGAATGGCAAAAACTCCTATCGGCCAATGCTGGGAACGGCAGGAGACAGATGCATGGTTTTTTCGCATCTGGAGGACTTGCTAGAAAGCCTGGGAATGCTTTAATATGATTCATGAGGAGAGGCAAAAGAGATTGGAAGGGCAATTAGCACAGTATACAATATGGACGTAAGGAAACAGAACAAGAAAACTCCTCCACACGTCTAGCTACTTTGTTCAATCCATGGCAAAAGCAGCTGCTAGGATCCTTCATGCAACAAGATGGAAAACAGTATCCTGACCAGCTACTACTGACTGATTAGACAAAGCGTTAGAATACGGGACACCAGCAACACTTGCGTTCTTGAAGGAAAAGGCAAGAACTTTGCAATCCAGAAGAAAGCGGAGTCCCATAGGAGATCAGATTGGGGCGGGGGGGAAGGAGGTGGAGAGAAATCCTGGACTTTCAGACTGGCTATGTAAGCCTGGGGGGAAGAAGCATCAGTCTGTCATCTACGGCGTTAGGGAGATGTACAAGAAGAAGAGAAGCATAGGGAAATGGCAGCCTGATGTGTGTGTGTTTTGTTGTTTTTTCCCTATCTTGGAATAGTAGTCCTGTAATATGCAAGCTGTATCGTTTCTCTCTTTACTGAACCAAAACGGTCTAGTAAAAAAAGAAAAGGGCTCGGAGTCCCTTTCGGCCCCTGCGTTCCCGTCCCCGGGGAGGCCGCGAAAAACAGCGGCACGGGACAAAAAAAGAAAGCAGAGGTTTAAGGGGACGGCCTGTTAAGTGTGGCAGGGCCCCCTGCCTCATTGACAAGCACACTGTCTTCTATAACCAATGGCACCACGCACTAGTCTAGGCTTAAGCTACACATTGCGTCTTTCAGACCCACTGGGTGTCTCCCACCACGGTAGCGTGCGATAGGGAACCCCGCCATCATGCATCTGACCTTCGCTAAGGCAGAGCTGAGGTTTGCCCTTTCATGTGCTGCATATACTGTGAATTAGGGCTCCTCTTCCTCCTCCTCTGATCACGAGCTGTAGATACCGTGAATCAGTCGAGGTTTGCAGGTGCTCCTCCTGACTTCGGGCACTCCCGTTAAGTGCAGGGCAAGAAAGGACATCGTGCCAACCCTCCCCTTTTTGTTTCCTCCTGTTCATGTGCTGTATATACCGTGAATCAGGGTTGGTGCAGGCTGTAATCACTCTGCAGAGACAGAGGACACAGGCCTGGTCTTTCTATTGCTGCATACCGGAGCTCGGTGCCAGCAATCTTTGGGTTAATTCTTGGGTGCGTTGCCTGTAGGATTTCCCCTATCTCTTTGAGTGTTTGGGTAACTGCTGCCATAAGGGATGGCTGCAAAGATTGTTCTTGCTGAAGCCTTTCAGAGCAAGGACAGGGTAGACCAGCTGACCAAGTGGGTCATGTCAAAGGGGTGCAACCCCTGGAAACCTGGGTTCTTTAAAGACCCAAATCCCCTGGAGAAACCTACAGAGACTTTTCAGTTATACTGTGACTCCAGGAGGCTGAAACTGGGAAGTGTGAGTACCCATGCTGCCTGGGGTCTCTACATTGCACTGCAGGACAGTGTGGCACAGATTAGAGAACTCCAAACAGCATCGGAAAGTTTGGAACGGGACCTCCGACTAGCATTGGAAAATCAGGAGCGTGAGTATGCACTCAAGCTCTCTGATACAGAAACTCGCCTTGAGTCCCTGGGAAAAGATCTTGAGAGAGAAATTGGGGAGCGAGACGCTGTAATTAGCAAGCTCCACCGAAAAATAGAACAGTTGCAAGGAGAGAAGTTTGACTTGCTGGTGGACAAAAACCACTATGCAAATCTGGTACAGGAGAAAGATCTCCAGTGCCAACAGGCTCTTCTGAGAGCAGAAGAGGCCTCTGCTAAGATGGAAGAATTGGGCAAGCTGCATGATCAGGCACAGAGTGCAGCACAATTTCTGGCTAGGGAAAAAGCAGCACAAGTCTCTGCCATAAGCCATGATGTGTGCCGCCGTGAAATTGAAAGTCTGAAGCAGAAATTGGGGCTTCAGACTGCTCTCATTGCAACTGTGCACCCCGAGACACTCCCTTCCCTGCCAGACCTGTCTCACACCGAGCAGGTACTGCCAGCAGAGGCTGTCTCACATCTGCCAATCCACCTTGATTGGACGGAAACCCCCACTCCGGTCCATCCTGTCCAGCATGAGACAGTCCGGAGGCACATGGCAAACGGCCGTGTCGAGGTTACCAACCAGGAGAGAGTCATGATTTGGAAGCCTCATGAAGCGAAGGCTATTGGTGACCAGTTGGGCCCTCTCAATAGGGACACTGGCGTGCAATGGCTGTATTCAACCCTAGAGCAGTACCCCACTGCCAGCGGGGAGGATCTGTGCCAATTGGTAAGGGTGTGTGCTACTGGACCAGACACACAAGCCTTACGGAATGGCCTACTCCAACGTAATATGGCACAGTTAGGTCCAATGAATTGGGCCCGTGAAATAGCCAAGTTGCTATGGCCAGGCCAATCAGCAGAGCTACTGTTCCTCATGGACAAGCAAGGCCCGGATGAGAACCCTGAAAGCTATTCAAGCCGCAAGTGCTTTCTTGCGCAGTTAGCTGAGAAGGTTCAGGCAAATGCCCAGGGTATATGGAACTTTAATGTAGACAATTTTAAGACCCCGTTCTACAATGGTCTCAACACCAGAACAAAAATTGCTATAGGCTTGTTCAACCCGACCAACATCACTTGGTATGCGCTCAAGGAGAAGGTACGGCTTGCTGGCGACCTTTTCCGTGAGGCGGCCTATGCTCAAGGTTCTCGAGTCAAGCATCCCAAGAAAGGCTCCCAGGAACCAGTGCAGGCGGTCACTTATGCCAACAGTGGCTCGCATTTGAAACGTAGAAGAAACAGGAGACACAGCAGCTTTGGAGCAGGGAAAAAGCTCTCTGGCCAAAGTGCAGAGTCTTCCCTTGGCACCCAAACTGCTGTGCCTCCCCCAACACCTCTTGGGAACCCTCAGCAGGCAGTTCCCTCTGCCCAGAAACAGCCTCAGCACCCGGAAACCTGCCTAAGGAGATACTTCTGGGCCGGGCTCAAGGAGGCCAGATTGGACATGGCCCAGTTCAACAGGCAGCCTCTGGGAAAACTAGCCCTTGCCTATGGGAAGCTTACTGCCAACTCAGCAGAGCGCCCACAGCCACCTTCCCCTGCCCAAAACAGAGATAAGAAACAGAGTGGTTTTTCTTATAGTAACTTCCCCCAGAATAATCCCAAACCTAATAGAGATTCTGCCCTTCGGCAGCAGAATAAAATTAGTGACCGGATTTTTCTGTGGCGGGAACTTAGAAATACTGGGGCAGACATGACCCAGTATGATAACCAACCCACATCTGTGCTCATGTGTGCTTTTGTAAAGGCCATTAGAGAGAAAAGGAACAGAGACATACTTAGATATGAGCTACAGAAAACTAGACCCCTAGAAATTACTTCTGAATCCCCTAAGGATTGGCAGAAGGAAATAGAGAAATTTAAAACTCTTACCCAGAAACAAGATCTAGAAATTAAGGATCTTGATAAGAAAAATAAGGAATTCCAGGGTGAACTTTTAAAAGTAAAAACACATTTGCAAAACGTACTGGATTTCCAAAGCCACACAGATAGTAAATTGAAAAGAAAATACAGCAGATCCAGCAACCCAGCTTCACCTCTTGTCTTTAAAGAAGAGGAAATATTCTCAGTTCCCACATCTCAGAGTCAGGAAGGAAACCCTGCCTCTGAACCTGTACAGAGTTCCAAAATCCAAGTTCACAATAATTGTTCAACATGTGTGCTTCCATTTTTACTTTTAAACCTCCAAATTTTAAATTTGGCTGCAATTGGTAGAGCCTCCACTGATAGTTGCATTCACACTGAAACAGCTACTATTTTGCAATCTTAAAACAGACTCTCTTTGTCTAACTGCCTTCCTAGGCACTCAGGCCTATGACTCATGCCTTGCTCTCCCCCAGGGAAGCAACTAATCTACATAACTAAGAAACTTTAACAGCACAGAAAGTATTCTTTCTTCTCAAATCCGGAAGGGAAGAAGTTTTGTTTCTTTAAAGACTGACCCCCACCTCAGGGAAGCAAGGGGGGGAAGTCACAGATCCTCTTTGGGAAATGCGTCCTTTACAGATTTTTCTTCCCTTTTACATTTTGTCTTTTTATTTTTAATTGGCAATTAAAACATCTTTTTGTCATTTTTTTTTGTTTTGAATGAAAATCTAGCTTATCAGGCAGCCAATAAAGACCCTCTGCCCATGCACAGGAACAGTCTTTCCCTTTAAGGATACCAGGTTGCTCTGCCTAAGAATGGGAGCATCTGGTTGAAGTATTTCCACTGTGTCCAAGGAATGGAAAGGACAATCGGACAATCCCCAGGAGGATTGTGCCACTGAAGAGCCCCCAGAGGTCAAACCTCCAGCCCCCACCACAACCGTTGTGGTCAAACAACTCTCACTGAGCAATTCAGGAGAGCCTGCTTTGGAAGGTGTAGCAGAAACCTTCCTCCAGTTTGATCCAGGGTAAAGGGAAATAGGGACAAATACCTTGCCTGCTCTCGGACGCAAGGGGGGGGGGAGGCCCTTTCCTGAGGCATTTTGCACCTGTGTATGTAGCCCCTGCTACAACCCCCGTTCCTTTCTCCTTCTAGTCTTTGCTGTGCTCTCTCTTGGAAATGCTTCCCCTCCTCTTCCTCCTCAACAAGAGATTATTGTTCCCTCTTCCCCACAGCTCCCACCTTTGACCTCCTCTCCCCAAGCCTAAAACACCAGATTCTCGTTTTCCCTGTCCAGCTCCCTGGGTTCCCGCTGCTCGGGAATCCATAACCAAACCTGTCAGCTTGTTTCCCTGCTACAGATTTCCCGCAGATGCCAATTGTTCCCGGTTTGCCCCAAAGATCTCGCGGCTCCCCTATTGTAAGCCTTGACACGAATAATGCTTGATGCCACCCTCCCTGGGAGACTTTGCTGCAGCCGCTCTGCCGCCACTGTTTTCCTGGAAGCAAGGGGGGGAGGGCATCAGAAGACCTTGCCCACCTGCCAAGAAGATTCTTGGGAGGGAGGGAGGGAGGGGTGGGAACGGGAATAATTTGCCTCTGCATTTATTGGGAAGGTGACTGCCACCTCTGCCACCCTACATTTTTGCTGTAAATATACATTTTTCATTGTGTACAATGTATCCATTTTTTTAGATTGAGAATGTAGCAAATAGTTTGCTAGTTTATGTATGTAAGTTTTGCTAAATTGCTTAGCTTTACCTTGTTCTTATTGCATTGCTTATTAGAGGCCATTGCTTAGTTCATTGTCTAACTTTTTAGTTTCTGCCACTTTCTGCCTGCTTCATAGTAATTGCTTGATATTCATTGCCAGCATTTTTAGGAATGCCTAGTGCTTGCATTCTAAAATATTGCTCAGGTACTGCCCACAGTTTCCTGCCTGCATAGAATTTGGTTTTCCCTGCATTTGCTTTTTGTCTATTGTTTGCTAGATTGCCTTGCTCAACGTATTAGTTTGCATTGGTTCATTGCTTTATTCATATGGTGGAGACCTCACGCTTAGCTAGTTCATAGTTCATGTATGTTACATTTAGTTTTGAGTGGTAGTGGTAAAGAGGAACTGCAACTTCACAGCTTTCCTTAAGTCACCCAAACCCCTCCTAAATGTGTTTTGTTTTTAATTTGGCTTAAGTTTTTGTAGTTTTTGTATTGGCAGAAGATGGCCCCACTTTTCTCTCTGAATTTCTAGGCTGAATTTCAATCTTTGCCACCACTAATGCAGTATATATTGGTCTGGAGCGAATAAATGGAAATAAAATTCGCTCCAGAGGGGGGGATTGTTAAGTGTGGCAGGGCCCCCTGCCTCATTGACAAGCACACTGTCTTCTATAACCAATGGCACCACGCACTAGTCTAGGCTTAAGCTAAAGCCAAGACAACACTGCTAGGGTCGGCCAAGCCAGGCCAGACTCCATCTCTGCCTTAGGTTTGGAATGACAGCCTTTGCCTGACCCAGAGGTGCCTCTGGACTCAAGCTCGCATCAGCTCCCCCCCCCCCATTGTATTTCTAAGCGAGTGGACTGGCTTCCTCCTGTTTGCCTAAGGGCTCCTAGGAAAATCCTTTGTCTTGCAACATTTTTCACACTTGGCCCCTCTGCCAGGGGAAATCTCCCCACATCCTGCCAGCTAGACCTGATGGCTCTCTTCCTCAGAGCCATTAATACCTTTATCCAAATCCATTTACGGCCATCACCCCCCCCCCCACTTGGCCAGGTATTGTCCTAATCTCTGGGGACCCTGGAAACTTCCAGCACATGCTTACCTGAGCCTTGTAACATAGCCCCCTTCCCAAAATCCTATAAAAACTGTGGCTTCACACAGCCACTCTGAGTGTCTTCCAACCCGGGACCTCCCACGCTGGTTCGTGCTTCTTCCTCTGACCCACCACTCCCCGGACAGGTAACTATCAAGCCTTCCACTCTTCCTCCCCCTTCTCTATATGACTGCTTGTATGTGTGTTAGCTATTTGTGTGTACTTTTGTTATTTTCCTTTCAATAAAAGCTTATATTAATATTTTACCATTTAAATGGGTGTTTGCCTTGAGTTCCTACAGGTGTAATAAACCCTCGTATACAAAGGTAACGATCCGATAACGCTAAGTTACCCCCCTCTCGCAGCATTTGAGCTAATATTCCCCACAAGCTCAAAGATACGTGTTTTCGGACACGTGTTCAGCAATTTGGGTAACAGGCCCTGAGTGCCTTTAAAGCCCTGCTCTCTGCTCAAAACACGAACCGCCACCAATTCTTGAAAAGTTCATGGAAGTTTGTGACGGCAGGCTAAAAATCGTCATGAACTTCAGTTGGTGAGCCGCTTGGTGCCCATGCCTACCCCTCGCATTCACTCTCCGTCCACACACACACACACACACACACTCACACACACACACACACACACACGTTCTGTCCACCAGAAAGAACGGGCACCCCACCTCAGTCCACACGAAGGGACGAGGCCCCCGGCTCCGTCCCTGCGAAGGGACGGGCACCCCAGCTGCGTCCACTTCAGGGGACGTGCACCCGTGCTCCGGCCATCTGAAGGGTCGGGCACTGTGCTCCGTTCATCTGTGTGGACTGGCACTCGAACTCTGTCCCTGCGAACGGATGGGCTCGCAAGCCCTGTCCGTCCAGACAGAGGAGCGCTCAAGCCCTGTCCGCCGCAGCAGATGGGCACTCAAGCCCTGTCCGTCGAAACGAATGGGCGTTTGGTCCCTGTCCGTCGGAACGGATGGGCACGCAGGGTTGCACTCACTCACTCGCTCACTCACACTCTCACTCTGCATCCCTACGCAACCCCCTCCCCCCAGCTACCTGCCACTGATGCCCACCCCCACCCCCCGGCCGACTGCCGCCAGCTTCTGCCAGTCAACCTCATCAGGAGCTTCAGGCGTGGCATCACGCCAGGCTTCGGGTCGCCTGGTGCCCCCTGCTTAGCAAGCCCTTCCGCTTCCGCGGAAGAACTTGCCTTCTGGATGTTCCCCCGTCTCTTCGCACGTGGCCCTCCTCTCCCGATCAGCTCTCCTCCTCTTTGGATGGCCTCGATCTGCAAGCTTCCTCAGTCTGCTGAAGAAACAGACAACAAGTCTACAAGGCCAGTCTGAGAACTCAGGGCCCCTTCCACCTCAGCCCGCTCCCCTTCCCACTTCCCGAAAGAGCACACAGTGAGCCCAAGGTTTAGCTCTCCCAGACACTGCCTTCCCCGTTGCTGGCATACAGGTCACAAGCCCTCCTTGCCCAACCCACCCACTGGGGACCAGGAGGGGCAGAGAGGCAAGCGAAGGAGTTGGGGAACATCGCTCACCTCTTTCAGTGGCCACGACTCCCTTGAGGGCTTGCAGGAGAACCTCATCAAAACTCCCCCGGGGTATCCCTACAAGGAAAACCCGTGGTAAGCAGGGACGGCTCCTGCCCTTCCCTCCACCGGCATCCTCCATGCTCCTCCACTGCCTTCGGTTGGCCAGCATCAACTGGCGGCTGCAAGCCCGAGTACATCTATTTCAACCTGTGCACTACCTCCCCTTTATACCTTAACTAAGGGAGCCCCTCCTCACACACACACACACACACACACACACACACACACCACTCCATTCACACCACTCCCTGCCCCACTCAAACCATCCCCTAGGCATGGGCACCAACCAGGGATATGCGGTTACTTTCCTGGCTGAACTAGGAATGGAACCGCAATCCGAACGGCGCGTCGGGAGGAGAAATAAGGGGCCGAAGAGGACTAGGAGTTGCCTTGCAGCTTCGCACATGAAGTCCTACAAACCAGCGGCAGCACCGGTTGAGAGTACGGACTGGATTCCGGACCCTCAAGGAAGGAAGCAGTGTGAAAACAGAGAGAATGGACCCTAAGGAAGCCATTCATACAGACTGAGGATTAAAAAAAAAAAACTGCTGAGAATGATCCAGAGGAAAGATCAAGAGTAAAGCTTGAGACTGCTTGCTAAACATATCGTTTCAGTGTCAAAAGAGACCAAGCCCATCGCTTTGGCCAATGCCTTCGATACGCAAACTTCAAAAGAAAAAAAACAGAATGAGACAGTGTAATTTTGGAGAGGGGAAGGAACGGCAAATTATTAAGGCTGAAGGGAAGACTGTAGCTTGGCTAATTTAACCTCCAGCAGGCGCTACAAGAGAATAACCAGTGACTGTAGGAGGCCTGCTTATTCTCATTTGCTAGCGGGCCATTCAAAACATATCGTTATTGCAGGGTGACTCCAGAAATTGACAAGTTAAAGACTGCGCGCCACAATGGGCTTGAAGCCTTGGAAAGAAGAGAAGCCTGGCCCAGTGGGAGTCATTGTGGGGACACTGAATGTCAGATGTTAACAGAAAACGGGGATAAGATGCTTTTTAGGTAGCTTGCTGCTTCCCAAGGTAGAGCAGGAATGGCAAGAACTCCTATCAGCCAATGCTGGGAACGGCAGGAGACAGATGCATGGTTTTTTCGCATCTGGAGGACTTGCTAGAAAGCCTGGGAATGCTGGAATATGATTCATGAGGAGAGGCAAAAGAGATTGAAAGGGCAATTAGCACAGTATACAATATGGACGTAAGGAAACAGAACAAGAAAACTCCTCCACACGTCTAGCTACTTTGTTCAATCCATGGCAAAAGCAGCTGCTAGGATCCTTCATGCAACAAGATGGAAAACAGAATCCTGACCAGCTACTACTGACTGATTAGGCAAAGCGTTAGAATACGGGACACCAGCAACACTTGCGTTCTTGAAGCAAAAGGCAAGAACTTTGCAATCCAGAAGAAAGCGGAGTCCCATAGGAGATCAGATTGGGGCGGGGGGGAAGGAGGTGGAGAGAAATCCTGGACTTTCAGACTGGCTATGTAAGCCTGGGGGGAAGAAGCATCAGTATGTCATCTACGGCGTTAGGGAGATGTACAAGAAGAAGAGAAGCATAGGGAAATGGCAGCCTGATGTGTGTGTGTTTTGTTGTTTTTTCCCTATCTTGGAATAGTAGTCCTGTAATATGCAAGCTGTAGCATTTCTCTCTTTACTGAACCAAAACGGTCTAGTAAAAAAAGAAAAGGGCTCAGAGTCCCTTTCGGCCCCTGCGTTCCCGTCCCCGGGGAGGCCGCGAAAAACAGCGGCACGGGACAAAAAAAGAAAGCAGAGGTTTAAGGGGACGGCCCTGAGTGCCTTTAAAGCCCTGCTCTCTGCTCAAAACACGAACCGCCACCAATTCTTGAAAAGTTCATGGAAGTTTGTGACGGCAGGCTAAAAATCGTCATGAACTTCAGTTGGTGAGCCGCTTGGTGCCCATGCCTACCCCTCGCATTCACTCTCCGTCCACACACACACACACACACTCACACACACACACACACACACACACGTTCGGTCCACCAGAAGGAACGGGCACCCCACCTCAGTCCACACGAAGGGACGAGGCCCCCGGCTCCGTCCATGCGAAGGGACGGGCACCCCAGCTGCGTCCACTTCAGGGGACGTGCACCCGTGCTCCGGCCATCTGAAGGGTCGGGCACTGTGCTCCGTTCATCTGTGTGGACTGGCACTCAAACTCTGTCCCTGCGAACGGATGGGCTCGCAAGCCCTGTCCGTCCAGACAGAGGAGCGCTCAAGCCCTGTCCGCCGCAGCAGATGGGCACTCAAGCCCTGTCCGTCGAAACGAATGGGCGTTCGGTCCCTGTCCGTCGGAACGGATGGGCACGCAGGGTTGCACTCACTCACTCGCTCACTCACACTCTCACTCTGCATCCCTACGCAACCCCCTCCCCCCAGCTACCTGCCACTGATGCCCACCCCCACCCCCCGGCCGACTGCCGCCAGCTTCTGCCAGCCAACGTCATCGGAAGCTTCAGGCGTGGCATCACGCCAGGCTTCGGGTCGCCTGGTGCCCCCTGCTTAGCAAGCCCTTCCGCCTCCGCGGAAGAACTTGCCTTCTGGATGCTCCCCCGTCTCTTCGCACGTGGCCCTCCTCTACCGATCAGCTCTCCTCCTCTCTGGATGGCCTCGATCTGCAAGCTTCCTCAGTCTGCTGAAGAAACAGACAACAAGTCTACAAGGCCAGTCTGAGAACTCAGGGCCCCTTCCACCTCAGCCCGCTCCCCTTCCCACTTCCCGAAAGAGCACACAGTGAGCCCAAGTTTTAGCTCTCCCAGACACTGCCTTCCCCGTTGCTGGCATACAGGTCACAAGCCCTCCTTGCCCAACCCACCCACTGGGGACCAGGAGGGGCAGAGAGGCAAGCGAAGGAGTTGGGGAACATCGCTCACCTCTTTCAGTGGCCACGACTGCCTTGAGGGCTTGCAGGAGAACCTCATCAAAACTCCCCCGGGGTATCCCTACAAGGAAAACCCGTGGTAAGCAGGGACGGCTCCTGCCCTTCCCTCCACCGGCATCCTCCAGGCTCCTCCACTGCCTTCGGTTGGCCAGCATAAACTGGCGGCTGCAAGCCCGAGTACATCTATTTCAACCTGTGCACTACCTCCCCTTCATACCTTAACTAAGGGAGCCCTTCCTCACACACACACACACACACACACACACCACTCCATTCACACCACTCCCTGCCCCACTCAAACCATCCCCTAGGCATGGGCACCAACCAGGGATATGCGGTTAGGTTCCTGGCTGAACTAGGGACGGAACCGCAATCCGAACGGCGCGTCGGGAGGAGAAATAAGGGGCCGAAGAGGACTAGGAGTTGCCTTGCAGCTTCGCATATGAAGTCCTACAAACCAGCGGCAGCACCGGTTGAGACTACGGACTGGATTCCGGACCCTCAAGGAAGGAAGCAGTGTGAAAACAGAGAGAATGGACTCTAAGGAAGAGATTCATAAGGACTGAGGATTTAAAAAAAAAAAAAAACTGCTGAGAATGATCCAGAGGAAAGATCAAGAGTAAAGCTTGAGACTGCTTGCTAAACATATCGTTTCAGTGTCAAAAGAGACCAAGCCCATCGCTTTGGCCAATGACTTCGATACGCAAACTTCAAAAGTAAAAAAACAGTATGAGACAGTGTAATTTTGGAGAGGGGAAGGAACGGCAAATTATTAAGGCTGAAGGGAAGACTGTAGCTTGGCTAATTTAACCTCCAGCAGGCTCTACAAGGGAATAACCAGTGACTGTAGGAGGCCTGCTTATTCTCATTTGCTAGCGGGCCATTCAAAACATATCGTTATTGCAGGGTGACTTCAGAAGTTGACAAGTTAAAGACTGCGCGCCACAATGGGCTTGAAGCCTTGGAAAGAAGAGAAACCTGGCCCAGTGGGAGTCATTGTGGGGACACTGAATGTCAGATGTTAACAGAAAACGGGGATAAGATGCTTTTTAGGTAGCTTGCTGCTTCCCAAGGTAGAGCAGGAATGGCAAAAACTCCTATCAGCCAATGCTGGGAACGGCAGGAGACAGATGCATGGTTTTTTCGCAACTGGAGGACTTGCCAGAAAGCCTGGGAATGCTGGAATATGATTCATGAGGAGAGGCAAAAGAGATTGAAAGGGCAATTAGCACAGTATACAATATGGACGTAAGGAAACAGAACAAGAAAACTCCTCCACACGTCTAGCTACTTTGTTCAATGCATGGCAAAAGCCGCTGCTAGGATCCTTCATGCAACAAGATGGAAAACAGAATCCTGACCAGCTACTACGGACTGATTAGACAAAGCGTTAGAATACGGGACACCAGCAACACTTGCGTTCTTGAAGCAAAAGGCAAGAACTTTGCAATCCAGAAAAAAACGGAGTCCCATAGGAGATCAGATTGGGGCGGGGGGGAAGGAGGTGGAGAGAAATCCTTGACTTTCAGACTGGCTATGTAAGCCTGGGGGAAAGAAGCATCAGTATGTCATCTACGGCGTTAGGGAGATGTACAAGAAGAAGAGAAGCATAGGGAAATGGCAGCCTGATGTGTGTGTGTTTTGTTGTTTTTTCCCTATCTTGGAATAGTCGTCCTGTAATATGCAAGCTGTAGCATTTCTCTCTTTACTGAACCAAAACGGTCTAGTAAAAAAAGAAAAGGGCTCGGAGTCCCTTTCGGCCCCTGCGTTCCCGTCCCCGGGGAGGCCGCGAAAAACAGCGGCACGGGACAAAA
The DNA here is from genome assembly GCF_049243985.1 of Paroedura picta. Classification (NCBI taxonomy): domain Eukaryota; kingdom Metazoa; phylum Chordata; class Lepidosauria; order Squamata; family Gekkonidae; genus Paroedura; species Paroedura picta. The sequence goes on along the minus strand of NC_135377.1, from coordinate 72,817,393 downwards.
AAAGAAAGCAGAGGTTTAAGGGGATGGCCCTGAGTGCCTTTAAAGCCCTGCTCTCTGCTCAAAACACGAACCGCCACCAATTCTTGAAAAGTTCATGGAAGTTTGTGACGGCAGGCTAAAAATCGTCATGAACTTCAGTTGGTGAGCCGCTTGGTGCCCATGCCTACCCCTCGCATTCACTCTCCGTCCACACACACACACACACTCACACACACACACACGTTCGGTCCACCAGAAGGAACGGGCACCCCACCTCAGTCCACACGAAGGGACGAGGCCCCCGGCTCCGTCCATGCGAAGGGACGGGCACCCCAGCTGCGTCCACTTCAGGGGACGTGCACCCGTGCTCCGGCCATCTGAAGGGTCGGGCACTGTGCTCCGTTCATCTGTGTGGACTGGCACTCAAACTCTGTCCCTGCGAACGGATGGGCTCTCAAGCCCTGTCCGTCCAGACAGAGGAGCGCTCAAGCCCTGTCCGCCGCAGCAGATGGGCACTCAAGTCCTGTCCGTCGAAACGAATGGGCGTTCGGTCCCTGTCCGTCGGAACGGATGGGCACGCAGGGTTGCACTCACTCACTCACTCGCTCACTCACACTCTCACTCTGCATCCCTACGCAACCCCCTCCCCCCAGCTACCTGCCACTGATGCCCACCCCCACCCCCCGGCCGACTGCCGCCAGCTTCTGCCAGCCAACGTCATCAGGAGCTTCAGGCGTGGCATCACGCCAGGCTTCGGGTCACCTGGTGCCCCCTGCTTAGCAAGCCCTTCCGCCTCCGTGGAAGAACTTGCCTTCTGGATGCTCCCCCGTCTCTTCGCACGTGGCCCTCCTCTCCCGATCAGCTCTCCTCCTCTCTGGATGGCCTCGATCTGCAAGCTTCCTCAGTCTGCTGAAGAAACAAACAACAAGTCTACAAGGCCAGTCTGAGAACTCAGGGCCCCTTCCACCTCAGCCCGCTCCCCTTCCCACTTCCCGAAAGAGCACACAGTGAGCCCAAGGTTTAGCTCTCCCAGACACTGCCTTCCCCGTTGCTGGCATACAGGTCACAAGCCCTCCTTGCCCAACCCACCCACTGGGGACCAGGAGGGGCAGAGAGGCAAGCGAAGGAGTTGGGGAACATCGCTCACCTCTTTCAGTGGCCACGACTCCCTTGAGGGCTTGCAGGAGAACCTCATCAAAACTCCCCCGGGGTATCCCTACAAGGAAAACCCGTGGTAAGCAGGGACGGCTCCTGCCCTTCCCTCCACCGGCATCCTCCAGGCTCCTCCACTGCCTTCGGTTGGCCAGCATCAACTGGCGGCTGCAAGCCCGAGTACATCTATTTCAACCTGTGCACTACCTCCCCTTCATACCTTAACAAAGGGAGCCCCTCCTCAAACACACAAACACACACACACACACACACACACACCACTCCATTCACACCACTCCCTGCCCCACTCAAACCATCCCCTAGGCATGGGAACCAAACAGGGATATGCGGTTAGGTTCCTGGCTGAACTAGGGACGGAACCGCAATCCGAACGGCGCGTCGGGAGGAGAAATAAGGGGCCGAAGAGGACTAGGAGTTGCCTTGCAGCTTCGCATATGAAGTCCTACAAACCAACGGCAGCACCGGTTGAGAGTACGGACTGGATTCCGGAACCTCAAGGAAGGAAGCAGTGTGAAAACAGAGAGAATGGACCCTAAGGAAGCCATTCATAAGGACTGAGGATTAAAAAAAAAAACTGCTGAGAATGATCCAGAGGAAAGATCAAGAGTAAAGCTTGAGACTGCTTGCTAAACATATCGTTTCAGTGTCAAAAGAGACCAAGCCCATGGCTTTGGCCAATGACTTCGATACGCAAACTTCAAAAGAAAAAAAACAGAATGAGACAGTGTAATTTTGGAGAGGGGAAGGAACGGCAAATTATTAAGGCTGAAGGGAAGACTGTAGCTTGGCTAATTTACTCTCCAGCAGGCTCCAAAAGGGAATAACCAGTGACTGTAGGAGGCCTGCTTATGCTCATTTGCTAGCGGGCCATTCAAAACATATCGTTATTGCAGGGTGACTCCAGAAGTTGACAAGTTAAAGACTGCGCGCCACAATGGGCTTGAAGCCTTGGAAAGAAGAGAAGCCTGGCCCAGTGGGAGTCATTGTGGGGACACTGAATGTCAGATGTTAACAGAAAACGGGGATAAGATGCTTTTTAGGTAGCTTGCTGCTTCCCAAGGTAGAGCAGGAATGGCAAAAACTCCTATCGGCCAATGCTGGGAACCCGCTCCCGTTCCCAAATGTCGGGCTGGCTCTTTAAGACTGGGCAGAGGAGAAGCAGTCTGTCATCTATGGCATTAGGGAGGAGTACCAGAAGAAGCTCCTCCTCCCACACACATACACACACAGACCCCACTCATACCCGTCAGCTCACTCCAGTCCCGTCCTCCGTTCTTCTGAAGGGACCGTAATTCAAAGTGTTTCCCTTCGAACTAATGGGTTCACAAGCCCTGTCCACTGGAACGGAAGTGCAGAAAAGCCCTGTCCGTTGGGAACGGATGGGAACGCAAGCCCTGTCCGTAGGAATGTACGGGCACGCACGGTCCCACTCACTTACTCACTCACTCACTCTCCCACCCTCGGATGGTCCTTCCATCTGAAGGGACCAGGACTCAAGGATCCCCCCCTCACAGACTGTTTTGTGCCAGGCATGAACCTCAGTGTTTTCTCCCTCTTCCCCACCAGGGAAGGCCTCAATTTCTCATGACGCTTGTGAAAAAACCATGGTGATATTTTACTCATACATCTTTTGTCATTTCTGTCCTTCGACATTCATGGGCTGGCTGAGATCTCCCTGCTCATCTCCTTTGCCAATTACCCCCTCCCCTTCCCTGCCATTTCCTTATTCTCATTACTGAGCTGCCCCTGTTTGGTTTTTCAATTTATTGAACACATTTGTAAGCCATCTTTTTGCCTCGTGGAACTCAAGGCAGCTTATTATATTTTATGTATCTATGTATGTTCGTCTGCATTTAGATTTTTTTACCCTCCATTCTCAGAAGCCATCTCATGGTGAGTTACCTTAAAAGATAAAAACCCCACATACATTAAGACATTAAAAATCACCATACTCCAGCACAAACTCCGAGAGGTGCTGACTTTTCCAGATACCTCTAGGTCTTTTGTCTGATTGATCTTAAAGATAGTTCTTAGCTGTGGAGGGGCCCCACGGTCTTCCATGCCCAGGCCACAACACAAGACCTGGGGGGAAAAATCCTTTTTACTGGTCCTGCATCGCCCTCAGCTGTCCTGGGAGCTTGTTCCACCAAGTCGGGGCCAGGACCGAAAAGGCCTCTAGTGGGCCAGGAATCCCTTGGCCAGGAATATAACCTCACCTTTCTCAAAACACACTTTAAAAAGCCATTGTCAAACCTAGGAATGTCACAACCTCAACCCTTTTCTCCTTCCTATTCACCATCCAACTTACCTTTCGGGGGTCCCCTGTCTTTAGCTTTCCCCCCTGCTGTTCTCTCCTGCATGGTCTCCCCACAAAAGGTCTCCCTCGGTGGCCTTGTGGTCACCACCTCCAGGCAGGTGCCCGCTGTGTGCCTCTCTTGGCCTAGGCTTGAGCCCCCTCTGCAAAGTCAGGTCTGGTCATCTCAGGGGTGCGTCTCCAGAAGTGGCTTCTGGGACTTTCCTTGGTGAGGCCTCCTGCATCAGGGCATCAATGAACCAGGGCCCTTTGGGGGCTGTTTCAGAACCCCAGTCTAGTCCTGCCTCCATCAAGGCTGAGAACGTCTGCGAGTTCTGCTGGGGTTGCCAAGTGACCCTCAACCACCACGGAATTCAGGGCTTGGGGGAGGGGTTAGAAGCGCGGACTTCTCCTCTGGCGATCCGGGTTCGATCCCGCGTTCCCCCACATGCAGCCAGTGGGGCGACCTTGGGCTCGCCACAGCACTGTCTGTGGTGCAGAGAGGAAAGGGAAGGCGATTGTAAGCCACTTTGAAACGCCTTTGGGTAGAGAAAAGCAGCATATAAGAACCAACTCTTCTTCTTCTTCAGTGATCTCAGGGCTCTCTCAGCCTCACCTCCCTCACAGGGTGTCTGTGGTGGGGAGAGGAAAGGGAAGGCGAATGTAAGCCACTTTGAAATTCCCTCTGCTGGAGAAAAACAGCATATAAGGACCAAATGTTCTTTTCTTCTTCTTCTTCTTCTTCAAGCGACAGATGTTGCTTCTTCTGGGGAGTTTTGATTCCGTGAAGCATTGCTTCCCTCGGAATTTTTTCCTCCAGACTTGGGACTCCTTCAGGCTTGAATGGAGATCCCGACCCCACTCCCAGTCTGTCCCTACTTCCACTTTGGTTTTCTACTGTGGGACAGTAGAGACACGGATATATGGCTGATCCCAGGAGAGTTCCAGGCCCCGCCTGAGTAGGATTCCTAGCCCCCAGGTGAGGCCTGGGGATCTCCTGGGATGACCGTCTCTTTCCAGTCTAAGGCATCAGTTCCCTTGAGGAAAATTGATGCTTTGGACACTGGATGATGTTTGAGGGTTCTGATGTCATTGGAGAGATTCAGGGTTATTTGGGAGAGGGTCTGTGGAGAGAGATCTGTAGTGTTTGCTCTCTTTCCAATCTCCAAGCCATCCAACAAGGTGGGGGTAGAGGGTCCCCTTAGATTCCCTCATTTAAACCTTGGTGTTGTGGACACCAGGTTTTTAAAAAAAGAATAAGCACTCAGTAATGCTGCCCTAAGCAGCGTGACCTCCTAAGGCCACTGATTTCAAGCCGTGAACTGAGAAGAGGGTGCCTCTGAGCACAATGGCACCACAGTGTTTGTTGCCTGTACAACAAAAAAAAAATTGAAAGGGTACAGAGGAGAGCGACGAAGATGATCTGGGGCCAAGGGACCAAGCCCTATGAAGATAGGTTGAGGGACTGGGGAATGTTCAGCCTGGAGAAAAGGAGGTTGAGAGGGGACATGATAGTCCTCTTTAAGTATTTGAAAGGTTGTCACTTGGAGGAGGGCAGGATGCTGTTTATGTTGGCTGCAGAGGAGAGGACATGCAGTAATGGGTTTAAACTTCAAGTACAACGATATAGGCTAGATATCAGGGAAAAAAATTTCACAGTCAGAGTAGTTCAGCAGTGGAATAGGCTGCCTAAGGAGGTGGTGAGCTGCCCCTCACTGGCAGTCTTCAAGCAAAGGTTGAATACACACTTTTCTTGGATGCTTTAGGATGCTTAGGGCTGATCCTCTGTTGAGCAGGGGGTTGGACTAGATGGCCTGTATGGCCCCTTCCAACTCTATGATTCTATCTGGCAGGCATGACTGAGAGTTAAAAGCATCAGGCCAACGGCCCATCCAGTCCAACACTCTGTCTCGCACAATGGCCAAAACCAAGGGGCCATCAGGAGGTCCACTGCAGGGCCAGAGCTCCAGAAGCAGTCCCACTGTAGGCCTATGCAGACCAACACATTGCGTCACACCGTGGCCAAAACCCAGAGAAGAGGAGGTGGCTAGAATTCCAGGAGTCTTCCTGTTGTTGCTTCACAAGCACCAAAAACACAGATTGCCACTGCCCCAGATATAGACACAAGAGAAGCCATGTTGGGTCAGGCCAATGGCCCATCCAGTCCAACCCTCTGGGTCACACAAAACCTAGCTTCTGCCAGGAAGGCCACAAGGAGGGCCCGACTTCCTCTGAGAAGGCAGTGCTGTTCTGCCTAGATTCCTGTTTTCCCCCCACAGCTTTTAAACCACCTTTGACCTTCAGGGATTTTTGCCTGTCAATAACCCATGGTCTGAAGTGACAGAACTAATTTAAAAATGTTTATCCCACGAGGCAAATAATGTCTTTATTTGCCCCATTCTCTGAAATGGATTGACGGCCAACTCCGGATTGCATCCCTTGCTCAGAGGAGCAGCCAACCTGGATGCAAAGGGCAGGATTCCCAGCTGTTGTGCCTTGTAGAATCACACTTAGAAGAGAACTTGGGACCTCCTCCTTATAATAAAAGGTGTGTATGGATGAGAGCCATTCTTTCTGACTTAGGGTGACCCAATGAATCAATATCCTCTAAAACGTCCAGTCCTGAACCGCCTTGCTCCGGTCCTGCAAACAGAGGGTCGTAGCTTCCTTCCTTGAGTCTCCTCACCTCTTTTCCTGCAGCCTTCAAATTTTCCCTGGCGTTATTGTTTCATTATATTGCTAGCAACAAAGCCCCTTGTGCAAAAATAACAACAATAATAATAATATAACGGGCTCTAGAAAACTGATGCTCAGGGGAAAGGTGGACATGTCAGCGTTACATACATAAAAGCAAAGAAAGTAAATCCATCCCTTCATACATGGGTTTCTTGATGGCCCACAAAGGGTTTCCCAAAGGGGTGGGAGTTCATTAATTTTTAATATGTATTTTTGTATGCTATGACCATTGTATTCTCTTGACAAAATTCTACCAGCCTGTGCCCTGCTTCATTTTGTACTCCAAGGCCAAACTTGCCAATTATCCCGGTTTTCTTTTGGCTTCCTATTTTAGCATTCCAATCCCCCATGATGATAAGCACATCATTTTTTGGCATTGCTTCTAGAAGGTGTTGTAGGGCTTCATAGAACTGGTCAACTTCATCCTCTTCAGCAGCAGTGGTTGGGGCATAGACCTGGATTACTGTGATGTTGAATGGTTTGCCTTGGATTCGAACTGAGATCATTCTGTCATTTTAGGGATTGTATCCCAAGACTGCTTTTCCTACTCTCTTATTGATTATGAAGGCTACTCCATTTCTTCTGCAAGATTCTGGTCCACAGTAGAATACCTGATGGTCATCTGAATTAAATTCACCCATTCCTGTCCATTTTAGTTCACTGATTCCTAAAATGTCGATGTTCAGTCTTGTCATCTCTTGTTTAACCATGTCCAGGTTTCCTTGATTCATGGATCTGACATTCCAGGTTCCTATGGAATAAAAATCTTTACAGCATCGGACTGTCTTTTCGCCTCCAGTTGCCTCCACAACCGAGCATCCTTTCGGCTTTGGCCCAGTCGCTTCATTCATTCTGGCGCTACTCGTACTAGCCGTCTGCTCATCCCCAGTAGCATAGTGGACACCTTCCGACCTGAGGGGCTCATCTTCCGGCGTCATATCGGTTTGCCTTTTGGAACTGTCCTTTGGGTTTTCATGGCAAGGATACTGGAGTGGTTTGCCATTTCCTTCTCCAGTGGATCACCTTTTGTCAGAGCTCTCAGTTATGACCTGTCCATCCTGGGTGGCCCTGCACAGCAGAGCTCATAGCTTCACTGAGCTACGCAAGTCCCCTTGCCACGGCAAGGCAGTGATCCTTGAAGGGGGAATATGCATTTTAAAATCTGCTAAACATTGACCAGGTGATATGACCATATATGGGAGGGGAGCCGCCCTAGGGCATGTCCACAGCTCTGCTTCCCAACCATCTTCTGCACGACTGTGCCACTGCTGGGGTGTCTCGGAGCCTGGAGAAGGTTTCTGGGGTTTCTCAGGATTAAAAAGGGGGAGAGAGGCTGCCTTAACAGGTCGCCCAGTTCTATCTCCCCCTGCCTCCCAGGATCTCAGAGACAGGATATGTGCTTCCACCTCCCCCCATCAAAACCCCCTTGTGTTAGGCTGAGAGAGAGAAAGAGAGCGAGAGCAGCTGGCCCACGGCTACTCAGCCAGTTTCGGAAGAAAGGATCTGAACCCGCTTCCCCAGAAGAGACTTGCTCAGCCTTGGGTCGTGGCCATGCGTGTCATTTGTTCTCACCGGACAGCTGAGAAGGTCCCGATGGTGAAGAGGACATCACAGGACTGAGAAACCTAGTTGCGGGTGTGAGAGTGAGCAAAACCCAAAACTCCAAACGAATCAGACAAGAGTCCCAGGGGAAGCAGAAATAAAATATATTTGCCAATATGGGGACAGCACAGCAACAGGGCTGAAATGCAGATCTCTATCCCAGCAAGGCTGGCAAAGATTTTCAATTCCTTTCTTGTAACTTTGCAATTCACATATTCCCATGGGTCTCGACATCATTCTTAAGTGTGGATGACACCGGTTGGTTGGCCAAGCTCTCAGGGCAATTGTTCTCCCCCCTCCCAAGTATGGGTTGACTCATGGTAAAGACTTAATATCCTGAAAGTTAGCAGAGCGCCTTAGTAAGGCAAGGAAGCGCAGAGGGGAAGAAGGGGGAAGCAAACAACAAACAAAGAACAGCACACCCACAACGCTGGCATTGAAGTCACAGAGGAGTTTGCTTCAGCAAGGCCAACCACGTAGTCAAAAGCGGAGTAGTAAAAATCAGCTCTGCATCTTGATCCCCAGCCCACAACATCCCCTGGCTTTTAAGGAATTGGCCCACATGGGTGCATGTTCCCACTGCTGTATAGAACATTGTTGAGCAATTGATGTGTCGTAACTGAAAGGTGAAAACTTGGGGCCATTCTGCACAAGGACCAATGTTGCCAATTGTTCACAGAATGCAGAAACGCTATATTAAATAGTGGAATTTCGTCATTCCGCATACCTTTCCGCATACATATCGTTTCAGTGTCAAAAGAGACCAAGCCCATCGCTTTGGGCAATGCCTTCGATACGCAAACTTCAAAAGAAAAAGAACAGAATGAGACAGTGTAATTTTGGAGAGGGGAAGGAACGGCAAATTATTAAGGCTGAAGGGAAGACTGTAGCTTGGCTAATTTACTCTCCAGCAGGCTCTACAAGGGAATAACCAGTGACTGTAGGAGGCCTGCTTATTCTCATTTGCTAGCGGGCCATTCAAAACATATCGTTATTGCAGGGTGACTCCAGAAGTTGACAAGTTAAAGACTGCGCGCCACAATGGGCTTGAAGCCTTGGAAAGAAGAGAAGCCTGGCCCAGTGGGAGTCATTGTGGGGACACTGAATGTCAGATGTTAACAGAAAACGGGGATAAGTTGCTTTTTAGGTAGCTTGCTGCTTCCCAAGGTAGAGCAGGAATGGCAAAAACTCCTATCGGCCAATGCTGGGAATGGCAGGAGACAGATGCATGGTTTTTTCGCATATGGAGGACTTGCCAGAAAGCCTGGGAATGCTGGAATATGATTCATGAGGAGAGGCAAAAGAGATTGAAAGGGCAATTTGCACAGGATACAATATGGACGTAAGGAAACAGAACAAGAAAACTCCTCCACACGTCTAGCTACTTTGTTCAATGCATGGCAAAAGCAGCTGCTAGGATCCTTCATGCAACAAGATGGAAAACAGAATCCTGACCAGCTACTACTGACTGATTAGACAAAGCTTTCGGACCAGAGAATCGGCTACTTAGACAAACAACACAAAGATAGTGGCTGAAGACAAGGTTGAACAAAGAACATTGCACTTTATTTCACATAGCACACATAGGCAAAAGGTCACAATCCAAACCGTCTCCTATTTCTGAAAAGGTAACTGGCCATAGCGTCCCGAACCTTGCACCCCTCCGAATAGATCCTTTTTTTTCTGGCTTGAGGGATGGCTGCTGCATCCTCAAGGATTACAGGGTCTGATTCAGCCACTGGGAAGGGGATGTGATGTCCCTTGTCCTCGCAGATGTTGTTCCAAGATGACACATGCGATGATCAATGGTGTCACATTGTCTATATGCACATGGAGTCGTGACATCAAGCGATGGAACCGAGCCTTCAAAGGGCCAAAGGCACGCTCCACGACATTCCTTGCGCGGGAGTGCCTGAGGTTGTAGTAGCTCTGCACATTTGTCCTTGGCCGCTTATAGGGAGTCATGAGCCAGCGTTGTGTGGGGTAGGCTCCATCTCCGAGCACCAAAGCCGGAACACGCACTCCCTCAATGGTGGCGGTGGGGTTGCCGGGGACAAAGACCCCTTGGTCCATGGTTGCCCTGAGGTTCGATTCACGGAACACAAGGGCATCGTGCCTCCTCCCACTCCACCCCACCTCAAAATCTATAAACCGTCCGGAGAAGTCCACGGTTCCTTGAAGGAGAACAGGACAAAAGTCCTTCCTGTTCCCGTGCTCCTTTATGCTTCCCTCAGGTGCTCGGATCGGGATGTGGGTACCGTCAACCGCGGCGAAACAAGGTGGGAACCCGTCTGAGGAAAGAAAAAGAAAAGAATAGACACCAGGGATTAAAGTTAACGTGGGGCGCATAGAGTATTCGTTGCTCACCTATCAAAAATGGAAAAAAAATTAAAGGGCAAAGGGGATATAAGGACACCCACCGCTCCAAGCCGGTCTCCGAGGCACACCACTTTGCTGTACAATTCTGCCTCCATGGCGAAGCAGAACTCCAGCAGGATCTCGCTGACCGTGGAGACTCCTAATCCGAATTGCTGGGCAACTGTCCGGAAGTACTGTGGGGTGGACAAGTACCACAAGGCGGCTGCCACCCTTTTCCCCACAGGAATAGGGCACCGCATGCCAGTTACTTGCCTCTCCATGCGGCCATGGAGAGCTTCCACAATTTCAAAAAACGTTCCCCTTGACATTCTGAAGTTTGCAATCCAGTGGTCATCATCCCAGACGGCCACGGGGAGCCAGAAGCACTAACCTGTCTCTGTGCCTTTCAAATCCAGGTGGTTGTTCCAGGTAGACTTCTTCCTTCATTCCTCCACGAGGAAATGCTGTCTTTCCATCCAGAGGCTCCACGTGCATCTTTCTTGCTGCTGCTATGCCCAAGAGCAGAGGGAGTCAAACTGTGGCCCTCCAGATGTCCATGAACTACAGTTCCCATGAGCCCCTGCCAGCATTCATGGGCAGGGGCTCATGGGAATTGTAGTCCACGGAAATCTGGAGGGCCGCAGTTTGACTACCCCTGCCCAAGAGCATTCTAGTTGAAGTGTGTCCACCACTGGTGCGGAGGTTTCATCATTGTCTTCTCCGTCCTTCTGGGAGTATCCTTTGGCAACCAATGGGGCTTTGTGCCTTTGTCCTTCCCCTTCGGCACCACGATCCACTTGCCTCCCGCTGTCCTCTTCCCTGGAGGCAGATCTGTGAGTGTCCAGGTTTGGTTCTTGATCAGAGATTCAGTCTCTTCTTCTGCAGCTTTCTCCACTTTGCTGCTTCGTTGGCAGGCATCCTTTCGATCTCTCTCCATGTGAAAGGCTCAGGTGCTGCTGCTGCCGCCTTGACCACATGAGAAAACCCGTCTGGTGGGACTCCTTTGCTTGCTCTGGGCGATTGTCTGACACTTGGCCCGGGAGCCCCTTCTGGTTCCTGAGGATCTGCAGTTGTGTCTTGTTCTGTGTTGTCCTCAACACTGAGAAACATTGTTTCTGGGTGCGAGGAAGCTCGCTTTGTGTTGCCCACAGCTCTGAGGAACACTGTTTCTAGTTGCGAGGCTCTACCCCCCTCTGCAACTCCTTCTGGTTCCTGAGGTTCTGCAATTGTGTCCTCCTCTGTGTTGTCCACAGCACTGAGAAACACTGTTTCTGACTGCGGTGCCCCAGGAGGGTACAGTTCTACTGGAATGAGCAAGTTTTTCGGGTCCAGCGCCAGACGGGAGAGAGAGAGACTTCTGTTGCTCTCCCCAGGGAGCACCTTGGGGTTGAGAGTTTCACAGCCACCCCGTCCCGGGGCTCCAGCTGTGGCGTTGGCCGCTCAGCTGCTTTGTCCTTCAGCAGGCTTCCAAGGAAGCTGGCCCTGGTCTGATCTCAGCCTCGTTCAAATGTGCACTGGGACAGGAACACAGGCGAGTCTTCTGGCTTCTCAGGAGGAGGGACCAGACCCGTCCCAAGAGGAGGGGGAGCCGCTGGGGACCGCTGCAAGAGTTGCCAACGACAAATGGCTGGAATGGGTTTGGGAGGCTTGGTTTTGCTCCAGAGTCCCAGCATGAGGAAGGCAGGAGGAGGGGGGGGAGGAAGGGCACTCCTGCAGGGTCTTCTTTCATCTGTAGGGGAGAGAAGAAAAGCAGGGGGGCCCCTGCGTCAGCTCACTGGCACCGATCAGTGAAATGTGCCAGAGATCGCTGACTCGCTTCGAGGTTGGGGTCCCAAAGGGGGCGGGTCCACCTGCCGGTTTTCCGAAGGCCCTTCCTCAGAAGGAGCCCTGGCTGCCCCGAGGCAAAGGGATCTCGAGAAACAGCGACCATCGACAGGAGGATGCACAGGGGTGTAGCAGATCTGCGGGCCACACCTGCTGCGACAGCAGGGCTCCCGGGGTGGAGCTGGGTGCATCGGCCTCTTTCACGAAGGCGAGCATGGGGTCGGCAGGCGAAAGAACAGGGTCAGGAGGAGAGCGAGTCTTCGTTACCTGGAAGCCCTCTGAAGTGGCTGAGACGAACTGGAATGGTCCCCAAGGTCCAGGAATCTTGGTCAACCCAACAGGCAAAGAGGTGTCGTGGGGGGCAGATGGGCGGAAACATTTTGGAATCCAGACAAATCCCTGAAGGCCCTTGTGGTTGTTCCCTTTGGAGGGAGGTCTGAATCTTGGATATCATGTGGAGGTACGGGATTATCTAAAAAGTCTCTGGGGGTCTGTTGGGGGGCACATGACGCTGACCTGGCATGTAACCCGTGCTCTCTCGAGTCCCAGCATGGGAACGGGTGGTGGGAGGAGGACGAGGACGAGGAGGAGGAGGAAGGGCACTCCTGCAGGGTCCTTTTACTCATCTGTAGGGGAGAAAAGAAAAGCTGGCAGGCGCAGGGTCAGCTCTCTTGCATTGGTCCATAAAATAGGCAAGAGATGGCAGACTTGCTTCTGAGCTGGGGAAAAGCAGCAAGGGATTTCCTCCGAGGAGCCTTCATTGCCCGGAGACCAATGAGGGGCCTTGGTGTGGAGCAGCCAGAGCCCTGGCCCCTCACGCAGTCCCAAAGCCACGGCTCCTTGCCCACCCCTGATTCCCCGGAGAGGAACATTACCTGAACTTGGCAGGAGTGCCGCAATTTCGGGGGGGACCTCTCTGCCCCGCCACATGTTATAGAGCAGGGCAGAGAGGTTGCTCCGGAGGTCTTCGATCTGGGGAGATGGAGAAATGCCCCCAGTGATTCCTGCCCTCTTCACAGCCCAGGCCAGAGGGTGGGACGTTTGCCTCCCCCCTCTACGTGTGATCTCCCCCTCTACGCACCTCCTCCTCCTCCTCCAGCAGGGCCCTGGCCTGGCCCAGGAGGGAGAGGAGGACCAAGAGGCCTCCCTCCCTCACCCACCGCCCGTCCAGGCTCAGGGCGTCCTCCAGAGCGGCCTCCTGGAGAGAGAGCCTCTGCCTCGCGCTGAGGTGACCTCCGAACACCTGAAACCAGGAAGAGACCCTGTCAGTCCTCTCCAAACGGAAGCCCTGGTGCCTCTTCCCCAGAGGGGTTGGCTCCTGCCCTCCCTCCCTCGCCCCTCTCCAACTGCCCTGCGAGGAAATGGGATTCCCACAATGAATCAGGGCATGCTCCAGAGCTGTGGCATGCCGAAGGGACAGGAGGACTCCCAGTCTCTCTGCACACCACTGCCAGAAGGATCGCCCAAGGGGGATCTCCTGTGTCCCTCCCTCCCTCCCTCCCGGGGAATAAACAAAGCCCCCCTTGACCCTGGCCCAAGAGGGGAGGCCTTTCCAAGAATGCCTGGCCAGCACCACAGACGGGCCTCCGTACCTCAGCTGCCGTGATGAGGTGGGCGTAGCTCTCCCTCCACGGCCGTTCTGGGTCCTCCTCCCAGGTGAACTGGCTCCGGCCTGAAAGGCAGAAATCGGGAAGAGCTCTAGTGGACAGGCCCGGCACAGAACAGCTGTGCTTCCTCCTGGCCTGGGGGTGTCTCTTCCCCCTCCCCCGGGGCCTCGCTGGTCTCCCCCTCTGGCCTCGGAGGAGGGCTGGGCTCATGGGGAAAGAGCACCAGGAAAGGCAGCGGAATCGGAACAGATGTCTGGAGGCTGTGGTGGGGAAGGCTGATCTGCACAGAAGGAACCCCGTTGCTCTGAAGGGAGGGAGGGGGTGCCCTACCCCGGAAAAGGGACCCTAACTCACCCTGCTTCTTCTGCTGCAATTGCATCAGCTGTCCAAAGACCTCCCTGGCCTTCTCCCGGACCTCCGCTTCCGGGTCGGCCAGGGAGAAGGACAGCTTCGCCACCACGTGCCCGAATGTATGCTGGCTGAAGATCTAGATTGGAAGCAGAAGAAGAGGCCTCGCTTGTCCATCCAGAGACGGCCCCGGAGCCCTGAACCACTGGGGTCTTCCCCCTCCTGACCCTCCCCACTGATCCTGGCGGGACCTTAGAGGAGAAGGAACAATGTCCCAGGGGTGGACACTCTGGCACTTCGGGGAGGGAGGCAGGGAGGGCCAGTCCTCATCTTCCCCCTCCCAGAGATGGAACAGCCCCTCCTCTCTTGCTGGGCTCCACGGGCCAGATCCTGCTGGGGGTGGAGGACTTACGTTTAAGCCAGGCATTTTGCAGGCATCCAGGAGGACGTCCCTCAACAGAGCAGCTGCCCGGGCTCTGGGGGCAGGCCAGCTGACCCGGAGCCAGTATAAGAGTTGCTGTGGAAGGAAGGAAGGAAGGAAGAGGAAGGAAGGAAGCAGGCCCTCAGCCCACACCCTCGGACCAGGGCATGGTCCTCAGCACACCCTCCCCCTGCAGATCTGCCCACCAAGGAAGATCCCCAGAGAGGGTGGGCCCCAGGCTCTGGAAAGGGCTCTGTTCCTGTGGGAGAGCTGCCTGCCCCCAACCTGCCCCCTGAGGGGCCCGTCGTCTCCCAGCCTGGAGCCGGGGTGCCCAGTGACCCTTCCAGTTGGCGTGCTCCCACGGCTCACGGACGGCAGCTCCTTGGGAGTCCTTCCCCCAGGAGAGAGGCAAGCCACTCTGCTGCCGCCACAGAAAGCCAAATTCCAGGAATGGGGTTCTAGAGCAGCCAGGTGGGAGGGCCCCCCCATGTGGCAGGAGGGTGGGGGGGATTGTGTTGCGCCAGAGGTGACCCTTTCTCCCCGCTGGGCTCCCTTGGGATCCCCTTGGCCCATCTCCCTCCCACCTTCTCCAGCTACTTACGTCCAGCAGGGTGTCCAGGTGGCCTGCGGAGGGATCCTCCCGGATCAGGCCCCGCAGCATCCTGCGCAGGGCCTCCTCTGCCTTCTGCTGCAGGGCCTGATGGGAAGAGCGATCTGGCATGAAAAGACCCCCCCTCGCCCCAGGGCTGGCCAGGAAGCCTTGAAGACCACCACTCCATCCTCCAGGGAAGGAGGCCTCTGGATTCGGGACCCAAAGAGGGACCCTGCGTCTTTCGCCTCTTCCGGAGGAGGGACACAGCTCTCCCCACAGCTGGACCTCGTCCTCCAGAGAAGACGGGACCGCCAGGTGTGTCTGCCACCCTCTTGAGAAATCAGGTGTCGCTCAAGGTACCTGGCCTGCGGGGTCTGCCTGTATCGGGGGGCCTCCGAGGACCATCCCCAGAGCCCAGGCTACAATCGACTGCCGGAGATCTGTCCTCAGGGGCGGATGGAACTTGCTGGCAGGGCAGAAGGGCCGGGATTAGACTCCGTGCTGGAAGGGAGGGCAATCCCCCAGCCCTGCCGGGGCTTCGTCTGAGGCTCGCCACTTCCCCCTGAGCAGCGTGAGGGTGAGGGTGGAGGAGAGGATGGCAGTGCAGCGCCTGAGAGTCAGGGAGAGCCTCGGGGAGGGAGGCACTGCTCCCAGCTGGAGAACAGGTGCTGCCCTCAGGCACTCTGCCCGCATCGCCCTGAGGCCGGGCAGGAAGCAGCCATGGCCTCCCGTCTCTCCCTTGGGCTGGCTCTGTTGACCATCCTGCAGCCCCAGGACGGTCTCCCTCCCTCCCTCCCCTCCGAGGGCCTGGCACCAAGGTTCCCTCAGGAAGAAACATACCTCAGCTCTGCCACAGCCTCCATACATCCAACCAATCTCGCCTCTAGGGCAAGGAATGACTTGTGCATGATGTCCTTGGGGAGACAAAGGTTTCAAAAAGAAAACATCAGAGCTCCTTGGGCTGGGGCAGGTCTGCTCCTGCCCCCCACTCCCTTTCCTCCCCCCCCCCAGTCCTGAGTCTCACTCACTCGTATTTTCTCTGCAATCCTTTGCTTGCAAGAAGGCAGAGAACGCTCCCGGCCGTGGCAGAACCCCCGGACCGCCTGTAAGAATGCCCGGTCCTGTCTGGGGCCCTGCAAGTGGCGAGAGGCAGGCTGTGAGCCTGGCCATGGAGGGCCAAGGAGAGAAGCAGCATCCCCAGTCAGGGGCAGTCCATCTGGCTGGACACGAGCCGCTGCTTCTCCTGCTCCCGAGGAGGCTCCCTCCTGAAAGTCTCCATGGCTGCCCTGGCCCTCAGGGCACATGGCTGGACCCCGAGGAGACGGCATCCTTTGCAGAAGGAGGCAGGGTAGAGGGTCCCGTCCCTCCAAGAGGTGCGCGTGGGACAGCTGTGGGGCTTCCTAACCCAGGGGCCTGGGAGGATGGGGACCCCGGTCCCTTTTCTGCAAGCACCCCTCTCGGGGGCGGCTGCAAGTCAGTGCGGGATCCGTGTGCCGGGCCCCCCTTGCTCCTGAGACTGCCATCCCTCTGCTACTGGAGCCAGCGAAATCCGAGAGGAAGGGGAACGGAAGGGGAACAGCCTCGCAAGGGAAGGGACACTGCGCTTCTCCTGGTGCCTCGTGGGGCTTACCGTATCCTAGGCGGCCAGGAAGTGGGCGATGCATTCCGCCGCTCCCCTCTTGGGGCGCCTCCTGCAGGCAGCGGCAGCTGGGGAGGAAGGGCCCGGTTAATACGCGGAGAGATCCCGCTTTCCTTGCGCCTTCCATGGTGCCTTCCCTCAGAGCCCTTCCCAGCGGGCTCCCAGGGGCGAAGAGTCCGCTTGCGTGCCCCTGCGGGCTGATCCCCACCCAGAGGTCGGCAGAGGGAACCCGTTCTGGGCTGGGTCCAATCCTGCCCTGGGGAGGGGGGGCTTCCTTCCCTCTCGCCCCTCAGGGGTCCTCTGGATCATCGCTTCAGCAACAGGTCCAGTGGCTCCCCGGTTTGAGGGTGGGGCTCCATCCACAGCAGGAGAGAGAGCCTCCCCCCATCGACTTCTCTGCCTGTAGTGCGTGGCAGCCCCCCTCGGTGTCCCCCCAGCACCCCCAAGGGGCTCTGATGGCCACACAGCTCAGCCCGGACTGTGGAGCCCTCCTGTGTGGGGGGAGCCCGATTTGGCCTTCAGGCACAATTCTTCAGGGCCCCGACCGTGGGCACTGCTGTCGGGCACCTTCACAGAAACCATCAGGGGAGCCGTTTTGTCTCCGGGCCTCCCTCCGACTCCAGTGGGTGAATCGGCAAATTCTGTCACTCTAGGAGGAGACTCCCCCCCCACACCTTCTCCACATCGTGTCCCTTTCCCCCCTTCTTCGAAAGAATGGGGTCCATTAGGGCTACCCTTTTCTCCTCCCCACAGGAGCCCTCCACGAATGCCCCGTTGTCGTCTGTCATCACAGATCCGACTGGCGAAAGGGGCCATGACACACCGACAACGTACCCTAATCAATGGGGTCGTTCTTGAAGGTGCCACGAGATTTCCAAGCCCTGTCGGGCTGGTTCCAAAAGCACTCCTTGTGCTGGGAGCCACATGGGGCCTGAGCCCTGGGAATGTCACTGTCCTCAACAGCTCTGCCTCTTCCGCCCCCCTCCCTGCCCCTCCCTGCCCTCCGTTCCACTCCTCACCTGCAGGCTGCACCTCTCCTCCGGCCCGGGGGGCGACCTTGGCCCGTTTGAAGAGGGCCCTTAAGCGCTGGAGGCTAGAAGGGAGGGAAGAGAAGGGGAGTCACTGGCCTGGCGGCACCCTGTGTCTGCAGTCCCACCTAACCACCCGCCCTGATAAGAAAGAACACTTGAGGGAGTCTCTCTGGGATGAGGGCAGGTCCCTCCGTCTCCGCATCGTGACTCTGAGGGCATCGGAGGTCTGGAGAGAATCACCCCTGGGCACCCGGTGGGGGGCTCTTGGCCCCTCTTGCCTGCGAGGGTGGAGGGACCGGAGAAGGCCTGACACACTCTTTCCCTCCCCTGACACGGAGCTGAGCGTTCGGACAGCCTCATCGCTTGGAGAAGATGAGGTGCCTACAGGTTACTAGGCAGATACTAACCAGTGCCTACAGGTTACTAGGCACTGTAGATCAATCATCAGAAAGGCCAAAGCTGAGAGTGAGCTAAAATTGGCCAGGGAAGCCCATTGATGAGTTCAAATCCCCTGGTCCGGATGAAGTGCACCCAAGAGTGCTCAAAGAACTTTCCAGAGAACTTGCACAGCCCTTGTCCATCATCTTCGGGCCCTCTTTAAGGACTGGAGATGTCCCGGAGGACTGGAAGAGAGCAAACGTTATTCCGATCTTCAAAAAAGGGAGGAAGGATGACCCGGGAAACTACAGACCAGTGAGTCTGACCTCTGTTGTGGGGAAGATAATGGAGCAGATATTAAAGGGAGTGATCTGCAAACATCTGGAGGGCAATTTCGTGATCCAAGGAAGTCAGCATGGATTTGTCTCCAACAGGTCCTGCCAGACCAACCTGGTTTCCTTTTTTGACCAAGTAACAGGTTTGCTGGATCGTGGAAATTCGGTTGATGTCATTTACTTGGATTTTAGTAAAGCTTTTGACAAGGTTCCCCAATATGTTCTGATGGATAAGTTGAAGGACTGCAATCTGGATTTCCAGATAGTTAAGTGGATAGGGAATTGGTTAGAGAACCGCACTCAAAGCATTCTTGTCAATGGTGTTTCATCAGACTGGAGAGAGGTGAATAGCGGGGTACCTCAGGGCTCGGTGCTCGGCCCGGTACTTTTTAACATATTTATTAATGATCTAGATGAGGGGGTGGAGGGACTACTCATCAAGTTTGAAGCTGACACCAAATTGGGAGGACTGGCAAATACTCCGGAAGACAGAGACAGAGTTCAACGAGATCTGAACACAATGGAAAAATGGGCAAATGAGAACAAGATGCAATTTAATAAAGATAAGTGTAAAGTTATGCATCTGGGTCAGAAAAATGCAAAGCATGCCTACTGGATGGGGGATACGCTTCTAGGTAACACTGTGTGTGAACGAGACGTTGGAGTACTTGTGGATTGTAAACTAAACATGAGCAGGCAGTGTGATGCAGCGGTAAAAAAGGCGAATGCCATTTTGGGCTGTATCAACAGGGGCATCACATCAAAATCACAAGATGTCATAGTCCCATTGTATATGGCACTGATCAGACCACACCTGGAGTACTGTGTGCAGTTCTGGAGGCCTCACTTCAAGAAGGACGTCGATAAAATTGAAAGGGTACAGAGGAGAGCGACGAAGATGATCTGGGGCCAAGGGACCAAGCCCTATGAAGATAGGTTGAGGGACTTGGGAATGTTCAGCCTGGAGAAAAGGAGGTTTAGAGGGGACATGATAGCCCTCTTTAAGTATTTGAAAGGTTGTCACTTGGAGGAGGGCAGGATGCTGTTTCTGTTGGATGCAGAGGAGAGGACACGCAGTAATGGGTTTAAACTTCAAGTACAACGATATAGGCTAGATATCAGGAAAAGATATCATGGCAAATAGATGGGGAAGAAATGGAGATAGTGACAGATTTTATTTTCCTGGGCTCCAAATCACTGCAGATGGGGACTGCAGCAAAGAAATTAAAAGACGCTTGCTTCTGGGAAGGAAAGCTATGGCAAATCTAGACAGCATCCTAAAAAGCAGAGACATCACCCTGCCAACAAAAGTGCGTTTAGTCAAGGCTATGGTCTTCCCAGTTGCAATGTATGGCTGCGAAAGTTGGACCATAAGGAAGGCCGAGCGTCAAAGAATTGAGGCTTTTGAACTGTGGTGCTGGAGAAGGCTCTTGCGAGTCCCTTGGACTGCAAGGCGAACAAACCGGTCAGTCCTAGAGGAGATCAGCCCTGACTGCTCTTTAGAAGGCCAGATCCTGAAGATGAAACTCAAATACTTTGGCCACCTCATGAGAAGGAAGGACTCCCTTGAGAAGAGCCTAATGCTGGGAGCGATCGAGGGCAAAAGAAGAAGGGGACCACAGAGAATGAGGTGGCTGGATGGAGTCACTGAAGCAGTAGGTGCAAACTTAAATGGACTCCGGGGAATGGTAGAGGACAGGAAGGCCTGGAGGATCATTGTCCATGGGGTCGCGATGGGTCGGACACGACTTCGCACATAACAACAACAATCAGGAAAAGATTTTTCACAGTCAGAGTAGTTCAGCAGTGGAATAGGCTGCCTAAGGAGGTGGTGAGCTCCCCCTCACTGGCAGTCTTCAAGCAAAGGTTGGATACACACTTTTCTTGGATGCTTTAGGATGCTTAGGGCTGATCCTGCGTTGAGCAGGGGGTTGGACTAGATGGCCTGTATGGCCCCTTCCAAATCTATGATTCTATGATTCTAAGAGCAACCCGTCCCGCTTCCCAACCAGGATCGCTTGGGAGATCGTGAGATAAAAATTGCTTAGGAAAAGAATACAGGTGCCCCACTTACATTTTTAGATGTTTTTCAGCCATGGTCTTAAAAATATATACAAATAATATATACAAATGTACAAATAAATCAATATACAAATAAATATACAAATAAATAAATATATACAAATATATACAAATATATATATATATATATATATATATATATAGAAAGAAATATACAAATATATACAGATATATACAGATATATACAAATAAATATAAAGGTAAAATTAAATAAATAAAAAACGAATAATATAAATGAATCAAAAAGAATAAATGAATGAATTAATAAAATAAAATAATTAAAATAAATAAATAAGTGAAATAAAATAAATAAAACAATTTAGTTAAATAAATGGATAAAGTGAAATCAAAAAGAAATAAACCAATAAACCAACAAAACACGATTTTTCTCCACCAATCTCTTTCAACTCCAACTCCAACGCTCCTTCAACAACCCACAAAGGACCCCCCGGGTGCGGCAGCCCAGGGCACCAGCAGGGGGTGATGTCACAAAGGAGGCCCCGTCCCGCCCGTCCCTCGGGTTACAGTGGCCCAGGGGGCTGTTTCCTGGCCTTCCCTCCCACTCCAGCATGGGATGAGTCACTCCCAGGGGGGGACAACAAAATCAGAGTCCAGGGGCACCTTTAAGACCAACAAAGATGTATTCAAGGCGTGAGCTTTCGAGTGCAAGCACTCTTCGTCAAACTAAGAACTGACCATTATAACTGTGGGCATATATAAGCACATGTTGATCTTGTTGCATTAATAAACTGTCTCACAGCAACCAAACACAGCCACATTAGAACTCTCTGCCAAACCAGCCAATCAAACCCCTCGAACCCATTTGTAGTTCACAAGGACATGTCTTTAAACCCCACCTGCAGCGCGGGGCCCCAAGTTTGAAAATGAGCAGGAGCATAAGGGGAGAGATGTCAGGGAAGAAGGGTGGATGAATGAAAACATTTTCTGCTGTTGAAAAGCTCATGTTTTTAACGCCGCTGAACCATGTTTTCAGAACAGCGCAAAAAATGTTAAATGGGCATGGCCAATTCTGTGCGCAAAAAAAGTTACCCTCCAGAGCAAGACCAGAACCCATAGTTCCAGATACAAGTCATTTCTTGGTCTATAAAATCTGAGTTACAGTTGGAAGTGGAATACAGAGACAGAAAAGCAAAAAGAGTAAGAAAAAGACACAGTAAATAAACAAAGCCCTCCCAGGAATTGATAAATATGCAAGAAAATTGTCCTGAATAACAGTCCGGACGCTGTTTGATGGCACCTTGCAAAAACCTGGCCACAGTTTCAGATATTTCTCTGTTGATGGGGAACCTTAAGGAGGGGAACCTTAAGATGGTTGGGAAGTCCTTATGAGGCAAAACAGGGCACTACAGAGAGCCAGTTTGGTGTACAGGTTAGGAGTGCAGACTTCTAATCTGGCATGCCAGGTTCGATTCTGCGCTCCCACATATGGAACCAGCTGGGTGACCTTGGGCTCGCCACGGCACTGATAGAGCTGTTCTGACCGAGCAGTAATATCAGAGCTCTCTCAGCCTCACCCACCCCACAGGGTGTCTGTTGTGGGGAGAGGAAAGGGAAGGCGACTGTAAGCCGCTTTGAGCCTCCTTCGGGTAGGGAAAAGCGGCATATAAGAACCAACTCTTCTTCTTCTTTTTCTTCTAAAGTTTTCTACGACAACGTCCTCTCTTTCCAGAACCAAATATGATTGAAGGGGAGGGGAACGAAGAAACACATTTTTTTCTTTTTTAAGGAAGCCCACTTGATTCTGTGGCTGTTGTGGGTCCCTTGGCAACCACAGCAGTACTGTCAAACTTTATGCACCCTGATTTCTGGAAAGCTGTGGGAGGGAGGGAGGGAGGGAGGGGCGGCCAACCAGTCCCAGAAAGCCCCCTCCCTCAAGACCTTCCATCCCCCGACGGAGTAGGCCCCTACAGCGAAAGGCCCAGGAGCCCCTTCTGGAGATCCACGATCAAGACAATTCATCATGACTTGGCTGCGGTGGCCGTGGAGCCTTAGGCCTGAGCTGACAGCAGCAGCATCCACCTCTCCCTGGGACCTGCCACGACGTGGCCCCTTGCCTGGCTGTCACACAATCTGAGTATCTTAGAAGCGAAGCATGGCCAACCTTGTCTAGTATTTGGATGTGAAACCTCCAAGGATCTGGGTGCGAGTCCCTACAACATACATTGGGGTGTCATGACAGGGAGGCAGACAATGGCAAGTCGCCACCCAAGGTCCTTTGCCTGGCTGCCAGAATATCTGAGTATCTTTGACGCTAAGCACGGCCAAGCCTCGCTAGCATTTCGCCCTCTCTTGAAAAAAACAACGTTGGACCCGCGGGACCCTGCCAACTGAAGCCCAGGATCGCATTTAACGTTCCTGGGACAGGTGGTGGAAAGGGCCGCGGACCCGGAAACTTCAGCTAGTGCAAAATGCAGCTGCGAGGGACCTCACTGGCCCACCTTGGAGGGCCCACATCCAGCTTGTGCAGAGGCAGCTGCATGGGTTGCCCATTGCTGTCCGGATCCGGTTCAAGGTTTGGGTTCTAACCTTCAAGGCTTTACGCGGGTTGGGACCCACATATCTGAGGGACCGCCTTTCGCCTTACGCTCTGCGGGGGGAAATCTATTGGTCGTTCCCGGCCCCAGAGAAGCGCGCCTAGCCTCAACCAGGGCCAGGACTTTCTCTGTCCTGGCCCCTACCTGGTGGAATGAGCTCCCGGGCGAGCTACGGGCCCTGCGGGATCCGTCGGCGTTCCGCAGGGCCTATAAAACGGAGCTCTTCCGCCAGGTCCCTGGTTGAGGCTAGGACTGGCGAGGGACAACATTGCCACCCCCCTGGGGTCTGAAGTATACAGTATTAGCCTCCATCCCCTAATGCCGTTGACTGGGTAGGGGAGAGTGGCATTTTCTGCCGTGTTGGGTATATTTATAGTCTATTAGTGGGGGTTTTAATGGGGTATTGTAAGACTACTGTTACCTGCCACAAGCCAGTAGGGAGTGGCAGGAAATGATGATGATGATGATAATAATAATAGTAATAATAATGATAATGATAATAATAATAATACAAAGTTCGCCCCAGGGGAAGCGACCTAAGTGGGGGAGCAAACGTACGTCCACCTCGTTCGGCTGTCCCCAGGCCGCCTGGCAAAACGAGCCCCTGGCCTCCGAGCCAGGTAAGCCGCGCTGGTTTACATGCCACCTCTTAGCGAGGCCCCGAACCCCAGGGAATCTGATCACACACCGGACTCCCTGCCAACACGCTCCAACCCATGCAGACCCGCCACAGAACGAAGCCAAACAGGCCCCGTTCCCGCCAACGCTCCATAACCAGGACCAATCCCATCAGGCCAGCCAAAAACCTTGTGCAACCACAGATCACACCCGGGTCCAACTAAAGAACCCCATCACTTGGCAAACCAAACCATCTGCAGAGGGCGCCCCCAGAGGTTGCTAAGCCAATTAAAGAACTGGCCCCCTCAGCTCCAGTCATTTCAGGGACTTTCGCCCCCAAACTCCCACTTCCACTGATCGTTCCTTAATGCTCTGGAAGCCGGGCACCGCTGGCCAGTCGGTCTCACCAGAAAAGCTACCACAACCTCAGGTGCCCCTGCGCCATGGGTATCTTGCATGGCAGTGCCATGTGCCTGGCCACTGTGTGCTGCGATATCCTGGCCTAGGAACATGGATGCAGCCCCTGAGACCCAGGTGACTCCCCCTTCACTCTCTTGCAGCGTTACGAGCACCAGCGGCATGAGAAAAGTCTGATCCGAAAGCCGGCACTCCCCTGCACGTAACCTCCAACCGCTTGGACCTTGTACGGAGTCCCGAGGGGGAGGCCCTGCAGCGGAACAGTTGGGGCAGCCCAAAGGAGCATCTGCCTCCGAATCCCTGTGGTCATCGATGGGGCACCGACACGGGGAACCTCCCTCCTAATGGTGTCCGGAAGGCGAGCCCCTTGATGTCGAGCCAGGGGATGGGAAGGTAGTATCCGCAGACATCAGTGCACATCACCCCCTGGGCCTGTGGCACACCCACTCCTTCGGCACACGCTTCCCTGCCCCACCACCAGCATTAGCAGCCGCGTTGATGTCTGACCTCCGACAATTCAGAAGGTGGAGAAATGCACCTTGGCCCAGCTGCTGAACTCCAGTCCCTGAACTGCTGGTCCACAGAGGGAAAGGCCCTCCAGATTAGCATCCTCCATTGTGCCTGAGCCAGCCTAGGGCAGCACGCCCTTCCCGCTGGGCGGACAAGGGCCTGAACCCGTCCCAGCCCTTCAAAGCTCAGCAGGAGGAAGGTGTCTAGAAGCCCGGCAGCCTGAATGGGATGGCTGGACGACTGCTCTGATCCTCTGAAGGCAGGCAGGCCTTTCTGGTGAATGGGTTTAAACTGTGATGGGTGGGTGTGGGGTGAAAGGGGTGAGAGTGTAAGGAGTCCCACTGGAGGCTTTTCTGCCAACAGTATTACAAACATTTTATTTTTAATAAATAGAAAACAAACATTATCAAACAGGGAATGAAACAGGGAACCCCCCAAACATTTTAAACAAACTTTTTAAAACAGGGGATGAAACAGGGAACCCCCCACCCCCACCCCACCCCAAACCACAATTTTAAAGCGCACTAGTCCCCTCTCCAGCACCACCATCTTCTTAGTAGCTGGTAACCTCTGCTGGAAATAACAGCATCTTACTGCTGTCCCAAAGTAGAGAGAAGCATTTGGGGGAAGAGGCTTCTCATAGCCACCACAGTCAAGTCAGCCTCCAAAACTTTAAATGTAGCCATGCTGTCCACCAGTGGAATTATTCCCTGGAACATCAAATAAAATCAGTGCCTATGTCCTCCACTGGAGTAGGTGTCGCCAACACTTCCTGGCTAGCCGCCTCCCCAACCCTTGCCTGTAGAGTGCTTCTGTCTTGTGTTTGTCAATCTCACAGGGGTGTTACTACAGTGAGGCAGTGAGGTCTGTTCAAGTGCTTTCGGACCAGAGAATCGGCTACTTAGTCAAACAACACAAGGATAGTGGCTGAAGACAAGGTTGAACAAAGAACATTAAACTTTATTTCACATAGCACACATAGGCAAAAGGTCACAATCCAAACCGTCTCCTATTTCTGAAAAGGTAACTGGCCATAGCGTCCCGAACCTTGCACCCCTCCGAATAGATCCTTTTTTTTCTGGCTTGAGGGATGGCTGCTGCATCCTCTAGGACTACAGGGTCTGATTCAGCCACTGGGAAGGGGATGTGATGTCCCTTGTCCTCGCAGATGTTGTTCCAAGATGACACATGCGATGATCAATGGTGTCACATTGTCTATATGCACATGGAGTCGTGACATCAAGCGATGGAACCGAGCCTTCAAAGGGCCAAAGGCACGCTCCACGACATTCCTTGCGCGGGAGTGCCTGAGGTTGTAGTAGCTCTGCACATTTGTCCTCGGCCGCTTATAGGGAGTCATGAGCCAGCGTCGTGTGGGGTAGGCTCCATCTCCGAGCACCAAAGCCGGAACACGCACTCCCTCAATGGTGGCGGTGGGGTTGCCGGGGACAAAGACCCCTTGGTCCATGGTTGCCCTGAGGTTCGATTCACGGAACACAAGAGCATCGTGCCTCCTCCCACTCCACCCCACCTCAAAATCTATAAACCGTCCGGAGAAGTCCACGGTTCCCTGAAGGAGAACAGGACAAAAGTCCTTCCTGTTCCCGTGCTCCTTTATGCTTCCCTCAGGTGCTCGGATCGGGATGTGGGTACCGTCAACCGCGGTGAAACAAGGTGGGAACCCGTCTGAGGAAAGAAAAAGAAAAGAATAGACACCAGGGATTAAAGTTAACGTGGGGCGCATCGAGTATTCGTTGCTCACCTATCAAAAATTGTGGGGACACTGAATGTCAGATGTTAACAGAAAACGGGGATAAGATGCTTTTTAGGTAGCTTGCTGCTTCCCAAGGTAGAGCAGGAATGGCAAAAACTCCTATTGGCCAATGCTGGGAACGGCAGGAGACAGATGCATGGTTTTTTCGCATCTGGAGGACTTGCCAGAAAGCCTGGGAATGCTGGAATATGATTCATGAGGAGAGGCAAAAGAGATTGAAAGGGCAATGAGCACAGTATACAATATGGACGTAAGGAAACAGAACATGAAAACTCCTCCATACGTCCAGCTACTTTGTTCACTGCATGGCAAAAGCCGCTGCTAGGATCCTTCATGCAACACGATGGAAAACAGAATCCTGACCAGCTACTACTGACTGATTAGACAAAGCGTTAGAATACGGGACACCAGCAACACTTGCGTTCTTGAAGCAAAAGGCAAGAACTTTGCAATCCAGAAGAAAGGGGAGTCCCATAGGAGATCAGATTGGGGCGGGGGGGAAGGAGGTGGAGAGAAATGCTCGACTTTCAGACTGGCTATGTAAGCCTGGGGGGAAGAAGCATCAGTATGTCATCTACGGCGTTAGGGAGATGTACAAGAAGAAGAGAAGCATAGGGAAATGGCAGCCTGATGTGTGTGTGTTTTGTTGTTTTTTCCCTATCTTGGAATAGTAGTCCTGTAATATGCAAGCTGTATCGTTTCTCTCTTTACTGAACCAAAACGGTCTAGTAAAAAAAGAAAAGGGCTCGGAGTCCCTTTCGGCCCCTGCGTTCCCGTCCCCGGGGAGGCCGCGAAAAACAGCAGCACGGGACAAAAAAAGAAAGCAGAGGTTTAAGGGGACGGCCCTGAGTGCCTTTAAAGCCCTGCTCTCTGCTCAAAACACGAACCGCCACCAATTCTTGAAAAGTTCATGGAAGTTTGTGACGGCAGGCTAAAAATCGTCATGAACTTCAGTTGGTGAGCCGCTTGGTGCCCATGCCTACCCCTCGCATTCACTCTCCGTCCACACACACACATACACTCACACACGTTCTGTCCACCAGAAGGAACGGGTACCCCACCTCAGTCCACACGAAGGGACGAGGCCCCCGGCTCCGTCCATGCGAAGGGACGGGCACCCCAGCTGCGTCCACTTCAGGGGACGTGCACCCGTGCTCCGGCCATCTGAAGGGTCGGGCACTGTGCTCCGTTCATCTGTGTGGACTGGCACTCAAACTCTGTCCCTGCAAACGGATGGGCTCGCAAGCCCTGTCCGTCCAGACAGAGGAGCGCTCAAGCCCTGTCCGCCGCAGCAGATGGGCACTCAAGCCCTGTCCGTCGAAACGAATGGGCGTTCGGTCCCTGTCCGTCGGAACGGATGGGCACGCAGGGTTGCACTCACTCACTCGCTCACTCACACTCTCACTCTGCATCCCTACGCAACCCCCTCCCCCCAGCTACCTGCCACTGATGCCCACCCCCACCCCCCGGCCGACTGCCGCCAGCTTCTGCCAGCCAACGTCATCAGGAGCTTCAGGCGTGGCATCACGCCAGGCTTCGGGTCGCCTGGTGCCCCCTGCTTAGCAAGCCCTTCCGCCTCCGCGGAAGAACTTGCCTTCTGGATGCTCCCCCGTCTCTTCGCACGTGGCCCTCCTCTCCCGATCAGCTCTCCTCCTCTCTGGATGGCCTCGATCTGCAAGCTTCCTCAGTTTGCTGAAGAAACAAACAACAAGTCTACAAGGCCAGTCTGAGAACTCAGGGCCCCTTCCACCTCAGCCCGCTCCCCTTCCCAGTTCCCGAAAGAGCACACAGTGAGCCCAAGGTTTAGCTCTCCCAGACACTGCCTTCCCCGTTGCTGGCATACAGGTCACAAGCCCTCCTTGCCCAACCCACCCACTGGGGACCAGGAGGGGCAGAGAGGCAAGCGAAGGAGTTGGGGAACATCGCTCACCTCTTTCAGTGGCCACGACTCCCTTGAGGGCTTGCAGGAGAACCTCATCAAAACTCCCCCGGGGTATCCCTACAAGGAAAACCCGTGGTAAGCAGGGACGGCTCCTGCCCTTCCCTCCACCGGCATCCTCCAGGCTCCTCCACTGCCTTCGGTTGGCCAGCATCAACTGGCGGCTGCAAGCCCGAGTACATCTATTTCAACCTGTGCACTACCTCCCCTTTATAACTTAACTAAGGGAGCCCCTCCTCACACACACACACACACACACACACACACACCACTCCATTCACACCACTCCCTGCCCCACTCAAACCATCCCCTAGGCATGGGAACCAAACAGGGATATGCGGTTAGGTTCCTGGCTGAACTAGGGACGGAACCGCAATCCGAACGGCGCGTCGGGAGGAGAAATAAGGGGCCGAAGAGGACTAGGAGTTGCCTTGCAGCTTCGCATATGAAGTCCTACAAACCAGCGGCAGCACCGGTTGAGAGTACGGACTGGATTCCGGACCCTCAAGGAAGGAAGCAGTGTGAAAACAGAGAGAATGGACCCTAAGGAAGCCATTCATAAGGACTGAGGGTTTAAAAAAAAAACTGCTGAGAATGATCCAGAGGAAAGATCAAGAGTAAAGCTTGAGACTGCTTGCTAAACATATCGTTTCAGTGTCAAAAGAGACCAAGCCCATCGCTTTGGCCAATGACTTCGATACGCAAACTTCAAAAGTAAAAAAACAGTATGAGACAGTGTAATTTTGGAGAGGGGAAGGAACGGCAAATTATTAAGGCTGAAGGGAAGACTGTAGCTTGGCTAATTTAACCTCCAGCAGGCTCTACAAGGGAATAACCAGTGACTGTAGGAGGCCTGCTTATTCTCATTTGCTAGCGGGCCATTCAAAACATATCGTTATTGCAGGGTGACTCCAGAAGTTGACAAGTTAAAGACTGCGCGCCACAATGGGCTTGAAGCCTTGGAAAGAAGAGAAGCCTGGCCCAGTGGGAGTCATTGTGGGGACACTGAATGTCAGATGTTAACAGAAAACGGGTATAAGATGCTTTTTAGGTAGCTTGCTGCTTCCCAAGGTAGAGCAGGAATGGCAAAAACTCCTATCAGCCAATGCTGGGAACGGCAGGAGACAGATGCATGGTTTTTTCGCATCTGGAGGACTTGCTAGAAAGCCTGGGAATGCTGGAATATGATTCATGAGGAGAGGCAAAAGAGATTGAAAGGGCAATTAGCACAGTATACAATATGGACGTAAGGAAACAGAACAAGAAAACTCCTCCATATGTCTAGCTACTTTGTTCAATGCATGGCAAAAGCAGCTGCTAGGATCCTTCATGCAACAAGATGGAAAACAGAATCCTGACCAGCTACTACTGACTGATTAGACAAAGCGTTAGAATACGGGACACCAGCAACACTTGCGTTCTTGAAGCAAAAGGCAAGAACTTTGCAATCCAGAAAAAAGCGGATTCCCATAGGAGATCAGATTGGGGCGGGGGGGGGGGGAGGTGGAGAGAAATCCTCGACTTTCAGACTGGCTATGTAAGCCTGGGGGGAAGAAGCATCAGTCTGTCATCTACGGCGTTAGGGAGATGTACAAGAAGAAGAGAAGCATAGGGAAATGGCAGCCTGATGTGTGTGTGTTTTGTTGTTTTTTCCCTATCTTGGAATAGTAGTCCTGTAATATGCAAGCTGTAGCATTTCTCTCTTTACTGAACCAAAACGGTCTAGTAAAAAAAGAAAAGGGCTCAGAGTCCCTTTCGGCCCCTGCGTTCCCGTCCCCGGGGAGGCCGCGAAAAACAGCGGCACGGGACAAAAAAAGAAAGCAGAGGTTTAAGGGGACGGCCCTGAGTGCCTTTAAAGCCCTGCTCTCTGCTCAAAACACGAACCGCCACCAATTCTTGAAAAGTTCATGGAAGTTTGTGACGGCAGGCTAAAAATCGTCATGAACTTCAGTTGGTGAGCCGCTTGGTGCCCATGCCTACCCCTCGCATTCACTCTCCGTCCACACACACACACACACACTCACACACACACACACACACACGTTCGGTCCACCAGAAGGAACGGGCACCCCACCTCAGTCCACACGAAGGGACGAGGCCCCCGGCTCCGTCCATGCGAAGGGACGGGCACCCCAGCTGCGTCCACTTCAGGGGACGTGCACCCGTGCTCCGGCCATCTGAAGGGTCGGGCACTGTGCTCCGTTCATCTGTGTGGACTGGCACTCAAACTCTGTCCCTGCGAACGGATGGGCTCGCAAGCCCTGTCCGTCCAGACAGAGGAGCGCTCAAGCCCTGTCTGCCGCAGCAGATGGGCACTCAAGCCCTGTCCGTCGAAACGAATGGGCGTTCGGTCCCTGTCCGTCGGAACGGATGGGCACGCAGGTTTGCACTCACTCACTCACTTGCTCACTCACACTCTCACTCTGCATCCCTACGCAACCCCCTCCCCCCAGCTACCTGCCACTGATGCCCACCCCCACCCCCCGGCCGACTGCCGCTAGCTTCTGCCAGCCAACGTCATCGGGAGCTTCAGGCGTGGCATCACCCCAGGCTTCGGGTCGCCTGGTGCCCCCTGCTTAGCAAGCCCTTCCGCCTCCGCGGAAGAACTTGCCTTCTGGATGCTCCCCCGTCTCTTAGCACGTGGCCCTCCTCTCCCGATCAGCTCTCCTCCTCTCTGGATGGCCTCGATCTGCAAGCTTCCTCAGTCTGCTGAAGAAACAGACAACAAGTCTACAAGGCCAGTCTGAGAACTCAGGGCCCCTTCCACCTCAGCCCGCTCCCCATCCCACTTCCCGAAAGAGCACACAGTGAGCCCAAGGTTTAGCTCTCCCAGACACTGCCTTCCCCGTTGCTGGCATACAGGTCACAAGCCCTCCTTGCCCAAACCACCCACTGGGGACCAGGAGGGGCAGAGAGGCAAGCGAAGGAGTTGGGGAACATCGCTCACCTCTTTCAGTGGCCACGACTCCCTTGAGGGCTTGCAGGAGAACCTCATCAAAACTCCCCCGGGGTATCCCTACAAGGAAAACCCGTGGTAAGCAGGGACGGCTCCTGCCCTTCCCTCCACCGGCATCCTCCAGGCTCCTCCACTGCCTTCGGTTGGCCAGCATCAACTGGCGGCTGCAAGCCCGAGTACATCTATTTCAACCTGTGCACTGCCTCCCCTTCATACCTTAACTAAGGGAGCCCCTCCTCACACACACACACACACACACACACACACACACACACCACTCCATTCACACCACTCCATTCACACCAATCCCTGCCCCACTCAAACCATCCCCTAGGCATGGGAACCAAACAGGGATATGCGGTAAGGTTCCTGGCTGAACTAGGGACGGAACCGCAATCCGAACGGCGCGTCGGGAGGAGAAATAAGGGGCCGAAGAGGACTAGGAGTTGCCTTGCAGCTTCGCATATGAAGTCCTACAAACCAGCGGCAGCACCGGTTGAGAGTACGGACTGGATTCCGGACCCTCAAGGAAGGAAGCAGTGTGAAAACAGAGAGAATGGACCCTAAGGAAGCCATTCATAAGGACTGAGGGTTTAAAAAAAAAACTGCTGAGAATGATCCAGAGGAAAGATCAAGAGTAAAGCTTGAGACTGCTTGCTAAACATATCGTTTCAGTGTCAAAAGAGACCAAGCCCATCGCTTTGGCCAATGACTTCGATACGCAAACTTCAAAAGAAAAAAAACAGAATGAGACAGTGTAATTTTGGAGAGGGGAAGGAACGGCAAATTATTAAGGCTGAAGGGAAGACTGTAGCTTGGCTAATTTAACCTCCAGCAGGCTCTACAAGGGAATAACCAGTGACTGTAGGAGGCCTGCTTATTCTCATTTGCTAGCGGGCCATTCAAAACATATCGTTATTGCAGGGTGACTCCAGAAGTTGACAAGTTAAAGACTGCGCGCCACAATGGGCTTGAAGCCTTGGAAAGAAGAGAAGCCTGGCCCAGTGGGAGTCATTGTGGGGACACTGAATGTCAGATGTTAACAGAAAACGGGTATAAGATGCTTTTTAGGTAGCTTGCTGCTTCCCAAGGTAGAGCAGGAATGGCAAAAACTCCTATCAGCCAATGCTGGGAACGGCAGGAGACAGATGCATGGTTTTTTCGCATCTGGAGGACTTGCTAGAAAGCCTGGGGATGCTGGAATATGATTCATGAGGAGAGGCAAAAGAGATTGAAAGGGCAATTAGCACAGTATACAATATGGACGTAAGGAAACAGAACAAGAAAACTCCTCCATACGTCTAGCTACTTTGTTCAATGCATGGCAAAAGCAGCTGCTAGGATCCTTCATGCAACAAGATGGAAAACAGAATCCTGACCAGCTACTACTGACTGATTAGACAAAGCGTTAGAATACGGGACACCAGCAACACTTGCGTTCTTGAAGCAAAAGGCAAGAACTTTGCAATCCAGAAAAAAGCGGAGTCCCATAGGAGATCAGATTGGGGCGGGGGGGGGGGGGGAGGTGGAGAGAAATCCTCGACTTTCAGACTGGCTATGTAAGCCTGGGGGGAAGAAGCATCAGTCTGTCATCTACGGCGTTAGGGAGATGTACAAGAAGAAGAGAAGCATAGGGAAATGGCAGCCTGATGTGTGTGTGTTTTGTTGTTTTTTCCCTATCTTGGAATAGTAGTCCTGTAATATGCAAGCTGTAGCATTTCTCTCTTTACTGAACCAAAACGGTCTAGTAAAAAAAGAAAAGGGCTCAGAGTCCCTTTCGGCCCCTGCGTTCCCGTCCCCGGGGAGGCCGCGAAAAACAGCGGCACGGGACAAAAAAAGAAAGCAGAGGTTTAAGGGGACGGCCCTGAGTGCCTTTAAAGCCCTGCTCTCTGCTCAAAACACGAACCGCCACCAATTCTTGAAAAGTTCATGGAAGTTTGTGACGGCAGGCTAAAAATCGTCATGAACTTCAGTTGGTGAGCCGCTTGGTGCCCATGCCTACCCCTCGCATTCACTCTCCGTCCACACACACACACACACACTCACACACACACACACACACACGTTCGGTCCACCAGAAGGAACGGGCACCCCACCTCAGTCCACACGAAGGGACGAGGCCCCCGGCTCCGTCCATGCGAAGGGACGGGCACCCCAGCTGCGTCCACTTCAGGGGACGTGCACCCGTGCTCCGGCCATCTGAAGGGTCGGGCACTGTGCTCCGTTCATCTGTGTGGACTGGCACTCAAACTCTGTCCCTGCGAACGGATGGGCTCGCAAGCCCTGTCCGTCCAGACAGAGGAGCGCTCAAGCCCTGTCTGCCGCAGCAGATGGGCACTCAAGCCCTGTCCGTCGAAACGAATGGGCGTTCGGTCCCTGTCCGTCGGAACGGATGGGCACGCAGGTTTGCACTCACTCACTCACTTGCTCACTCACACTCTCACTCTGCATCCCTACGCAACCCCCTCCCCCCAGCTACCTGCCACTGATGCCCACCCCCACCCCCCGGCCGACTGCCGCTAGCTTCTGCCAGCCAACGTCATCGGGAGCTTCAGGCGTGGCATCACCCCAGGCTTCGGGTCGCCTGGTGCCCCCTGCTTAGCAAGCCCTTCCGCCTCCGCGGAAGAACTTGCCTTCTGGATGCTCCCCCGTCTCTTCGCACGTGGCCCTCC
This sequence comes from Paroedura picta, assembly GCF_049243985.1. Taxonomy (NCBI): domain Eukaryota; kingdom Metazoa; phylum Chordata; class Lepidosauria; order Squamata; family Gekkonidae; genus Paroedura; species Paroedura picta. Next base: position 72,783,554 of record NC_135377.1, on the reverse strand, counting down.
TCTCCCGATCAGCTCTCCTCCTCTCTGGATGGCCTCGATCTGCAAGCTTCCTCAGTCTGCTGAAGAAACAGACAACAAGTCTACAAGGCCAGTCTGAGAACTCAGGGCCCCTTCCACCTCAGCCCGCTCCCCATCCCACTTCCCGAAAGAGCACACAGTGAGCCCAAGGTTTAGCTCTCCCAGACACTGCCTTCCCCGTTGCTGGCATACAGGTCACAAGCCCTCCTTGCCCAAACCACCCACTGGGGACCAGGAGGGGCAGAGAGGCAAGCGAAGGAGTTGGGGAACATCGCTCACCTCTTTCAGTGGCCACGACTCCTTTGAGGGCTTGCAGGAGAACCTCATCAAAACTCCCCCGGGGTATCCCTACAAGGAAAACCCGTGGTAAGCAGGGACGGCTCCTGCCCTTCCCTCCACCGGCATCCTCCAGGCTCCTCCACTGCCTTCGGTTGGCCAGCATCAACTGGCGGCTGCAAGCCCGAGTACATCTATTTCAACCTGTGCACTGCCTCCCCTTCATACCTTAACTAAGGGAGCCCCTCCTCACACACACACACACACACACACACACCACTCCATTCACACCACTCCCTGCCCCACTCAAACCATCCCCTAGGCATGGGCACCAACCAGGGATATGCGGTTAGGTTCCTGGCTGAACTAGGGACGGAACCGCAATCCGAACGGCGCGTCGGGAGGAGAAATAAGGGGCCGAAGAGGACTAGGAGTTGCCTTGCAGCTTCGCATATGAAGTCCTACAAACCAGCGGCAGCACCGGTTGAGAGTACGGACTGGATTCCGGACCCTCAAGGAAGGAAGCAGTGTGAAAACAGAGAGAATGGACCCTAAGGAAGCCATTCATAAGGACTGAGGATTCAAAAAAAAAAACTGCTGAGAATGATCCAGAGGAAAGATCAAAAGTAAAGCTTGAGACTGCTTGCTAAACATATCGTTTCAGTGTCAAAAGAGACCAAGCCCATTGCTTTGGCCAATGACTTCGATACGCAAACTTCAAAAGAAAAAAAACAGAATGAGACAGTGTAATTTTGGAGAGGGGAAGGAACGGCAAATTATTAAGGCTGAAGGGAAGACTGTAGCTTGGCTAATTTAACCTCCAGCAGGCTCTACAAGGGAATAACCAGTGACTGAAGGAGGCCTGCTTATGCTCATTTGCTAGCGGGACATTCAAAACATATCGTTACTGCAGGGTGACTCCAGAAGTTGACAAGTTAAAGACTGAGCGCCACAATGGGCTTGAAGCCTTGGAAAGAAGAGAAGCCTGGCCCAGTGGGAGTCATTGTGGGGACACTGAATGTCAGATGTTAACAGAAAACGGGGATAAGATGCTTTTTAGGTAGCTTGCTGCTTCCCAAGGTAGAGCAGGAATGGCAAAAACTCCTATCAGCCAATGCTGGGAATGGCAGGAGACAGATGCATGGTTTTTTCGCATCTGGAGGACTTGCTAGAAAGCCTGGGAATGCTGGAATATGATTCATGAGGAGAGGCAAAAGAGATTGAAAGGGCAATTAGCACAGTATACAATATGGACGTAAGGAAACAGAACAAGAAAACTCCTCCATACGTCTAGCTACTTTGTTCAATGCATGGCAAAAGCAGCTGCTAGGATCCTTCATGCAACAAGATGGAAAACAGAATCCTGACCAGCTACTACTGACTGATTAGACAAAGCGTTAGAATACGGGACACCAGCAACACTTGCGTTCTTGAAGCAAAAGGCAAGAACTTTGCAATCCAGAAGAAAGCGGAGTCCCATAGGAGATCAGATTGGGGCAGGGGGGGGGAGGAGGTGGAGAGAAATCCTCGACTTTCAGACTGGCTATGTAAGCCTGGCGGGAAGAAGCATCAGTATGTCATCTACGGCGTTAGGGAGATGTACAAGAAGAAGAGAAGCATAGGGAAATGGCAGCCTGATGTGTGTGTGTTTTGTTGTTTTTTCCCTATCTTGGAATAGTAGTCCTGTAATATGCAAGCTGTAGCATTTCTCTCTTTACTGAACCAAAACGGTCTAGTAAAAAAAGAAAAGGGCTCAGAGTCCCTTTCGGCCCCTGCGTTCCCGTCCCCGGGGAGGCCGCGAAAAACAGCGGCACGGGACAAAAAAAGAAAGCAGAGGTTTAAGGGGACGGCCCTGAGTGCCTTTAAAGCCCTGCTCTCTGCTCAAAACACGAACCGCCACCAATTCTTGAAAAGTTCATGGAAGTTTGTGACGGCAGGCTAAAAATCGTCATGAACTTCAGTTGGTGAGCCGCTTGGTGCCCATGCCTACCCCTCGCATTCACTCTCCGTCCACACACACACACACACTCACACACACACACACACACACACGTTCGGTCCACCAGAAGGAACGGGCACCCCACCTCAGTCCACACGAAGGGACGAGGCCCCCGGCTCCGTCCATGCGAAGGGACGGGCACCCCAGCTGCGTCCACTTCAGGGGACGTGCACCCGTGCTCCGGCCATCTGAAGGGTCGGGCACTGTGCTCCGTTCATCTGTGTGGACTGGCACTCAAACTCTGTCCCTGCGAACGGATGGGCTCGCAAGCCCTGTCCGTCCAGACAGAGGAGCGCTCAAGCCCTGTCCGCCGCAGCAGATGGGCACGCAAGCCCTGTCCGTCGAAACGAATGGGCGTTCGGTCCCTGTCCGTCGGAACGGATGGGCACGCAGGTTTGCACTCACTCACTCACTCGCTCACTCACACTCTCACTCTGCATCCCTACGCAACCCCCTCCCCCCAGCTACCTGCCACTGATGCCCACCCCCACCCCCCGGCCGACTGCCGCCAGCTTCTGCAAGCCAACGTCATCGGGAGCTTCAGGCGTGGCATCACGCCAGGCTTCGGGTCGCCTGGTGCCCCCTGCTTAGCAAGCCCTTCCGCCTCAGCGGAAGAACTTGCCTTCTGGATGCTCCCCCGTCTCTTCGCACGTGGCCCTCCTCTCCCGATCAGCTCTCCTCCTCTCGGGATGGCCTCGATCTGCAAGCTTCCTCAGTCTGCTGAAGAAACAGACAACAAGTCTACAAGGCCAGTCTGAGAACTCAGGGCCCCTTCCACCTCAGCCCGCTCCCCATCCCACTTCCCGAAAGAGCACACAGTGAGCCCAAGGTTTAGCTCTCCCAGACACTGCCTTCCCCGTTGCTGGCATACAGGTCACAAGCCCTCCTTGGCCAAACCACCCACTGGGGACCAGGAGGGGCAGAGAGGCAAGCGAAGGAGTTGGGGAACATCGCTCACCTCTTTCAGTGGCCACGACTCCCTTGAGGGCTTGCAGGAGAACCTCATCAAAACTCCCCCGGGATATCCCTACAAGGAAAACCCGTGGTAAGCAGGGACGGCTCCTGCCCTTCCCTCCACCGGCATCCTCCAGGCTCCTCCACTGCCTTCGGTTGGCCAGCATCAACTGGCGGCTGCAAGCACGAGTACATCTATTTCAACCTGTGCACTACCTCCCCTTCATACCTTAACTAAGGGAGCCCCTCCTCACACACACACACACACACCACTCCATTTACACCACTCCCTGCCCCACTCAAACCATCCCCTAGGCATGGGCACCAACCAGGGATATGCGGTTAGGTTCCTGGCTGAACAAGGGACGGAACCGCAATCCGAACGGCGCGTCGGGAGGAGAAATAAGGGGCCGAAGAGGACTAGGAGTTGCCTTGCAGCTTCGCATATGAAGTCCTACAAACCAGCGGCAGCACCGGTTGAGAGTACGGACTGGATTCCGGACCCTCAAGGAAGGAAGCAGTGTGAGAACAGAGAGAATGGACCCTAAGGAAGCCATTCATAAGGACTGAGGATTAAAAAAAAAACTGCTGAGAATGATCCAGAGGAAAGATCAAGAGTAAAGCTTGAGACTGCTTGCTAAACATATCGTTTCAGTGTCAAAAGAGACCAAGCCCATCGCTTTGGCCAATGACTTCGATACGCAAACTTCAAAAGAAAAAAAACAGAATGAGACAGTGTAATTTTGGAGAGGGAAAGGAACGGCAAATTATTAAGGCTGAAGGGAAGACTGTAGCTTGGCTAATTTAACCTCCAGCAGGCTCTACAAGGGAATAACCAGTGACTGTAGGAGGCCTGCTTATTCTCATTTGCTAGCGGGCCATTCAAAACATATCGTTATTGCAGGGTGACTCCAGAAGTTGACAAGTTAAAGACTGCGCGCCACAATGGGCTTGAAGCCTTGGAAAGAAGAGAAGCCTGGCCCAGTGGGAGTCATTTTGGGGACACTGAATGTCAGATGTTAACAGAAAACGGGGATAAGATGCTTTTTAGGTAGCTTGCTGCTTCCCAAGGTAGAGCAGGAATGGCAAAAACTCCTATCGGCCAATGCTGGGAACGGCAGGAGACAGATGCATGGTTTTTTCGCATCTGGAGGACTTGCTAGAAAGCCTGGGAATGCTGGAATATGATTCATGAGGAGAGGCAAAAGAGATTGAAAGGGCAATTAGCACAGTATACAATATGGACGTAAGGAAACAGAACAAGAAAACTCCTCCATACGTCTAGCTACTTTGTTCAATGCATGGCAAAAGCAGCTGCTAGGATCCTTCATGCAACAAGATGGAAAACAGAATCCTGACCAGCTACTACGGACTGATTAGACAAAGCGTTAGAATACGGGACACCAGCAACACGTGCGTTCTTGAAGCCAAAGGCAAGAACATTGCAATCCAGAAGAAAGCGGAGTCCCATAGGAGATCAGATTGGGGCGGGGGGAAGGAGGTGGAGAGAAATCCTGGACTTTCAGACTGGCTATGTAAGCCTGGGGGGAAGAAGCATCAGTCTGTCATCTACGGCGTTAGGGAGATGTACAAGAAGAAGAGAAGCATAGGGAAATGGCAGCCTGATGTGTGTGTGTTTTGTTGTTTTTTCCCTATCTTGGAATAGTCGTCCTGTAATATGCAAGCTGTAGCATTTCTCTCTTTACTGAACCAAAACGGTCTAGTAAAAAAAGAAAAGGGCTCGGAGTCCCTTTCGGCCCCTGCGTTCCCGTCCCCGGGGAGGCCGCGAAAAACAGCGGCACGGGACAAAAAAAGAAAGCAGAGGTTTAAGGGGACGGCCCTGAGTGCCTTTAAAGCCCTGCTCTCTGCTCAAAACACGAACCGCCACCAATTCTTGAAAAGTTCATGGAAGTTTGTGACGGCAGGCTAAAAATCGTCATGAACTTCAGTTGGTGAGCCGCTTGGTGCCCATGCCTACCCCTCGCATTCACTCTCCGTCCACACACACACACACACTCACACACACACACACACACGTTCTGTCCACCAGAAGGAACGGGCACCCCACCTCAGTCCACACGAAGGGACGAGGCCCCCGGCTCCGTCCATGCGAAGGGACGGGCACCCCAGCTGCGTCCACTTCAGGGGACGTGCGCTCGTGCTCCGGCCATCTGAAGGGTCGGGCACTGTGCTCCGTTCATCTGTGTGGACTGGCACTCAAACTCTGTCCCTGCGAACGGATGGGCTCGCAAGCCCTGTCCGTCCAGACAGAGGAGTGCTCAAGCCCTGTCCGCCGCAGCAGATGGGCACTCAAGCCCTGTCCGTCGAAACGAATGGGCGTTCGGTCCCTGTCCGTCGGAACGGATGGGCACGCAGGGTTGCACTCACTCACTCGCTCACTCACACTCTCACTCTGCATCCCTACGCAACCCCCTCCCCCCAGCTACCTACCACTGATGCCCACCCCCACCCCCCGGCCGACTGCCGCCAGGTTCTGCCGGCCAACGTCATCAGGAGCTTCAGGCGTGGCATCACGCCAGGCTTCGGGTCGCCTGGTGCCCCCTGCTTAGCAAGCCCTTCCGCCTCCGCGGAAGAACTTGCCTTCTGGATGCTCCCCCGTCTCTTCGCACGTGGCCCTCCTCTCCCGATCAGCTCTTCTCCTCTCTGGATGGCCTCGATCTGCAAGCTTCCTCAGTCTGCTGAAGAAACAGACAACAAGTCTACAAGGCCAGTCTGAGAACTCAGGGCCCCTTCCACCTCAGCCCGCTCCCCTTTCCACTTCCCGAAAGAGCACACAGTGAGCCCAAGGTTTAGCTCTCCCAGACACTGCCTTCCCCGTTGCTGGCATACAGGTCACAAGCCCTCCTTGCCCAAACCACCCACTGGGGACCAGGAGGGGCAGAGAGGCAAGCGAAGGAGTTGGGGAACATCGCTCACCTCTTTCAGTGGCCACGACTGCCTTGAGGGCTTGCAGGAGAACCTCATCAAAACTCCCCCGGGGTATCCCTACAAGGAAAACCCGTGGTAAGCAGGGACGGCTCCTGCCCTTCCCTCCACCGGCATCCTCCAGGCTCCTCCACTGCCTTCGGTTGGCCAGCATCAACTGGCGGCTGCAAGCCCGAGTACATCTATTTCAACCTGTGCACTACCTCCCCTGCATACCTTAACAAAGGGAGCCCCTCCTCACACACACACACACACACACACACACACACCACTCCATTCACACCACTCCCTGCCCCACTCAAACCATCCCCTAGGCATGGGCACCAACCAGGGATATGCGGTTAGGTTCCTGGCTGAACTAGGGACGGAACCGCAATCCGAACGGCGCGTCGGGAGGAGAAATAAGGAGCCGAAGAGGACTAGGAGTTGCCTTGCAGCTTCGCATATGAAGTCCTACAAACCAGCGGCAGCACCGGTTGAGAGTACGGACTGGATTCCGGACCCTCAAGGAAGGAAGCAGTGTGAAAACAGAGAGAATGGACCCTAAGGAAGCCATTCATAAGGACTGAGGATTCAAAAAAAAAAAACTGCTGAGAATGATCCAGAGGAAAGATCAAGAGTAAAGCTTGAGACTGCTTGCTAAACATATCGTTTCAGTGTCAAAAGAGACCAAGCCCATCGCTTTGGCCAATGACTTCGATACGCAAACTTCAAAAGTAAAAAAACAGTATGAGACAGTGTAATTTTGGAGAGGGGAAGGAACGGCAAATTATTAAGGCTGAAGGGAAGACTCTAGCTTGGCTAATTTAACCTCCAGCAGGCTCTACAAGGGAATAACCAGTGACTGTAGGAGGCCTGCTTATTCTCATTTGCTAGCGGGCCATTCAAAACATATCGTTATTGCAGGGTGACTCCAGAAGTTGACAAGTTAAAGACTGCGCGCCACAATGGGCTTGAAGCCTTGGAAAGAAGAGAAGCCTGGCCCAGTGGGAGTCATTGTGGGGACACTGAATGTCAGATGTTAACAGAAAACGGGGATAAGATGCTTTTTAGGTAGCTTGCTGCTTCCCAAGGTAGAGCAGGAATGGCAAAAACTCCTATCAGCCAATGCTGGGAACGGCAGGAGACAGATGCATGGTTTTTTCGCATCTGGAGGACTTGCTAGAAAGCCTGGGAATGCTGGAATATGATTCATGAGGAGAGGCAAAAGAGATTGAAAGGGCAATTAGCACAGTATACAATATGGACGTAAGGAAACAGAACAAGAAAACTCCCCCACACGTCTAGCTACTTTGTTCAATGCATGGCAAAAGCAGCTGCTAGGATCCTTCATGCAACAAGATGGAAAACAGAATCCTGACCAGCTACTACTGACTGATTAGACAAAGCGTTAGAATACGGGACACCAGCAACACTTGCGTTCTTGAAGCAAAAGGCAAGAACTTTGCAATCCAGAAGAAAGCGGAGTCCCATAGGAGATCAGATTGGGGCGGGGGGGAAGGAGGTGGAGAGAAATCCTGGACTTTCAGACTGGCTATGTAAGCCTGGGGGGAAGAAGCATCAGTATGTCATCTACGGCGTTAGGGAGATGAACAAGAAGAAGAGAAGCATAGGGAAATGGCAGCCTGATGTGTGTGTGTTTTGTTGTTTTTTCCCTATCTTGGAATAGTAGTCCTGTAATATGCAAGCTGTAGCATTTCTCTCTTTACTGAACCAAAACGGTCTAGTAAAAAAAGAAAAGGGCTCGGAGTCCCTTTCGGCCCCTGCGTTCCCGTCCCCGGGGAGGCCGCGAAAAACAGCGGCACGGGACAAAAAAAGAAAGCAGAGGTTTAAGGGGACGGCCCTGAGTGCCTTTAAAGCCCTGCTCTCTGCTCAAAACACGAACCGCCACCAATTCTTGAAAAGTTCATGGAAGTTTGTGACGGCAGGCTAAAAATCGTCATGAACTTCAGTTGGTGAGCCGCTTGGTGCCCATGCCTACCCCTCGCATTCACTCTCCGTCCACACACACACACACACTCACACACACACACACACACACACGTTCTGTCCACCAGAAGGAACGGGCACCCCACCTCAGTCCACACGAAGGGACGAGGCCCCCGGCTCCGTCCATGCGAAGGGACGGGCACCCCAGCTGCGTCCACTTCAGGGGACGTGCGCCCGTGCTCCGGCCATCTGAAGGGTCGGGCACTGTGCTCCGTTCATCTGTGTGGACTGGCACTCAAACTCTGTCCCTGCGAACGGATGGGCTCGCAAGCCCTGTCCGTCCAGACAGAGGAGCGCTCAAGCCCTGTCCGCCGCAGCAGATGGGCACTCAAGCCCTGTCCGTCGAAACGAATGGGCGTTCGGTCCCTGTCCGTCGGAACGGATGGGCACGCAGGGTTGCACTCACTCACTCGCTCACTCACACTCTCACTCTGCATCCCTACGCAACCCCCTCCCCCCAGCTACCTGCCACTGATGCCCACCCCCACCCCCCGGCCGACTGCCGCCAGCTTCTGCCAGCCAACGTCATCGGAAGCTTCAGGCATGGCATCACGCCAGGCTTCGGGTCGCCTGGTGCCCCCTGCTTAGCAAGCCCTTCCGCCTCCGCGGAAGAACTTGCCTTCTGGATGCTCCCCCGTCTCTTCGCACGTGGCCCTCCTCTACCGATCAGCTCTCCTCCTCTCTGGATGGCCTCGATCTGCAAGCTTCCTCAGTCTGCTGAAGAAACAGACAACAAGTCTACAAGGCCAGTCTGAGAACTCAGGGCCCCTTCCACCTCAGCCCGCTCCCCTTCCCACTTCCCGAAAGAGCACACAGTGAGCCCAAGTTTTAGCTCTCCCAGACACTGCCTTCCCCGTTGCTGGCATACAGGTCACAAGCCCTCCTTGCCCAACCCACCCACTGGGGACCAGGAGGGGCAGAGAGGCAAGCGAAGGAGTTGGGGAACATCGCTCACCTCTTTCAGTGGCCACGACTGCCTTGAGGGCTTGCAGGAGAACCTCATCAAAACTCCCCCGGGGTATCCCTACAAGGAAAACCCGTGGTAAGCAGGGACGGCTCCTGCCCTTCCCTCCACCGGCATCCTCCAGGCTCCTCCACTGCCTTCGGTTGGCCAGCATTAACTGGCGGCTGCAAGCCCGAGTACATCTATTTCAACCTGTGCACTACCTCCCCTTCATACCTTAACTAAGGGAGCCCTTCCTCACACACACACACACACACACACACACACACCACTCCATTCACACCACTCCCTGCCCCACTCAAACTATCCCCTAGGCATGGGCACCAACCAGGGATATGCGGTTAGGTTCCTGGCTGAACTAGGGACGGAACCGCAATCCGAACGGCGCGTCGGGAGGAAAAATAAGGAGCCGAAGAGGACTAGGAGTTGCCTTGCAGCTTCGCATATGAAGTCCTACAAACCAGCGGCAGCACCGGTTGAGAGTACGGACTAGATTCCGGACCCTCAAGGAAGGAAGCAGTGTGAAAACAGAGAGAATGGACCCTAAGGAAGAGATTCATAAGGACTGAGGATTTAAAAAAAAAACTGCTGAGAATGATCCAGAGGAAAGATCAAGAGTAAAGCTTGAGACTGCTTGCTAAACATATCGTTTCAGTGTCAAAAGAGACCAAGCCCATCGCTTTGGCCAATGACTTCGATACGCAAACTTCAAAAGTAAAAAAACAGTATGAGACAGTGTAATTTTGGAGAGGGGAAGGAACGGCAAATTATTAAGGCTGAAGGGAAGACTGTAGCTTGGCTAATTTAACCTCCAGCAGGCTCTACAAGGGAATAACCAGTGACTGTAGGAGGCCTGCTTATTCTCATTTGCTAGCGGGCCATTCAAAACATATCGTTATTGCAGGGTGACTTCAGAAGTTGACAAGTTAAAGACTGCGCGCCACAATGGGCTTGAAGCCTTGGAAAGAAGAGAAACCTGGCCCAGTGGGAGTCATTGTGGGGACACTGAATGTCAGATGTTAACAGAAAACGGGGATAAGATGCTTTTTAGGTAGCTTGCTGCTTCCCAAGGTAGAGCAGGAATGGCAAAAACTCCTATCAGCCAATGCTGGGAACGGCAGGAGACAGATGCATGGTTTTTTCGCAACTGGAGGACTTGCCAGAAAGCCTGGGAATGCTGGAATATGATTCATGAGGAGAGGCAAAAGAGATTGAAAGGGCAATTAGCACAGTATACAATATGGACGTAAGGAAACAGAACAAGAAAACTCCTCCACACGTCTAGCTACTTTGTTCAATGCATGGCAAAAGCCGCTGCTAGGATCCTTCATGCAACAAGATGGAAAACAGAATCCTGACCAGCTACTACGGACTGATTAGACAAAGCGTTAGAATACGGGACACCAGCAACACTTGCGTTCTTGAAGCAAAAGGCAAGAACTTTGCAATCCAGAAAAAAGCGGAGTCCCATAGGAGATCAGATTGGGGCGGGGGGGAAGGAGGTGGAGAGAAATCCTCGACTTTCAGACTGGCTATGTAAGCCTGGGGGAAAGAAGCATCAGTATGTCATCTACGGCGTTAGGGAGATGTACAAGAAGAAGAGAAGCATAGGGAAATGGCAGCCTGATGTGTGTGTGTTTTGTTGTTTTTTCCCTATCTTGGAATAGTCGTCCTGTAATATGCAAGCTGTAGCATTTCTCTCTTTACTGAACCAAAACGGTCTAGTAAAAAAAGAAAAGGGCTCGGAGTCCCTTTCGGCCCCTGCGTTCCCGTCCCCGGGGAGGCCGCGAAAAACAGCGGCACGGGACAAAAAAAGAAAGCAGAGGTTTAAGGGGATGGCCCTGAGTGCCTTTAAAGCCCTGCTCTCTGCTCAAAACACGAACCGCCACCAATTCTTGAAAAGTTCATGGAAGTTTGTGACGGCAGGCTAAAAATCGTCATGAACTTCAGTTGGTGAGCCGCTTGGTGCCCATGCCTACCCCTCGCATTCACTCTCCGTCCACACACACACACACACTCACACACACACACACACACGTTCGGTCCACCAGAAGGAACGGGCACCCCACCTCAGTCCACACGAAGGGACGAGGCCCCCGGCTCCGTCCATGCGAAGGGACGGGCACCCCAGCTGCGTCCACTTCAGGGGACGTGCACCCGTGCTCCGGCCATCTGAAGGGTCGGGCACTGTGCTCCGTTCATCTGTGTGGACTGGCACTCAAACTCTGTCCCTGCGAACGGATGGGCTCGCAAGCCCTGTCCGTCCAGACAGAGGAGCGCTCAAGCCCTGTCCGCCGCAGCAGATGGGCACTCAAGCCCTGTCCGTCGAAACGAATGGGCGTTCGGTCCCTGTCCGTCGGAACGGATGGGCACGCAGGGTTGCACTCACTCACTCACTCGCTCACTCACACTCTCACTCTGCATCCCTACGCAACCCCCTCCCCCCAGCTACCTGCCACTGATGCCCACCCCCACCCCCCGGCCGACTGCCGCCAGCTTCTGCCAGCCAACGTCATCAGGAGCTTCAGGCGTGGCATCACGCCAGGCTTCGGGTCACCTGGTGCCCCCTGCTTAGCAAGCCCTTCCGCCTCCGTGGAAGAACTTGCCTTCTGGATGCTCCCCCGTCTCTTCGCACGTGGCCCTCCTCTCCCGATCAGCTCTCCTCCTCTCTGGATGGCCTCGATCTGCAAGCTTCCTCAGTCTGCTGAAGAAACAAACAACAAGTCTACAAGGCCAGTCTGAGAACTCAGGGCCCCTTCCACCTCAGCCCGCTCCCCTTCCCACTTCCCGAAAGAGCACACAGTGAGCCCAAGGTTTAGCTCTCCCAGACACTGCCTTCCCCGTTGCTGGCATACAGGTCACAAGCCCTCCTTGCCCAACCCACCCACTGGGGACCAGGAGGGGCAGAGAGGCAAGCGAAGGAGTTGGGGAACATCGCTCACCTCTTTCAGTGGCCACGACTCCCTTGAGGGCTTGCAGGAGAACCTCATCAAAACTCCCCCGGGGTATCCCTACAAGGAAAACCCGTGGTAAGCAGGGACGGCTCCTGCCCTTCCCTCCACCGGCATCCTCCAGGCTCCTCCACTGCCTTCGGTTGGCCAGCATCAACTGGCGGCTGCAAGCCCGAGTACATCTATTTCAACCTGTGCACTACCTCCCCTTCATACCTTAACAAAGGGAGCCCCTCCTCAAACACACAAACACACACACACACACACACACACACACCACTCCATTCACACCACTCCCTGCCCCACTCAAACCATCCCCTAGGCATGGGAACCAAACAGGGATATGCGGTTAGGTTCCTGGCTGAACTAGGGACGGAACCGCAATCCGAACGGCGCGTCGGGAGGAGAAATAAGGGGCCGAAGAGGACTAGGAGTTGCCTTGCAGCTTCGCATATGAAGTCCTACAAACCAGCGGCAGCACCGGTTGAGAGTACGGACTGGATTCCGGACCCTCAAGGAAGGAAGCAGTGTGAAAACAGAGAGAATGGACCCTAAGGAAGAGATTCATAAGGACTGAGGATTTAAAAAAAAAACTGCTGAGAATGATCCAGAGGAAAGATCAAGAGTGAAGCTTGAGACCGCTTGCTAAACATATCGTTTCAGTGTCAAAAGAGACCAAGCCCATCGCTTTGGCCAATGACTTCGATACGCAAACTTCAAAAGAAAAAAAACAGAATGAGACAGTGTAATTTTGGAGAGGGGAAGGAACGGCAAATTATTAAGGCTGAAGGGAAGACTGTAGCTTGGCTAATTTACTCTCCAGCAGGCTCCAAAAGGGAATAACCAGTGACTGTAGGAGGCCTGCTTATGCTCATTTGCTAGCGGGCCATTCAAAACATATCGTTATTGCAGGGTGACTCCAGAAGTTGACAAGTTAAAGACTGCGCGCCACAATGGGCTTGAAGCCTTGGAAAGAAGAGAAGCCTGGCCCAGTGGGAGTCATTGTGGGGACACTGAATGTCAGATGTTAACAGAAAACGGGGATAAGATGCTTTTTAGGTAGCTTGCTGCTTCCCAAGGTAGAGCAGGAATGGCAAAAACTCCTATCGGCCAATGCTGGGAACCCGCTCCCGTTCCCAAATGTCGGGCTGGCTCTTTAAGACTGGGCAGAGGAGAAGCAGTCTGTCATCTATGGCATTAGGGAGGAGTACCAGAAGAAGCTCCTCCTCCCACACACATACACACACAGACCCCACTCATACCCGTCAGCTCACTCCAGTCCCGTCCTCCGTTCTTCTGAAGGGACCGTAACTCAAAGTGTTTCCCTTCGAACTAATGGGTTCACAAGCCCTGTCCACTGGAACGGAAGTGCAGAAAAGCCCTGTCCGTTGGGAACGGATGGGAACGCAAGCCCTGTCCGTAGGAATGTACGGGCACGCACGGTCCCACTCACTTACTCACTCACTCACTCTCCCACCCTCGGATGGTCCTTCCATCTGAAGGGACCAGGACTCAAGGATCCCCCCCTCACAGACTGTTTTGTGCCAGGCGTGAACCTCAGTGTTTTCTCCCTCTTCCCCACCAGGGAAGGCCTCAATTTCTCATGACGCTTGTGAAAAAACCATGGTGATATTTTACTCATACATCTTTTGTCATTTCTGTCCTTCGACATTCATGGGCTGGCTGAGATCTCCCTGCTCATCTCCTTTGCCAATTACCCCCTCCCCTTCCCTGCCATTTCCTTATTCTCATTACTGAGCTGCCCCTGTTTGGTTTTTCAATTTATTGAACACATTTGTAAGCCATCTTTTTGCCTCGTGGAACTCAAGGCAGCTTATTATATTTTATGTATCTATGTATGTTCGTCTGCATTTAGATTTTTTTACCCTCCATTCTCAGAAGCCATCTCATGGCGAGTTACCTTAAAAGATAAAAACCCCACATACATTAAGACATTAAAAATCACCATACTCCAGCACAAACTCCGAGAGGTGCTGACTTTTCCAGATACCTCTAGGTCTTTTGTCTGATTGATCTTAAAGATAGTTCTTAGCTGTGGAGGGGCCCCACGGTCTTCCATGCCCAGGCCACAACACAAGACCTGGGGGGAAAAATCCTTTTTACTGGTCCTGCATCGCCCTCAGCTGTCCTGGGAGCTTGTTCCACCAAGTCGGGGCCAGGACCGAAAAGGCCTCTAGTGGGCCAGGAATCCCTTGGCCAGGAATATAACCTCACCTTTCTCAAAACACACTTTAAAAAGCCATTGTCAAACCTAGGAATGTCACAACCTCAACCCTTTTCTCCTTCCTATTCACCATCCAACTTACCTTTCGGGGGTCCCCTGTCTTTAGCTTTCCCCCCTGCTGTTCTCTCCTGCATGGTCTCCCCACAAAAGGTCTCCCTCGGTGGCCTTGTGGTCACCACCTCCAGGCAGGTGCCCGCTGTGTGCCTCTCTTGGCCTAGGCTTGAGCCCCCTCTGCAAAGTCAGGTCTGGTCATCTCAGGGGTGCGTCTCCAGAAGTGGCTTCTGGGACTTTCCTTGGTGAGGCCTCCTGCATCAGGGCATCAATGAACCAGGGCCCTTTGGGGGCTGTTTCAGAACCCCAGTCTAGTCCTGCCTCCATCAAGGCTGAGAACGTCTGCGAGTTCTGCTGGGGTTGCCAAGTGACCCTCAACCACCACGGAATTCAGGGCTTGGGGGAGGGGTTAGAAGCGCGGACTTCTCCTCTGGCGATCCGGGTTCGATCCCGCGTTCCCCCACATGCAGCCAGTGGGGCGACCTTGGGCTCGCCACAGCACTGTCTGTGGTGCAGAGAGGAAAGGGAAGGCGATTGTAAGCCACTTTGAAACGCCTTTGGGTAGAGAAAAGCAGCATATAAGAACCAACTCTTCTTCTTCTTCAGTGATCTCAGGGCTCTCTCAGCCTCACCTCCCTCACAGGGTGTCTGTGGTGGGGAGAGGAAAGGGAAGGCGAATGTAAGCCACTTTGAAATTCCCTCTGCTGGAGAAAAACAGCATATAAGGACCAAATGTTCTTTTCTTCTTCTTCTTCTTCTTCTTCTTCAAGCGA
This sequence comes from Paroedura picta, assembly GCF_049243985.1. Lineage (NCBI taxonomy): Eukaryota > Metazoa > Chordata > Lepidosauria > Squamata > Gekkonidae > Paroedura > Paroedura picta. The sequence continues at coordinate 72,768,388 of NC_135377.1, read as the reverse complement.
CAGATGTTGCTTCTTCTGGGGAGTTTTGATTCCGTGAAGCATTGCTTCCCTCGGAATTTTTTCCTCCAGACTTGGGACTCCTTCAGGCTTGAATGGAGATCCCGACCCCACTCCCAGTCTGTCCCTACTTCCACTTTGGTTTTCTACTGTGGGACAGTAGAGACACGGATATATGGCTGATCCCAGGAGAGTTCCAGGCCCCGCCTGAGTAGGATTCCTAGCCCCCAGGTGAGGCCTGGGGATCTCCTGGGATGACCGTCTCTTTCCAGTCTAAGGCATCAGTTCCCTTGAGGAAAATTGATGCTTTGGACACTGGATGATGTTTGAGGGTTCTGATGTCATTGGAGAGATTCAGGGTTATTTGGGAGAGGGTCTGTGGAGAGAGATCTGTAGTGTTTGCTCTCTTTCCAATCTCCAAGCCATCCAACAAGGTGGGGGTAGAGGGTCCCCTTAGATTCCCTCATTTAAACCTTGGTGTTGTAGACACCAGGTTTTTAAAAAAAGAATAAGCACTCAGTAATGCTGCCCTAAGCAGCGTGACCTCCTAAGGCCACTGATTTCAAGCCGTGAACTGAGAAGAGGGTGCCTCTGAGCACAATGGCACCACAGTGTTTGTTGCCTGTACAACAAAAAAAAATTGAAAGGGTACAGAGGAGAGCGACGAAGATGATCTGGGGCCAAGGGACCAAGCCCTATGAAGATAGGTTGAGGGACTGGGGAATGTTCAGCCTGGAGAAAAGGAGGTTGAGAGGGTAAATGATAGTCCTCTTTAAGTATTTGAAAGGTTGTCACTTGGAGGAGGGCAGGATGCTGTTTATGTTGGCTGCAGAGGAGAGGACATGCAGTAATGGGTTTAAACTTCAAGTACAACGATATAGGCTAGATATCAGGGAAAAAAATTTCACAGTCAGAGTAGTTCAGCAGTGGAATAGGCTGCCTAAGGAGGTGGTGAGCTGCCCCTCACTGGCAGTCTTCAAGCAAAGGTTGAATACACACTTTTCTTGGATGCTTTAGGATGCTTAGGGCTGATCCTCTGTTGAGCAGGGGGTTGGACTAGATGGCCTGTATGGCCCCTTCCAACTCTATGATTCTATCTGGCAGGCATGACTGAGAGTTAAAAGCATCAGGCCAATGGCCCATCCAGTCCAACACTCTGTCTCGCACAATGGCCAAAACCAAGGGGCCATCAGGAGGTCCACTGCAGGGCCAGAGCTCCAGAAGCAGTCCCACTGTAGGCCTATGCAGACCAACACATTGCGTCACACCGTGGCCAAAACCCAGAGAAGAGGAGGTGGCTAGAATTCCAGGAGTCTTCCTGTTGTTGCTTCACAAGCACCAAAAACACAGATTGCCACTGCCCCAGATATAGACACAAGAGAAGCCATGTTGGGTCAGGCCAATGGCCCATCCAGTCCAACCCTCTGGGTCACACAAAACCTAGCTTCTGCCAGGAAGGCCACAAGGAGGGCCCGACTTCCTCTGAGAAGGCAGTGCTGTTCTGCCTAGATTCCTGTTTTCCCCCCACAGCTTTTAAACCACCTTTGACCTTCAGGGATTTTTGCCTGTCAATAACCCATGGTCTGAAGTGACAGAACTAATTTAAAAATGTTTATCCCACGAGGCAAATAATGTCTTTATTTGCCCCATTCTCTGAAATGGATTGACGGCCAACTCCGGATTGCATCCCTTGCTCAGAGGAGCAGCCAACCTGGATGCAAAGGGCAGGATTCCCAGCTGTTGTGCCTTGTAGAATCACACTTAGAAGAGAACTTGGGACCTCCTCCTTATAATAAAAGGTGTGTATGGATGAGAGCCATTCTTTCTGACTTAGGGTGACCCAATGAATCAATATCCTCTAAAACGTCCAGTCCTGAACCGCCTTGCTCCGGTCCTGCAAACAGAGGGTCGTAGCTTCCTTCCTTGAGTCTCCTCACCTCTTTTCCTGCAGCCTTCCAATTTTCCCTGGCGTTATTGTTTCATTATATTGCTAGCAACAAAGCCCCTTGTGCAAAAATAACAACAATAATAATAATATAACGGGCTCTAGAAAACTGATGCTCAGGGGAAAGGTGGACATGTCAGCGTTACATACATAAAAGCAAAGAAAGTAAATCCATCCCTTCATACATGGGTTTCTTGATGGCCCACAAAGGGTTTCCCAAAGGGGTGGGAGTTCATTAATTTTTAATATGTATTTTTGTATGCTATGACCATTGTATTCTCTTGACAAAATTCTACCAGCCTGTGCCCTGCTTCATTTTGTACTCCAAGGCCAAACTTGCCAATTATCCCGGTTTTCTTTTGGCTTCCTATTTTAGCATTCCAATCCCCCATGATGATAAGCACATCATTTTTTGGCATTGCTTCTAGAAGGTGTTGTAGGGCTTCATAGAACTGGTCAACTTCATCCTCTTCAGCAGCAGTGGTTGGGGCATAGACCTGGATTACTGTGATGTTGAATGGTTTGCCTTGGATTCGAACTGAGATCATTCTGTCATTTTAGGGATTGTATCCCAAGACTGCTTTTCCTACTCTCTTATTGATTATGAAGGCTACTCCATTTCTTCTGCAAGATTCTGGTCCACAGTAGAATACCTGATGGTCATCTGAATTAAATTCACCCATTCCTGTCCATTTTAGTTCACTGATTCCTAAAATGTCGATGTTCAGTCTTGTCATCTCTTGTTTAACCATGTCCAGGTTTCCTTGATTCATGGATCTGACATTCCAGGTTCCTATGGAATAAAAATCTTTACAGCATCGGACTGTCTTTTCGCCTCCAGTTGCCTCCACAACCGAGCATCCTTTCGGCTTTGGCCCAGTCGCTTCATTCATTCTGGCGCTACTCGTACTAGCCGTCTGCTCATCCCCAGTAGCATAGTGGACACCTTCCGACCTGAGGGGCTCATCTTCCGGCGTCATATCGGTTTGCCTTTTGGAACTGTCCTTTGGGTTTTCATGGCAAGGATACTGGAGTGGTTTGCCATTTCCTTCTCCAGTGGATCACCTTTTGTCAGAGCTCTCAGTTATGACCTGTCCATCCTGGGTGGCCCTGCACAGCAGAGCTCATAGCTTCACTGAGCTACGCAAGTCCCCTTGCCACGGCAAGGCAGTGATCCTTGAAGGGGGAATATGCATTTTAAAATCTGCTAAACATTGACCAGGTGATATGACCATATATGGGAGGGGAGCCGCCCTAGGGCATGTCCACAGCTCTGCTTCCCAACCATCTTCTGCACGACTGTGCCACTGCTGGGGTGTCTCGGAGCCTGGAGAAGGTTTCTGGGGTTTCTCAGGATTAAAAAGGGGGAGAGAGGCTGCCTTAACAGGTCGCCCAGTTCTATCTCCCCCTGCCTCCCAGGATCTCAGAGACAGGATATGTGCTTCCACCTCCCCCCATCCAAAACCCCTTGTGTTAGGCTGAGAGAGAGAAAGAGAGCGAGAGCAGCTGGCCCACGGCTACTCAGCCAGTTTCGGAAGAAAGGATCTGAACCCGCTTCCCCAGAAGAGACTTGCTCAGCCTTGGGTCGTGGCCATGCGTGTCATTTGTTCTCACCGGACAGCTGAGAAGGTCCCGATGGTGAAGAGGACATCACAGGACTGAGAAACCTAGTTGCGGGTGTGAGAGTGAGCAAAACCCAAAACTCCAAACGAATCAGACAAGAGTCCCAGGGGAAGCAGAAATAAAATATATTTGCCAATATGGGGACAGCACAGCAACAGGGCTGAAATGCAGATCTCTATCCCAGCAAGGCTGGCAAAGATTTTCAATAACTTTCCTTTCTTGTAACTTTGCAATTCACATATTCCCATGGGTCTCGACATCATTCTTAAGTGTGGATGACACCGGTTGGTTGGCCAAGCTCTCAGGGCAATTGTTCTCCCCCCTCCCAAGTATGGGTTGACTCATGGTAAAGACTTAATATCCTGAAAGTTAGCAGAGCGCCTTAGTAAGGCAAGGAAGCGCAGAGGGGAAGAAGGGGGAAGCAAACAACAAACAAAGAACAGCACACCCACAACGCTGGCATTGAAGTCACAGAGGAGTTTGCTTCAGCAAGGCCAACCACGTAGTCAAAAGCGGAGTAGTAAAAATCAGCTCTGCATCTTGATCCCCAGCCCACAACATCCCCTGGCTTTTAAGGAATTGGCCCACATGGGTGCATGTTCCCACTGCTGTATAGAACATTGTTGAGCAATTGATGTGTCGTAACTGAAAGGTGAAAACTTGGGGCCATTCTGCACAAGGACCAATGTTGCCAATTGTTCACAGAATGCAGAAACGCTATATTAAATAGTGGAATTTCGTCATTCCGCATACCTTTCCGCATACATATCGTTTCAGTGTCAAAAGAGACCAAGCCCATCGCTTTGGGCAATGCCTTCGATACGCAAACTTCAAAAGAAAAAGAACAGAATGAGACAGTGTAATTTTGGAGAGGGGAAGGAACGGCAAATTATTAAGGCTGAAGGGAAGACTGTAGCTTGGCTAATTTACTCTCCAGCAGGCTCTACAAGGGAATAACCAGTGACTGTAGGAGGCCTGCTTATTCTCATTTGCTAGCGGGCCATTCAAAACATATCGTTATTGCAGGGTGACTCCAGAAGTTGACAAGTTAAAGACTGCGCGCCACAATGGGCTTGAAGCCTTGGAAAGAAGAGAAGCCTGGCCCAGTGGGAGTCATTGTGAGGACACTGAATGTCAGATGTTAACAGAAAACGGGGATAAGTTGCTTTTTAGGTAGCTTGCTGCTTCCCAAGGTAGAGCAGGAATGGCAAAAACTCCTATCGGCCAATGCTGGGAATGGCAGGAGACAGATGCATGGTTTTTTCGCATATGGAGGACTTGCCAGAAAGCCTGGGAATGCTGGAATATGATTCATGAGGAGAGGCAAAAGAGATTGAAAGGGCAATTTGCACAGGATACAATATGGACGTAAGGAAACAGAACAAGAAAACTCCTCCACACGTCTAGCTACTTTGTTCAATGCATGGCAAAAGCAGCTGCTAGGATCCTTCATGCAACAAGATGGAAAACAGAATCCTGACCAGCTACTACTGACTGATTAGACAAAGCTTTCGGACCAGAGAATCGGCTACTTAGACAAACAACACAAAGATAGTGGCTGAAGACAAGGTTGAACAAAGAACATTGCACTTTATTTCACATAGCACACATAGGCAAAAGGTCACAATCCAAACCGTCTCCTATTTCTGAAAAGGTAACTGGCCATAGCGTCCCGAACCTTGCACCCCTCCGAATAGATCCTTTTTTTTCTGGCTTGAGGGATGGCTGCTGCATCCTCAAGGATTACAGGGTCTGATTCAGCCACTGGGAAGGGGATGTGATGTCCCTTGTCCTCGCAGATGTTGTTCCAAGATGACACATGCGATGATCAATGGTGTCACATTGTCTATATGCACATGGAGTCGTGACATCAAGCGATGGAACCGAGCCTTCAAAGGGCCAAAGGCACGCTCCACGACATTCCTTGCGCGGGAGTGCCTGAGGTTGTAGTAGCTCTGCACATTTGTCCTTGGCCGCTTATAGGGAGTCATGAGCCAGCGTCGTGTGGGGTAGGCTCCATCTCCGAGCACCAAAGCCGGAACACGCACTCCCTCAATGGTGGCGGTGGGGTTGCCGGGGACAAAGACCCCTTGGTCCATGGTTGCCCTGAGGTTCGATTCACGGAACACAAGGGCATCGTGCCTCCTCCCACTCCACCCCACCTCAAAATCTATAAACCGTCCGGAGAAGTCCACGGTTCCTTGAAGGAGAACAGGACAAAAGTCCTTCCTGTTCCCGTGCTCCTTTATGCTTCCCTCAGGTGCTCGGATCGGGATGTGGGTACCGTCAACCGCGGCGAAACAAGGTGGGAACCCGTCTGAGGAAAGAAAAAGAAAAGAATAGACACCAGGGATTAAAGTTAACGTGGGGCGCATAGAGTATTCGTTGCTCACCTATCAAAAATGGAAAAAAAATTAAAGGGCAAAGGGGATATAAGGACACCCACCGCTCCAAGCCGGTCTCCGAGGCACACCACTTTGCTGTACAATTCTGCCTCCATGGCGAAGCAGAACTCCAGCAGGATCTCGCTGACCGTGGAGACTCCTAATCCGAATTGCTGGGCAACTGTCCGGAAGTACTGTGGGGTGGACAAGTACCACAAGGCGGCTGCCACCCTTTTCCCCACAGGAATAGGGCACCGCATGCCAGTTACTTGCCTCTCCATGCGGCCATGGAGAGCTTCCACAATTTCAAAAAACGTTCCCCTTGACATTCTGAAGTTTGCAATCCAGTGGTCATCATCCCAGACGGCCACGGGGAGCCAGAAGCACTAACCTGTCTCTGTGCCTTTCAAATCCAGGTGGTTGTTCCAGGTAGACTTCTTCCTTCATTCCTCCACGAGGAAATGCTGTCTTTCCATCCAGAGGCTCCACGTGCATCTTTCTTGCTGCTGCTATGCCCAAGAGCAGAGGGAGTCAAACTGTGGCCCTCCAGATGTCCATGAACTACAGTTCCCATGAGCCCCTGCCAGCATTCATGGGCAGGGGCTCATGGGAATTGTAGTCCACGGAAATCTGGAGGGCCGCAGTTTGACTACTCCTGCCCAAGAGCATTCTAGTTGAAGTGTGTCCACCACTGGTGCGGAGGTTTCATCATTGTCTTCTCCGTCCTTCTGGGAGTATCCTTTGGCAACCAATGGGGCTTTGTGCCTTTGTCCTTCCCCTTCGGCACCACGATCCACTTGCCTCCCACTGTCCTCTTCCCTGGAGGCAGATCTGTGAGTGTCCAGGTTTGGTTCTTGATCAGAGATTCAGTCTCTTCTTCTGCAGCTTTCTCCACTTTGCTGCTTCGTTGGCAGGCATCCTTTCGATCTCTCTCCATGTGAAAGGCTCAGGTGCTGCTGCTGCCGCCTTGACCACATGAGAAAACCCGTCTGGTGGGACTCCTTTGCTTGCTCTGGGCGATTGTCTGACACTTGGCCCGGGAGCCCCTTCTGGTTCCTGAGGATCTGCAGTTGTGTCTTGTTCTGTGTTGTCCTCAACACTGAGAAACATTGTTTCTGGGTGCGAGGAAGCTCGCTTTGTGTTGCCCACAGCTCTGAGGAACACTGTTTCTACTTGCGAGGCTCTACCCCCCTCTGCAACTCCTTCTGGTTCCTGAGGTTCTGCAATTGTGTCCTCCTCTGTGTTGTCCACAGCACTGAGAAACACTGTTTCTGACTGCGGTGCCCCAGGAGGGTACAGTTCTACTGGAATGAGCAAGTTTTTCGGGTCCAGCGCCAGACGGGAGAGAGAGAGACTTCTGTTGCTCTCCCCAGGGAGCACCTTGGGGTTGAGAGTTTCACAGCCACCCCGTCCCGGGGCTCCAGCTGTGGCGTTGGCCGCTTAGCTGCTTTGTCCTTCAGCAGGCTTCCAAGGAAGCTGGCCCTGGTCTGATCTCAGCCTCGTTCAAATGTGCACTGGGACAGGAACACAGGCGAGTCTTCTGGCTTCTCAGGAGGAGGGACCAGACCCGTCCCAAGAGGAGGGGGAGCCGCTGGGGACCGCTGCAAGAGTTGCCAACGACAAATGGCTGGAATGGGTTTGGGAGGCTTGGTTTTGCTCCAGAGTCCCAGCATGAGGAAGGCAGGAGGAGGGGGGGGAGGAAGGGCACTCCTGCAGGGTCTTCTTTCATCTGTAGGGGAGAGAAGAAAAGCAGGGAGGCCCCTGCGTCAGCTCACTGGCACCGATCAGTGAAATGTGCCAGAGATCGCTGACTCGCTTCGAGGTTGGGGTCCCAAAGGGGGCGGGTCAACCTGCCGGTTGTCCGAAGGCCCTTCCTCAGAAGGAGCCCTGGCTGCCCCGAGGCAAAGGGATCTCGAGAAACAGCGGCCATCGACAGGAGGATGCACAGGGGTGTAGCAGATCTGCGGGCCACACCTGCTGCGACAGCAGGGCTCCCGGGGTGGAGCTGGGTGCATCGGCCTCTTTCACGAAGGTGAGCATGGGGTCGGCAGGCGAAAGAACAGGGTCAGGAGGAGAGCGAGTCTTCGTTACCTGGAAGCCCTCTGAAGTGGCTGAGACGAACTGGAATGGTCCCCAAGGTCCAGGAATCTTGGTCAACCCAACAGGCAAAGAGGTGTCGTGGGGGGCAGATGGGCGGAAACATTTTGGAATCCAGACAAATCCCTGAAGGCCCTTGTGGTTGTTCCCTTTGGAGGGAGGTCTGAATCTTGGATATCATGTGGAGGTACGGGATTATCTAAAAAGTCTCTGGGGGTCTGTTGGGGGGCACATGACGCTGACCTGGCATGTAACCCGTGCTCTCTCGAGTCCCAGCATGGGAACGGGTGGTGGGAGGAGGACGAGGACGAGGAGGAGGAGGAAGGGCACTCCTGCAGGGTCCTTTTACTCATCTGTAGGGGAGAAAAGAAAAGCTGGCAGGCGCAGGGTCAGCTCTCTTGCATTGGTCCATAAAATAGGCAAGAGATGGCAGACTTGCTTCTGAGCTGGGGAAAAGCAGCAAGGGATTTCCTCCGAGGAGCCTTCATTGCCCGGAGACCAATGAGGGGCCTTGGTGTGGAGCAGCCAGAGCCCTGGCCCCTCACGCAGTCCCAAAGCCACGGCTCCTTGCCCACCCCTGATTCCCCGGAGAGGAACATTACCTGAACTTGGCAGGAGTGCCGCAATTTCGGGGGGGACCTCTCTGCCCCGCCACATATTATAGAGCAGGGCAGAGAGGTTGCTCCGGAGGTCTTCGATCTGGGGAGATGGAGAAATGCCCCCAGTGATTCCTGCCCTCTTCACAGCCCAGGCCAGAGGGTGGGACGTTTGCCTCCCCCCTCTACGTGTGATCTCCCCCTCTACGCACCTCCTCCTCCTCCTCCAGCAGGGCCCTGGCCTGGCCCAGGAGGGAGAGGAGGACCAAGAGGCCTCCCTCCCTCACCCACCGCCCGTCCAGGCTCAGGGCGTCCTCCAGAGCGGCCTCCTGGAGAGAGAGCCTCTGCCTCGCGCTGAGGTGACCTCCGAACACCTGAAACCAGGAAGAGACCCTGTCAGTCCTCTCCAAACGGAAGCCCTGGTGCCTCTTCCCCAGAGGGGTTGGCTCCTGCCCTCCCTCCCTCGCCCCTCTCCAACTGCCCTGCGAGGAAATGGGATTCCCACAATGAATCAGGGCATGCTCCAGAGCTGTGGCATGCCGAAGGGACAGGAGGACTCCCAGTCTCTCTGCACACCACTGCCAGAAGTATCGCCCAAGGGGGATCTCCTGTGTCCCTCCCTCCCTCCCTCCCGGGGAATAAACAAAGCCCCCCTTGACCCTGGCCCAAGAGGGGAGGCCTTTCCAAGAATGCCTGGCCAGCACCACAGACGGGCCTCCGTACCTCAGCTGCCGTGATGAGGTGGGCGTAGCTCTCCCTCCAGGGCCGTTCTGGGTCCTCCTCCCAGGTGAACTGGCTCCGGCCTGAAAGGCAGAAATCGGGAAGAGCTCTAGTGGACAGGCCCGGCACAGAACAGCTGTGCTTCCTCCTGGCCTGGGGGTGTCTCTTCCCCCTCCCCCGGGGCCTCGCTGGTCTCCCCCTCTGGCCTCGGAGGAGGGCTGGGCTCATGGGGAAAGAGCACCAGGAAAGGCAGCGGAATCGGAACAGATGTCTGGAGGCTGTGGTGGGGAAGGCTGATCTGCACAGAAGGAACCCCGTTGCTCTGAAGGGAGGGAGGGGGTGCCCTACCCCGGAAAAGGGACCCTAACTCACCCTGCTTCTTCTGCTGCAATTGCATCAGCTGTCCAAAGACCTCCCTGGCCTTCTCCCGGACCTCCGCTTCCGGGTCGGCCAGGGAGACGGACAGCTTCGCCACCACGTGCCCGAATGTATGCTGGCTGAAGATCTAGATTGGAAGCAGAAGAAGAGGCCTCGCTTGTCCATCCAGAGACGGCCCCGGAGCCCTGAACCACTGGGGTCTTCCCCCTCCTGACCCTCCCCACTGATCCTGGGGGGACCTTAGAGGAGAAGGAACAATGTCCCAGGGGTGGACACTCTGGCACTTCGGGGAGGGAGGCAGGGAGGGCCAGTCCTCATCTTCCCCCTCCCAGAGATGGAACAGCCCCTCCTCTCTTGCTGGGCTCCACGGGCCAGATCCTGCTGGGGGTGGAGGACTTACGTTTAAGCCAGGCATTTTGCAGGCATCCAGGAGGACGTCCCTCAACAGAGCAGCTGCCCGGGCTCTGGGGGCAGGCCAGCTGACCCGGAGCCAGTATAAGAGTTGCTGTGGAAGGAAGGAAGGAAGGAAGAGGAAGGAAGGAAGGAAGGAAGCAGGCCCTCACCCCATACCCTCGGACCAGGGCATGGTCCTCAGCACACCCTCCCCCTGCAGATCTGCCCACCAAGGACTGTGCTGCTCTTCAGGAAGATCCCCAGAGGGGGTGGGCCCCAGGCTCTGGAAAGGGCTCTGTTCCTGTGGGAGAGCTGCCTGCCCCCAACCTGCCCCCTGAGGGGCCCGTCGTCTCCCAGCCTGGAGCCGGGGTGCCCAGTGACCCTTCCAGTTGGCGTGCTCCCACGGCTCACGGACGGCAGCTCCTTGGGAGTCCTTCCCCCAGGAGAGAGGCAAGCCACTCTGCTGCCGCCACAGAAAGCCAAATTCCAGGAATGGGGTTCTAGAGCAGCCAGGTGGGAGGGCCCCCCCATGCGGCAGGAGGGTGGGGGGGATTGTGTTGCGCCAGAGGTGACCCTTTCTCCCCGCTGGGCTCCCTTGGGATCCCCTTGGCCCATCTCCCTCCCACCTTCTCCAGCTACTTACGTCCAGCAGGGTGTCCAGGTGGCCTGCGGAGGGATCCTCCCGGATCAGGCCCCGCAGCATCCTGCGCAGGGCCTCCTCTGCCTTCTGCTGCAGGGCCTGATGGGAAGAGCGATCTGGCATGAAAAGGCTGACCCCCCCTCTCCCCAGGGCTGGCCAGGAAGCCTTGAAGACCACCACTCCATCCTCCAGGGAAGGAGGCCTCTGGATTCGGGACTCAAAGAGGGACCCTGCGTCTTTCGCCTCTTCCGGAGGAGGGACACAGCTCTCCCCACAGCTGGACCTCGTCCTCCAGAGAAGACGGGACCGCCAGGTGTGTCTGCCACCCTCTTGAGAAATCAGGTGTCGCTCAAGGTACCTGGCCTGCGGGGTCTGCCTGTATCGGGGGGCCTCCGAGGACCATCCCCAGAGCCCAGGCTACAATCGACTGCCGGAGATCTGTCCTCAGGGGCGGATGGAACTTGCTGGCAGGGCAGAAGGGCCGGGATTAGACTCCGTGCTGGAAGGGAGGGCAATCCCCCAGCCCTGCCGGGGCTTCGTCTGAGGCTCGCCACTTCCCCCTGAGCAGCGTGAGGGTGAGGGTGGAGGAGAGGATGGCAGTGCAGCGCCTGAGAGTCAGGGAGAGCCTCGGGGAGGGAGGCACTGCTCCCAGCTGGAGAACAGGTGCTGCCCTCAGGCACTCTGCCCGCATCGCCCTGAGGCCGGGCAGGAAGCAGCCATGGCCTCCCGTCTCTCCCTTGGGCTGGCTCTGTTGACCGTCCTGCAGCCCCAGGACGGTCTCCCTCCCTCCCTCCCCTCCGAGGGCCTGGCACCAAGGTTCCCTCAGGAAGAAACATACCTCAGCTCTGCCACAGCCTCCATACATCCAACCAATCTCGCCTCTAGGGCAAGGAATGACTTGTGCATGATGTCCTTGGGGAGACAAAGGTTTCAAAAAGAAAACATCAGAGCTCCTTGGGCTGGGGCAAGTCTGCTCCTGCCCCCCACTCCCTTTCCTCCCCCCCCCCCAGTCCTGAGTCTCACTCACTCGTATTTTCTCTGCAATCCTTTGCTTGCAAGAAGGCAGAGAACGCTCCCGGCCGTGGCAGAACCCCCGGACCGCCTGTAAGAATGCCCGGTCCTGTCTGGGGCCCTGCAAGTGGCGAGAGGCAGGCTGTGAGCCTGGCCATGGAGGGCCAAGGAGAGAAGCAGCATCCCCAGTCAGGGGCAGTCCATCTGGCTGGACACGAGCCGCTGCTTCTCCTGCTCCCGAGGAGGCTCCCTCCTGAAAGTCTCCATGGCTGCCCTGGCCCTCAGGGCACATGGCTGGACCCCGAGGAGACGGCATCCTTTGCAGCAGGAGGCAGGGTAGAGGGTCCCGTCCCTCCAAGAGGTGCGCGTGGGACAGCTGTGGGGCTTCCTAACCCAGGGGCCTGGGAGGATGGGGACCCCGGTCCCTTTTCTGCAAGCACCCCTCTCGGGGGCGGCTGCAAGTCAGTGCGGGATCCATGTGCCGGGCCCCCCTTGCTCCTGAGACTGCCATCCCTCTGCTACTGGAGCCAGCGAAATCCGAGAGGAAGGGGAACGGAAGGGGAACAGCCTCGCAAGGGAAGGGACACTGCGCTTCTCCTGGTGCCTCGTGGGGCTTACCGTATCCTTGGCGGCCAGGAAGTGGGCGATGCATTCCGCCGCTCCCCTCTTGGGGCGCCTCCTGCAGGCAGCGGCAGCTGGGGAGGAAGGGCCCGGTTAATACGCGGAGAGATCCCGCTTTCCTTGCGCCTTCCATGGTGCCTTCCCTCAGAGCCCTTCCCAGCGGGCTCCCAGGGGCGAAGAGTCCGCTTGCGTGCCCCTGCGGGCTGATCCCCACCCAGAGGTCGGCAGAGGGAACACGTTCTGGGCTGGGTCCAATCCTGCCCTGGGGAGGGGGGGGCTTCCTTCCCTCTCGCCCCTCAGGGGTCCTCTGGATCATCGCTTCAGCAACAGGTCCAGTGGCTCCCCGGTTTGAGGGTGGGGCTCCATCCACAGAAGGAGAGAGAGCCTCCCCCCATCGACTTCTCTGCCTGTAGTGCGTGGCAGCCCCCCTCGGTGTCCCCCCAGCACCCCAAGGGGCTCTGATGGCCACACAGCTCAGCCCGGACTGTGGAGCCCTCCTGTGTGGGGGGAGCCCGATTTGGCCTTCAGGCACAATTCTTCAGGGCCCCGACCGTGGGCACTGCTGTCGGGCACCTTCACAGAAACCATCAGGGGAGCCGTTTCGTCTCCGGGCCTCCCTCCGACTCCAGTGGGAGAATCGGCAAATTCTGTCACTCTAGGAGGAGACTCCCCCCCCCACACACACACCTTCTCCACATCGTGTCCCTTTCCCCCCTTCTTCGAAAGAATGGGGTCCATTAGGGCTACCCTTTTCTCCTCCCCACAGGAGCCCTCCACGAATGCCCCGTTGTCGTCTGTCATCACAGATCCGACTGGCGAAAGGGGCCATGACACACCGACAACGTACCCTAGTCAATGGGGTCGTTCTTGAAGGTGCCACGAGATTTCCAAGCCCTGTCGGGCTGGTTCCAAAAGCACTCCTTGTGCTGGGAGCCACAGGGGGCCTGAGCCCTGGGAATGTCACTGTCCTCAACAGCTCTGCCTCTTCCGCCCCCCTCCCTGCCCTCCGTTCCACTCCTCACCTGCAGGCTGCACCTCTCCTCCGGCCCGGGGGGCGACCTTGGCCCGTTTGAAGAGGGCCCTTAAGCGCTGGAGGCTAGAAGGGAGGGAAGAGAAGGGGAGTCACTGGCCTGGCGGCACCCTGTGTCTGCAGTCCCACCTAACCACCCGCCCTGATAAGAAAGAACACTTGAGGGAGTCTCTCTGGGATGAGGGCAGGTCCCTCCGTCTCCGCATCGTGACTCTGAGGGCATCGGAGGTCTGGAGAGAATCTCCCCTGGGCACCCGGTGGGGGGCTCTTGGCCCCTCTTGCCTGCGAGGGTGGAGGGACCGGAGAAGGCCTGACACACTCTTTCCCTCCCCTGACACGGAGCTGAGCGTTCGGACAGCCTCATCGCTTGGAGAAGATGAGGTGCCTACAGGTTACTAGGCAGATACTAACCAGTGCCTACAGGTTACTAGGCACTGTAGATCAATCATCAGAAAGGCCAAAGCTGAGAGTGAGCTAAAATTGGCCAGGGAAGCCCATTGATGAGTTCAAATCCCCTGGTCCGGATGAAGTGCAACCAAGAGTGCTCAAAGAACTTTCCAGAGAACTTGCACAGCCCTTGTCCATCATCTTCGGGCCCTCTTTAAGGACTGGAGATGTCCCGGAGGACTGGAAGAGAGCAAACGTTATTCCGATCTTCAAAAAAGGGAGGAAGGATGACCCGGGAAACTACAGACCAGTGAGTCTGACCTCTGTTGTGGGGAAGATAATGGAGCAGATATTAAAGGGAGTGATCTGCAAACATCTGGAGGGCAATTTCGTGATCCAAGGAAGTCAGCATGGATTTGTCTCCAACAGGTCCTGCCAGACCAACCTGGTTTCCTTTTTTGACCAAGTAACAGGTTTGCTGGATCGTGGAAATTCGGTTGATGTCATTTACTTGGATTTTAGTAAAGCTTTTGACAAGGTTCCCCAATATGTTCTGATGGATAAGTTGAAGGACTGCAATCTGGATTTCCAGATAGTTAAGTGGATAGGGAATTGGTTAGAGAACCGCACTCAAAGCGTTCTTGTCAATGGTGTTTCATCAGACTGGAGAGAGGTGAATAGCGGGGTACCTCAGGGCTCGGTGCTCGGCCCGGTACTTTTTAACATATTTATTAATGATCTAGATGAGGGGGTGGAGGGACTACTCATCAAGTTTGCAGCTGACACCAAATTGGGAGGACTGGCAAATACTCCGGAAGACAGAGACAGAGTTCAACGAGATCTGAACACAATGGAAAAATGGGCAAATGAGAACAAGATGCAATTTAATAAAGATAAGTGTAAAGTTATGCATCTGGGTCAGAAAAATGCAAAGCATGCCTACTGGATGGGGGATACGCTTCTAGGTAACACTGTGTGTGAACGAGACGTTGGAGTACTTGTGGATTGTAAACTAAACATGAGCAGGCAGTGTGATGCAGCGGTAAAAAAGGCGAATGCCATTTTGGGCTGTATCAACAGGGGCATCACATCAAAATCACAAGATGTCATAGTCCCATTGTATACGGCACTGGTCAGACCACACCTGGAGTACTGTGTGCAGTTCTGGAGGCCTCACTTCAAGAAGGACGTCGATAAAATTGAAAGGGTACAGAGGAGAGCGACGAAGATGATCTGGGGCCAAGGGACCAAGCCCTATGAAGATAGGTTGAGGGACTTGGGAATGTTCAGCCTGGAGAAAAGGAGGTTTAGAGGGGACATGATAGCCCTCTTTAAGTATTTGAAAGGTTGTCACTTGGAGGAGGGCAGGATGCTGTTTCTGTTGGATGCAGAGGAGAGGACACGCAGTAATGGGTACTGCGTACTTCAAGTACCCAAGTACTGGGTACTTCAAGTACAACGATATAGGCTAGATATCAGGAAAAGATATCATGGCAAATAGATGGGGAAGAAATGGAGATAGTGACAGATTTTATTTTCCTGGGCTCCAAATCACTGCAGATGGGGACTGCAGCAAAGAAATTAAAAGACGCTTGCTTCTGGGAAGGAAAGCTATGGCAAATCTAGACAGCATCCTAAAAAGCAGAGACATCACCCTGCCAACAAAAGTGCGTTTAGTCAAGGCTATGGTATTCCCAGTTGCAATGTATGGCTGCGAAAGTTGGACCATAAGGAAGGCCGAGCGTCAAAGAATTGAGGCTTTTGAACTGTGGTGCTGGAGAAGGCTCTTGCGAGTCCCTTGGACTGCAAGGCGAACAAACCGGTCAGTCCTAGAGGAGATCAGCCCTGACTGCTCTTTAGAAGGCCAGATCCTGAAGATGAAACTCAAATACTTTGGCCACCTCATGAGAAGGAAGGACTCCCTTGAGAAGAGCCTAATGCTGGGAGCGATCGAGGGCAAAAGAAGAAGGGGACCACAGAGAATGAGGTGGCTGGATGGAGTCACTGAAGCAGTAGGTGCAAACTTAAATGGACTCCGGGGAATGGTAGAGGACAGGAAGGCCTGGAGGATCATTGTCCATGGGGTCGCGATGGGTCGGACACGACTTCGCACATAACAACAACAATCAGGAAAAGATTTTTCACAGTCAGAGTAGTTCAGCAGTGGAATAGGCTGCCTAAGGAGGTGGTGAGCTCCCCCTCACTGGCAGTCTTCAAGCAAAGGTTGGATACACACTTTTCTTGGATCCTTTAGGATGCTTAGGGCTGATCCTGCGTTGAGCAGGGGGTTGGACTAGATGGCCTGTATGGCCCCTTCCCACTCTATGATTCTATGATTCTAAGAGCAACACGTCCCGCTTCCCAACCAGGATCGCTTGGGAGATCGTGAGATAAAAATTGCATAGGAAAAGAATACAGGTGCCCCACTTACATTTTTAGATGTTTTTCAGCCATGGTCTTAAAAATATATACAACTAATATATACAAATGTACAAATAAATCAATATACAAATAAATATACAAATAAATAAATATATACAAATATATACAAATATATATATATATATATATATATATATAGAAAGAAATATACAAATATATACAGATATATACAGATATATACAAATAAATATAAAGGTAAAATTAAATAAATAAAAAACGAATAATATAAATGAATCAAAAAGAATAAATAAATGAATTAATAAAATAAAATAATTAAAATAAATAAATAAGTGAAATAAAATAAATAAAACAATTTAGTTAAATAAATGGATAAAGTGAAATCAAAAAGAAATAAACCAATAAACCAACAAAACACGATTTTTCTCCACCAATCTCTTTCAACTCCAACTCCAACGCTCCTTCAACAACCCACAAAGGACCCCCCGGGTGCGGCAGCCCAGGGCACCAGCAGGGGGTGATGTCACAAAGGAGGCCCCGTCCCGCCCGTCCCTCGGGTTACAGTGGCCCAGGGGGCTGTTTCCTGGCCTTCCCTCCCACTCCAGCATGGGATGAGTCACTCCCAGGGGGGGACAACAAAATCAGAGTCCAGGGGCACCTTTAAGACCAACAAAGATGTATTCAAGGCGTGAGCTTTCGAGTGCAAGCACTCTTCGTCAAACTAAGAACTGACCATTATAACTGTGGGCATATATAAGCACATGTTGATCTTGTTGCATTAATAAACTGTCTCACAGCAACCAAACACAGCCACATTAGAACTCTCTGCCAAACCAGCCAATCAAACCCCTCGAACCCATTTGTAGTTCACAAGGACATGTCTTTAAACCCCACCTGCAGCGCGGGGCCCCAAGTTTGAAAATGAGCAGGAGCATAAGGGGAGAGATGTCAGGGAAGAAGGGTGGATGAATGAAAACATTTTCTGCTGTTGAAAAGCTCATGTTTTTAACGCCGCTGAACCATGTTTTCAGAACAGCGCAAAAAATGTTAAATGGGCATGGCCAATTCTGTGCGCAAAAAAAGTTACCCTCCAGAGCAAGACCAGAACCCATAGTTCCAGATACAAGTCATTTCTTGGCATATAAAATCTGAGTTACAGTTGGAAGTGGAATACAGAGACAGAAAAGCAAAAAGAGTAAGAAAAAGACACAGTAAATAAACAAAGCCCTCCCAGGAATTGATAAATATGCAAGAAAATTGTCCTGAATAACAGTCCGGACGCTGTTTGATGGCACCTTGCAAAAACCTGGCCACAGTTTCAGATATTTCTCTGTTGATGTTCTCCAGAAGGAGGGGAACCTTAAGATGGTTGGGAAGTCCTTATGAGGCAAAACAGGGCACTACAGAGAGCCAGTTTGGTGTAGAGGTTAGGAGTGCAGACTTCTAATCTGGCATGCCAGGTTCGATTCTGCGCTCCCACATATGGAACCAGCTGGGTGACCTTGGGCTCGCCACGGCACTGATAGAGCTGTTCTGACCGAGCAGTAATATCAGAGCTCTCTCAGCCTCACCCACCCCACAGGGTGTCTGTTGTGGGGAGAGGAAAGGGAAGGCGACTGTAAGCCGCTTTGAGCCTCCTTCGGGTAGGGAAAAGCGGCATATAAGAACCAACTCTTCTTCTTCTTTTTCTTCTAAAATTTTCTACGACAACGTCCTCTCTTTCCAGAACCAAATATGATTGAAGGGGAGGGGAACGAAGAAACACATTTTTTTCTTTTTTAAGGAAGCCCACTGGATTCTGTGGCTGTTGTGGGTCCCTTGGCAACCACAGCAGTACTGTCAAACTTTATGCACCCTGATTTCTGGAAAGCTGTGGGAGGGAGGGAGGGAGGGAGGGAGGGAGGGAGGGAGGGGCGGCCAACCAGTCCCAGAAAGCCCCCTCCCTCAAGACCTTCGATCCCCCGACGGAGTAGGCCCCTACAGCGAAAGGCCCAGGAGCCCCTTCTGGAGATCCACGATCAAGACAATTCATCATGACTTGGCTGCGGTGGTCGTGGAGCCTTAGGCCTGAGCTGACAGCAGCAGCATCCACCTCTCCCTGGGACCTGCCACGACGTGGCCCCTTGCCTGGCTGTCACACAATCTGAGTATCTTAGAAGCGAAGCATGGCCAACCTTGTCTAGTATTTGGATGTGAAACCTCCAAGGATCTGGGTGCGAGTCCCTACAACATACATTGGGGTGTCATGACAGGGAGGCAGACAATGGCAAGTCGCCACCCAAGGTCCTTTGCCTGGCTGCCAGAATATCTGAGTATCTTTGACGCTAAGCACGGCCAAGCCTCGCTAGCATTTCGCCCTCTCTTGAAAAAAACAACGTTGGACCCGCGGGACCCTGCCAACTGAAGCCCAGGATCGCATTTTCGCCTTACGCTCTGCGGGGGGAAATCTATTGGTCGTTCCCGGCCCCAGAGAAGCGCGCCTAGCCTCAACCAGGGCCAGGACTTTCTCTGTCCTGGCCCCTACCTGGTGGAATGAGCTCCCGGGCGAGCTACGGGCCCTGCGGGATCCGTCGGCGTTCCGCAGGGCCTATAAAACGGAGCTCTTCCGCCAGGTCCCTGGTTGAGGCTAGGACTGGCGAGGGACAACATTGCCACCCCCCTGGGGTCTGAAGTATACAGTATTAGCCTCCATCCCCTAATGCCGTTGACTGGGTAGGGGAGAGTGGCATTTTCTGCCGTGTTGGGTATATTTATAGTCTATTAGTGGGGGTTTTAATGGGGTATTGTAAGACTACTGTTACCTGCCACAAGCCAGTAGGGAGTGGCAGGAAATGATGATGATGATGATAATAACAATAATAGTAATAATAATGATAATGATAATGATAATAATACAAAGTTCGCCCCAGGGGAAGCGACCTAAGTGGGGGAGCAAACGTACGTCCACCTCGTTCGGCTGTCCCCAGGCCGCCTGGCAAAACGAGCCCCTGGCCTCCGAGCCAGGTAAGCCGCGCTGGTTTACATGCCACCTCTTAGCGAGGCCCCGAACCCCAGGGAATCTGATCACACACCGGACTCCCTGCCAACACGCTCCAACCCATGCAGACCCGCCACAGAACGAAGCCAAACAGGCCCCGTTCCCGCCAACGCTCCATAACAAGGACCAATCCCATCAGGCCAGCCAAAAACCTTGTGCAACCACAGATCACACCCGGGTCCAACTAAAGAACCCCATCACTTGGCAAACCAAACCATCTGCAGAGGGCGCCCCCAGAGGTTGCTAAGCCAATTAAAGAACTGGCCCCCTCAGCTCCAGTCATTTCAGGGACTTTCGCCCCCAAACTCCCACTTCCACTGATCGTTCCTTAATGCTCTGGAAGCCGGGCACCGCTGGCCAGTCGGTCTCACCAGAAAAGCTACCACAACCTCAGGTGCCCCTGCGCCATGGGTATCTTGCATGGCAGTGCCATGTGCCTGGCCACTGTGTGCTGCGATATCCTGGCCTAGGAACATGGATGCAGCCCCTGAGACCCAGGTGACTCCCCCTTGACTCTCTTGCAGCGTTACGAGCACCAGCGGCATGAGAAAAGTCTGATCCGAAAGCCGGCACTCCCCTGCACGTAACCTCCAACCGCTTGGACCTTGTACGGAGTCCCGAGGGGGAGGCCCTGCAGCGGAACAGTTGGGGCAGCCCAAAGGAGCATCTGCCTCCGAATCCCTGTGGTCATCGATGGGGCACCGACACGGGGAACCTCCCTCCTAATGGTGTCCGGAAGGCGAGCCCCTTGATGTCGAGCCAGGGGATGGGAAGGTAGTATCCGCAGACATCAGTGCACATCACCCCCTGGGCCTGTGGCACACCCACTCCTTCGGCACACGCTTCCCTGCCCCACCACCAGCATTAGCAGCCGCGTTGATGTCTGACCTCCGACAATTCAGAAGGTGGAGAAATGCACCTTGGCCCAGCTGCTGAACTCCAGTCCCTGAACTGCTGGTCCACAGAGGGAAAGGCCCTCCAGATTAGCATCCTCCATTGTGCCTGAGCCAGCCGAGGGCAGCACGCCCTTCCCGCTGGGCGGACAAGGGCCTGAACCCGTCCCAGCCCTTCAAAGCTCAGCAGGAGGAAGGTGTCTAGAAGCCCGGCAGCCTGAATGGGATGGCTGGACGACTGCTCTGATGCTCTGATCCTCTGAAGGCAGGCAGGCCTTTCTGGTGAATGGGTTTAAACTGTGATGGGTGGGTGTGGGGTGAAAGGGGTGAGAGTGTAAGGAGTCCCACTGGAGGCTTTTCTGCCAACAGTATTACAAACATTTTATTTTTAATAAATAGAAAACAAACATTATCAAACAGGGAATGAAACAGGGAACCCCCCAAACATTTTAAACAAACTTTTTAAAACAGGGGATGAAACAGGGAACCCCCCACCCCCACCCCACCCCAAACCACAATTTTAAAGCGCACTAGTCCCCTCTCCAGCACCACCATCTTCTTAGTAGCTGGTAATCTCTGCTGGAAATAACAGTATCTTACTGCTGTCCCAAAGTAGATAGAAGCATTTGGGGGAAGAGGCTTCCCATAGCCACCACAGTCAAGTCAGCCTCCAAAACTTTAAATGTAGCCATGCTGTCCACCAGTGGAATTATTCCCTGGAACATCAAATAAAATCAGTGCCTATGTCCTCCACTGGAGTAGGTGTCGCCAACGCTTCCTGGCTAGCCGCCTCCCCAACCCTTGCCTGTAGAGTGCTTCTGTCTTGTGTTTGTCAATCTCACAGGGGTGTTACTACAGTGAGGCAGTGAGGTCTGTTCAAGTGCTTTCGGACCAGAGAATCGGCTACTTAGTCAAACAACACAAGGATAGTGGCTGAAGACAAGGTTGAACAAAGAACATTAAACTTTATTTCACATAGCGCACATAGGCAAAAGGTCACAATCAAAACCGTCTCCTATTTCTGAAAAGGTAACTGGCCATAGCGTCCCGAACCTTGCACCCCTCCGAATAGATCCTTTTTTTTCTGGCTTGAGGGATGGCTGCTGCATCCTCAAGGATTACAGGGTCTGATTCAGCCACTGGGAAGGGGATGTGATGTCCCTTGTCCTCGCAGATGTTGTTCCAAGATGACACATGCGATGATCAATGGTGTCACATTGTCTATATGCACATGGAGTCGTGACATCAAGCGATGGAACCGAGCCTTCAAAGGGCCAAAGGCACGCTCCACGACATTCCTTGCGCGGGAGTGCCTGAGGTTGTAGTAGCTCTGCACATTTGTCCTTGGCCGCTTATAGGGAGTCATGAGCCAGCGTCGTGTGGGGTAGGCTCCATCTCCGAGCACCAAAGCCGGAACACGCACTCCCTCAATGGTGGCGGTGGGGTTGCCGGGGACAAAGACCCCTTGGTCCATGGTTGCCCTGAGGTTCGATTCACGGAACACAAGGGCATCGTGCCTCCTCCCACTCCACCCCACCTCAAAATCTATAAACCGTCCGGAGAAGTCCACGGTTCCTTGAAGGAGAACAGGACAAAAGTCCTTCCTGTTCCCGTGCTCCTTTATGCTTCCCTCAGGTGCTCGGATCGGGATGTGGGTACCGTCAACCGCGGCGAAACAAGGTGGGAACCCGTCTGAGGAAAGAAAAAGAAAAGAATAGACACCAGGGATTAAAGTTAACGTGGGGCGCATCGAGTCTTCGTTGCTCACCTATCAAAAATGGGAAAAAAATTAAAGGGCAAAGGGGATATAAGGACACCCACCGCTCCAAGCCGGTCTCCGAGGCACACCACTTTGCTGTACAATTCTGCCTCCATGGCGAAGCAGAACTCCAGCAGGATCTCGCTGACCGTGGATACTCCTAATCCGAATTGCTGGGCAACTGTCCGGAAGTACTGTGGGGTGGACAAGTACCACAAGGCGGCTGCCACCCTTTTCCCCACAGGAATAGGGCACCGCATGCCAGTTACTTGCCTCTCCATGCGGCCATGGAGAGCTTCCACAATTTCAAAAAACGTTCCCCTTGACATTCTGAAGTTTGCAATCCAGTGGTCATCATCCCAGACGGCCACGGGGAGCCAGAAGCACTAACCTGTCTCTGTGCCTTTCAAATCCAGGTGGTTGTTCCAGGTAGACTTCTTCCTTCATTCCTCCACGAGGAAATGCTGTCTTTCCATCCAGAGGCTCCAGGTGCATCTTTCTTGCTGCTGCTATGCCCAAGAGCAGAGGGAGTCAAACTGTGGCCCTCCAGATGTCCATGAACTACAGTTCCCATGAGCCCCTGCCAGCATTCATGGGCAGGGGCTCATGGGAATTGTAGTCCACGGAAATCTGGAGGGCCGCAGTTTGACTACCCCTGCCCAAGAGCATTCTAGTTGAAGTGTGTCCACCACTGGTGCGGAGGTTTCATCATTGTCTTCTCCGTCCTTCTGGGAGTATCCTTTGGCAACCAATGGGGCTTTGTGCCTTTGTCCTTCCCCTTCGGCACCACGATCCACTTGCCTCCCACTGTCCTCTTCCCTGGAGGCAGATCTGTGAGTGTCCAGGTTTGGTTCTTGATCAGAGATTCAGTCTCTTCTTCTGCAGCTTTCTCCACTTTGCTGCTTCGTTGGCAGGCATCCTTTCGATCTCTCTCCATGGGAAAGGCTCAGGTGCTGCTGCTGCCGCCTTGACCACATGAGAAAACCCGTCTGGTGGGACTCCTTTGCTTGCTCTGGGCGATTGTCTGACACTTGGCCCGGGAGCCCCTTCTGGTTCCTGAGGATCTGCAGTTGTGTCTTGTTCTGTGTTGTCCTCAACACTGAGAAACATTGTTTCTGGGTGCGAGGAAGCTCGCTTTGTGTTGCCCACAGCTCTGAGGAACACTGTTTCTAGTTGCGAGGCTCTACCCCCCTCTGCAACTCCTTCTGGTTCCTGAGGTTCTGCAATTGTGTCCTCCTCTGTGTTGTCCACAGCACTGAGAAACACTGTTTCTGACTGCGGTGCCCCAGGAGGGTACAGTTCTACTGGAATGAGCAAGTGTTTCGGGTCCAGCGCCAGACGGGAGAGAGAGAGACTTCTGTTGCTCTCCCCAGGGAGCACCTTGGGGTTGAGAGTTTCACAGCCACCCCGTCCCGGGGCTCCAGCTGTGGCGTTGGCCGCTTAGCTGCTTTGTCCTTCAGCAGGCTTCCAAGGAAGCTGGCCCTGGTCTGATCTCAGCCTCGTTCAAATGTGCACTGGGACAGGAACACAGGCGAGTCTTCTGGCTTCTCAGGAGGAGGGACCAGACCCGTCCCAAGAGGAGGGGGAGCCGCTGGGGACCGCTGCAAGAGTTGCCAACGACAAATGGCTGGAATGGGTTTGGGAGGCTTGGTTTTGCTCCAGAGTCCCAGCATGAGGAAGGCAGGAGGAGGGGGGGGGAGGAAGGGCACTCCTGCAGGGTCTTCTTTCATCTGTAGGGGAGAGAAGAAAAGCAGGGAGGCCCCTGCGTCAGCTCACTGGCACCGATCAGTGAAATGTGCCAGAGATCGCTGACTCGCTTCGAGGTTGGGGTCCCAAAGGGGGCGGGTCAACCTGCCGGTTGTCCGAAGGCCCTTCCTCAGAAGGAGCCCTGGCTGCCCCGAGGCAAAGGGATCTCGAGAAACAGCGACCATCGACAGGAGGATGCACAGGGGTGTAGCAGACCTGCGGGCCACACCTGCTGCGACAGCAGGGCTCCCGGGGTGGAGCTGGGTGCATCGGCCTCTTTCACGAAGGCGAGCATGGGGTCGGCAGGCGAAAGAACAGGGTCAGGAGGAGAGCGAGTCTTCGTTACCTGGAAGCCCTCTGAAGTGGCTGAGACGAACTGGAATGGTCCCCAAGGTCCAGGAATCTTGGTCAACCCAACAGGCAAAGAGGTGTCGTGGGGGGCAGATGGGCGGAAACATTTTGGAATCCAGACAAATCCCTGAAGGCCCTTGTGGTTGTTCCCTTTGGAGGGAGGTCTGAATCTTGGATATCATGTGGAGGTACGGGATTATCTAAAAAGTCTCTGGGGGTCTGTTGGGGGGCACATGACGCTGACCTGGCATGTAACCCGTGCTCTCTCGAGTCCCAGCATGGGAACGGATGGTGGGAGGAGGACGAGGACGAGGAGGAGGAGGAAGGGCACTCCTGCAGGGTCCTTTTACTCATCTGTAGGGGAGAAAAGAAAAGCTGGCAGGCGCAGGGTCAGCTCTCTTGCATTGGTCCATAAAATAGGCAAGAGATGGCAGACTTGCTTCTGAGCTGGGGAAAAGCAGCAAGGGATTTCCTCCGAGGAGCCTTCATTGCCCGGAGACCAATGAGGGGCCTTGGTGTGGAGCAGCCAGAGCCCTGGCCCCTCACGCAGTCCCAAAGCCACGGCTCCTTGCCCACCCCTGATTCCCCGGAGAGGAACATTACCTGAACTTGGCAGGAGTGCCGCAATTTCGGGGGGGACCTCTCTGCCCCGCCACATATTATAGAGCAGGGCAGAGAGGTTGCTCCGGAGGTCTTCGATCTGGGGAGATGGAGAAATGCCCCCAGTGATTCCTGCCCTCTTCACAGCCCAGGCCAGAGGGTGGGACGTTTGCCTCCCCCCTCTACGTGTGATCTCCCCCTCTACGCACCTCCTCCTCCTCCTCCAGCAGGGCCCTGGCCTGGCCCAGGAGGGAGAGGAGGACCAAGAGGCCTCCCTCCCTCACCCACCGCCCGTCCAGGCTCAGGGCGTCCTCCAGAGCGGCCTCCTGGAGAGAGAGCCTCTGCCTCGCGCTGAGGTGACCTCCGAACACCTGAAACCAGGAAGAGACCCTGTCAGTCCTCTCCAAACGGAAGCCCTGGTGCCTCTTCCCCAGAGGGGTTGGCTCCTGCCCTCCCTCCCTCGCCCCTCTCCAACTGCCCTGCGAGGAAATGGGATTCCCACAATGAATCAGGGCATGCTCCAGAGCTGTGGCATGCCGAAGGGACAGGAGGACTCCCAGTCTCTCTGCACACCACTGCCAGAAGTATCGCCCAAGGGGGATCTCCTGTGTCCCTCCCTCCCTCCCTCCCGGGGAATAAACAAAGCCCCCCTTGACCCTGGCCCAAGAGGGGAGGCCTTTCCAAGAATGCCTGGCCAGCACCACAGACGGGCCTCCGTACCTCAGCTGCCGTGATGAGGTGGGCGTAGCTCTCCCTCCAGGGCCGTTCTGGGTCCTCCTCCCAGGTGAACTGGCTCCGGCCTGAAAGGCAGAAATCGGGAAGAGCTCTAGTGGACAGGCCCGGCACAGAACAGCTGTGCTTCCTCCTGGCCTGGGGGTGTCTCTTCCCCCTCCCCCAGGGCCTCGCTGGTCTCCCCCTCTGGCCTCGGAGGAGGGCTGGGCTCATGGGGAAAGAGCACCAGGAAAGGCAGCGGAATCGGAACAGATGTCTGGAGGCTGTGGTGGGGAAGGCTGATCTGCACAGAAGGAACTCCGGTGCTCTGAAGGGAGGGAGGGGGTGCCCTACCCCGGAAAAGGGACCCTAACTCACCCTGCTTCTTCTGCTGCAATTGCATCAGCTGTCCAAAGACCTCCCTGGCCTTCTCCCGGACCTCCGCTTCCGGGTCGGCCAGGGAGACGGACAGCTTCGCCACCACGTGCCCGAATGTATGCTGGCTGGAGATCTAGATTGGAAGCAGAAGAAGAGGCCTCGCTTGTCCATCCAGAGACGGCCCCGGAGCCCTGAACCACTGGGGTCTTCCCCCTCCTGACCCTCCCCACTGATCCTGGGGGGACCTTAGAGGAGAAGGAACAATGTCCCAGGGGTGGACACTCTGGCACTTCGGGGAGGGAGGCAGGGAGGGCCAGTCCTCATCTTCCCCCTCCCAGAGATGGAACAGCCCCTCCTCTCTTGCTGGGCTCCACGGGCCAGATCCTGCTGGGGGTGGAGGACTTACGTTTAAGCCAGGCATTTTGCAGGCATCCAGGATGACGTCCCTCAACAGAGCAGCTGCCCGGGCTCTGGGGGCAGGCCAGCTGACCCGGAGCCAGTATAAGAGTTGCTGTGGAAGGAAGGAAGGAAGGAAGAGGAAGGAAGGAAGCAGGCCCTCAGCCCACACCCTCGGACCAGGGCATGGTCCTCAGCACACCCTCCCCCTGCAGATCTGCCCACCAAGGAAGATCCCCAGAGAGGGTGGGCCCCAGGCTCTGGAAAGGGCTCTGTTCCTGTGGGAGAGCTGCCTGCCCCCAACCTGCCCCCTGAGGGGCCCGTCGTCTCCCAGCCTGGAGCCGGGGTGCCCAGTGACCCTACCAGTTGGCGTGCTCCCACGTCTCACGGACGGCAGCTCCTTGGGAGTTCTTCCCCCAGGAGAGAGGCAAGCCACTCTGCTGCCGCCACAGAAAGCCAAATTCCAGGAATGGGGTTCTAGAGCAGCCAGGTGGGAGGGCCCCCCCATGCGGCAGGAGGGTGGGGGGGATTGTGTTGCGCCAGAGGTGACCCTTTCTCCCCGCTGGGCTCCCTTGGGATCCCCTTGGCCCATCTCCCTCCCACCTTCTCCAGCTACTTACGTCCAGCAGGGTGTCCAGGTGGCCTGCGGAGGGATCCTCCCGGATCAGGCCCCGCAGCATCCTGCGCAGGGCCTCCTCTGCCTTCTGCTGCAGGGCCTGATGGGAAGAGCGATCTGGCATGAAAAGGCTGACCCCCCCTCGCCCCAGGGCTGGCCAGGAAGCCTTGAAGACCACCACTCCATCCTCCAGGGAAGGAGGCCTCTGGATTCGGGACCCAAAGAGGGACCCTGCGTCTTTCGCCTCTTCCGGAGGAGGGACACAGCTCTCCCCACAGCTGGACCTCGTCCTCCAGAGAAGACGGGACCGCCAGGTGTGTCTGCCACCCTCTTGAGAAATCAGGTGTCGCTCAAGGTACCTGGCCTGCGGGGTCTGCCTGTATCGGGGGGCCTCCGAGGACCATCCCCAGAGCCCAGGCTACAATCGACTGCCGGAGATCTGTCCTCAGGGGCGGATGGAACTTGCTGGCAGGGCAGAAGGGCCGGGATTAGACTCCGTGCTGGAAGGGAGGGCAATCCCCCAGCCCTGCCGGGGCTTCGTCTGAGGCTCGCCACTTCCCCCTGAGCAGCGTGAGGGTGAGGGTGGAGGAGAGGATGGCAGTGCAGCGCCTGAGAGTCAGGGAGAGCCTCGGGGAGGGAGGCACTGCTCCCAGCTGGAGAACAGGTGCTGCCCTCAGGCACTCTGCCCGCATCGCCCTGAGGCCGGGCAGGAAGCAGCCATGGCCTCCCGTCTCTCCCTTGGGCTGGCTCTGTTGACCATCCTGCAGCCCCAGGATGGTCTCCCTCCCTCCCTCCCCTCCGAGGGCCTGGCACCAAGGTTCCCTCAGGAAGAAACATACCTCAGCTCTGCCACAGCCTCCATACATCCAACCAATCTCGCCTCTAGGGCAAGGAATGACTTGTGCATGATGTCCTTGGGGAGACAAAGGTTTCAAAAAGAAAACATCAGAGCTCCTTGGGCTGGGGCAGGTCTGCTCCTGCCCCCCACTCCCTTTCCTCCCCCCCCCCAGTCCTGAGTCTCACTCACTCGTATTTTCTCTGCAATCCTTTGCTTGCAAGAAGGCAGAGAACGCTCCCGGCCGTGGCAGAACCCCCGGACCGCCTGTAAGAATGCCCGGTCCTGTCTGGGGCCCTGCAAGTGGCGAGAGGCAGGCTGTGAGCCTGGCCATGGAGGGCCAAGGAGAGAAGCAGCATCCCCAGTCAGGGGCAGTCCATCTGGCTGGACACGAGCCGCTGCTTCTCCTGCTCCCGAGGAGGCTCCCTCCTGAAAGTCTCCATGGCTGCCCTGGCCCTCAGGGCACATGGCTGGACCCCGAGGAGACGGCATCCTTTGCAGAAGGAGGCAGGGTAGAGGGTCCCGTCCCTCCAAGAGGTGCGCGTGGGACAGCTGTGGGGCTTCCTAACCCAGGGGCCTGGGAGGATGGGGACCCCGGTCCCTTTTCTGCAAGCACCCCTCTCGGGGGCGGCTGCAAGTCAGTGCGGGATCCGTGTGCCGGGCCCCCCTTGCTCCTGAGACTGCCATCCCTCTGCTACTGGAGCCAGCGAAATCCGAGAGGGAGGGGAACGGAAGGGGAACAGCCTCGCAAGGGAAGGGACACTGCGCTTCTCCTGGTGCCTCGTGGGGCTTACCGTATCCTTGGCGGCCAGGAAGTGGGCGATGCATTCCGCCGCTCCCCTCTTGGGGCGCCTCCTGCAGGCAGCGGCAGCTGGGGAGGAAGGGCCCGGTTAATACGCGGAGAGATCCCGCTTTCCTTGCGCCTTCCATGGTGCCTTCCCTCGGAGCCCTTCCCAGCGGGCTCCCAGGGGCGAAGAGTCCGCTTGCGTGCCCCTGCGGGCTGATCCCCACCCAGAGGTCGGCAGAGGGAACACGTTCTGGGCTGGGTCCAATCCTGCCCTGGGGAGGGGGGGGCTTCCTTCCCTCTCGCCCCTCAGGGGTCCTCTGGATCATCGCTTCAGCAACAGGTCCAGTGGCTCCCCGGTTTGAGGGTGGGGCTCCATCCACAGCAGGAGAGAGAGCCTCCCCCCATCGACTTCTCTGCCTGTAGTGCGTGGCAGCCCCCCTCGGTGTCCCCCCAGCACCCCCAAGGGGCTCTGATGGCCACACAGCTCAGCCCGGACTGTGGAGCCCTCCTGTGTGGGGGGAGCCCGATTTGGCCTTCAGGCACAATTCTTCAGGGCCCCGACCGTGGGCACTGCTGTCGGGCACCTTCACAGAAACCATCAGGGGAGCCGTTTCGTCTCCGGGCCTCCCTCCGACTCCAGTGGGAGAATCGGCAAATTCTGTCACTCTAGGAGGAGACTCCCCCCCCCACACCTTCTCCACATCGTGTCCCTTTCCCCCCTTCTTCGAAAGAATGGGGTCCATTAGGGCTACCCTTTTCTCCTCCCCACAGGAGCCCTCCACGAATGCCCCGTTGTCGTCTGTCATCACAGATCCGACTGGCGAAAGGGGCCATGACACACCGACAACGTACCCTAATCAATGGGGTCGTTCTTGAAGGTGCCACGAGATTTCCAAGCCCTGTCGGGCTGGTTCCAAAAGCACTCCTTGTGCTGGGAGCCACAGGGGGCCTGAGCCCTGGGAATGTCACTGTCCTCAACAGCTCTGCCTCTTCCGCCCCCCTCCCTGCCCCTCCCTGCCCTCCGTTCCACTCCTCACCTGCAGGCTGCACCTCTCCTCCGGCCCGGGGGGCGACCTTGGCCCGTTTGAAGAGGGCCCTTAAGCGCTGGAGGCTAGAAGGGAGGGAAGAGAAGGGGAGTCACTGGCCTGGCGGCACCCTGTGTCTGCAGTCCCACCTAACCACCCGCCCTGATAAGAAAGAACACTTGAGGGAGTCTCTCTGGGATGAGGGCAGGTCCCTCCGTCTCCGCATCGTGACTCTGAGGGCATCGGAGGTCTGGAGAGAATCACCCCTGGGCACCCGGTGGGGGGCTCTTGGCCCCTCTTGCCTGCGAGGGTGGAGGGACCGGAGAAGGCCTGACACACTCTTTCCCTCCCCTGACACGGAGCTGAGCGTTCGGACAGCCTCATCGCTTGGAGAAGATGAGGTGCCTACAGGTTACTAGGCAGATACTAACCAGTGCCTACAGGTTACTAGGCACTGTAGATCAATCATCAGAAAGGCCAAAGCTGAGAGTGAGCTAAAATTGGCCAGGGAAGCCCATTGATGAGTTCAAATCCCCTGGTCCGGATGAAGTGCACCCAAGAGTGCTCAAAGAACTTTCCAGAGAACTTGCACAGCCCTTGTCCATCATCTTCAGGCCCTCTTTAAGGACTGGAGATGTCCCGGAGGACTGGAAGAGAGCAAACGTTATTCCGATCTTCAAAAAAGGGAGGAAGGATGACCCGGGAAACTACAGACCAGTGAGTCTGACCTCTGTTGTGGGGAAGATAATGGAGCAGATATTAAAGGGAGTGATCTGCAAACATCTGGAGGGCAATTTCGTGATCCAAGGAAGTCAGCATGGATTTGTCTCCAACAGGTCCTGCCAGACCAACCTGGTTTCCTTTTTTGACCAAGTAACAGGTTTGCTGGATCGTGGAAATTCGGTTGATGTCATTTACTTGGATTTTAGTAAAGCTTTTGACAAGGTTCCCCAATATGTTCTGATGGATAAGTTGAAGGACTGCAATCTGGATTTCCAGATAGTTAAGTGGATAGGGAATTGGTTAGAGAACCGCACTCAAAGCGTTCTTGTCAATGGTGTTTCATCAGACTGGAGAGAGGTGAATAGCGGGGTACCTCAGGGCTCGGTGCTCGGCCCGGTACTTTTTAACATATTTATTAATGATCTAGATGAGGGGGTGGAGGGACTACTCATCAAGTTTGCAGCTGACACCAAATTGGGAGGACTGGCAAATACTCCGGAAGACAGAGACAGAGTTCAACGAGATCTGAACACAATGGAAAAATGGGCAAATGAGAACAAGATGCAATTTAATAAAGATAAGTGTAAAGTTATGCATCTGGGTCAGAAAAATGCAAAGCATGCCTACTGGATGGGGGATACGCTTCTAGGTAACACTGTGTGTGAACGAGACGTTGGAGTACTTGTGGATTGTAAACTAAACATGAGCAGGCAGTGTGATGCAGCGGTAAAAAAGGCGAATGCCATTTTGGGCTGTATCAACAGGGGCATCACATCAAAATCACAAGATGTCATAGTCCCATTGTATATGGCACTGGTCAGACCACACCTGGAGTACTGTGTGCAGTTCTGGAGGCCTCACTTCAAGAAGGACGTCGATAAAATTGAAAGGGTACAGAGGAGAGCGACGAGGATGATCTGGGGCCAAGGGACCAAGCCCTATGAAGATAGGTTGAGGGACTTGGGAATGTTCAGCCTGGAGAAAAGGAGGTTTAGAGGGGACATGATAGCCCTCTTTAAGTATTTGAAAGGTTGTCACTTGGAGGAGGGCAGGATGCTGTTTCTGTTGGATGCAGAGGAGAGGACACGCAGTAATGGGTTTAAACTTCAAGTACAACGATATAGGCTAGATATCAGGAAAAGATATCATGGCAAATAGATGGGGAAGAAATGGAGATAGTGACAGATTTTATTTTCCTGGGCTCCAAATCACTGCAGATGGGGACTGCAGCAAAGAAATTAAAAGACGCTTGCTTCTGGGAAGGAAAGCTATGGCAAATCTAGACAGCATCCTAAAAAGCAGAGACATCACCCTGCCAACAAAAGTGCGTTTAGTCAAGGCTATGGTATTCCCAGTTGCAATGTATGGCTGCGAAAGTTGGACCATAAGGAAGGCCGAGCGTCAAAGAATTGAGGCTTTTGAACTGTGGTGCTGGAGAAGGCTCTTGCGAGTCCCTTGGACTGCAAGGCGAACAAACCGGTCAGTCCTAGAGGAGATCAGCCCTGACTGCTCTTTAGAAGGCCAGATCCTGAAGATGAAACTCAAATACTTTGGCCACCTCATGAGAAGGAAGGACTCCCTTGAGAAGAGCCTAATGCTGGGAGCGATCGAGGGCAAAAGAAGAAGGGGACCACAGAGAATGAGGTGGCTGGATGGAGTCACTGAAGCAGTAGGTGCAAACTTAAATGGACTCAGGGGAATGGTAGAGGACAGGAAGGCCTGGAGGATCATTGTCCATGGGGTCGCGATGGGTCGGACATGACTTCGCACATAACAACAACAATCAGGAAAAGATTTTTCACAGTCAGAGTAGTTCAGCAGTGGAATAGGCTGCCTAAGGAGGTGGTGAGCTCCCCCTCACTGGCAGTCTTCAAGCAAAGGTTGGATACACACTTTTCTTGGATGCTTTAGGATGCTTAGGGCTGATCCTGCGTTGAGCAGGGGGTTGGACTAGATGGCCTGTATGGCCCCTTCCAAATCTATGATTCTATGATTCTAAGAGCAACACGTCCCGCTTCCCAACCAGGATCGATTGGGAGATCGTGAGATAAAAATTGCTTAGGAAAAGAATACAGGTGCCCCACTTACATTTTTAGATGTTTTTCAGCCATGGTCTTAAAAATATATACAAATAATATATACAAATGTACAAATAAATCAATATACAAATAAATATACAAATAAATAAATATATACAAATATATACAAATATATATATATATATATATATATATATATATATATATATATATATATATATATATATAAAGAAATATACAAATATATACAGATATATACAGATATATACAAATAAATATAAAGGTAAAATTAAATAAATAAAAAACGAATAATATAAATGAATCAAAAAGAATAAATGAATGAATTAATAAAATAAAATAATTAAAATAAATAAATAAGTGAAATAAAATAAATAAAACAATTTAGTTAAATAAATGGATAAAGTGAAATCAAAAAGAAATAAACCAATAAACCAACAAAACACGATTTTTCTCCACCAATCTCTTTCAACTCCAACTCCAACGCTCCTTCAACAACCCACAAAGGACCCCCCGGGTGCGGCAGCCCAGGGCACCAGCAGGGGGTGATGTCACAAAGGAGGCCCCGTCCCGCCCGTCCCTCGGGTTACAGTGGCCCAGGGGGCTGTTTCCTGGCCTTCCCTCCCACTCCAGCATGGGATGAGTCACTCCCAGGGGGGGACAACAAAATCAGAGTCCAGGGGCACCTTTAAGACCAACAAAGATGTATTCAAGGCGTGAGCTTTCGAGTGCAAGCACTCTTCGTCAAACTAAGAACTGACCATTATAACTGTGGGCATATATAAGCACATGTTGATCTTGTTGCATTAATAAACTGTCTCACAGCAACCAAACACAGCCACATTAGAACTCTCTGCCAAACCAGCCAATCAAACCCCTCGAACCCATTTGTAGTTCACAAGGACATGTCTTTAAACCCCACCTGCAGCGCGGGGCCCCAAGTTTGAAAATGAGCAGGAGCATAAGGGGAGAGATGTCAGGGAAGAAGGGTGGATGAATGAAAACATTTTCTGCTGTTGAAAAGCTCATGTTTTTAACGCCGCTGAACCATGTTTTCAGAACAGCGCAAAAAATGTTAAATGGGCATGGCCAATTCTGTGCGCAAAAAAAGTTACCCTCCAGAGCAAGACCAGAACCCATAGTTCCAGATACAAGTCATTTCTTGGCCTATAAAATCTGAGTTACAGTTGGAAGTGGAATACAGAGACAGAAAAGCAAAAAGAGTAAGAAAAAGACACAGTAAATAAACAAAGCCCTCCCAGGAATTGATAAATATGCAAGAAAATTGTCCTGAATAACAGTCCGGACGCTGTTTGATGGCACCTTGCAAAAACCTGGCCACAGTTTCAGATATTTCTCTGTTGATGGGGAACCTTAAGGAGGGGAACCTTAAGATGGTTGGGAAGTCCTTATGAGGCAAAACAGGGCACTACAGAGAGCCAGTTTGGTGTACAGGTTAGGAGTGCAGACTTCTAATCTGGCATGCCAGGTTCGATTCTGCGTTCCCACATATGGAACCAGCTGGGTGACCTTGGGCTCGCCACGGCACTGATAGAGCTGTTCTGACCGAGCAGTAATATCAGAGCTCTCTCAGCCTCACCCACCCCACAGGGTGTCTGTTGTGGGGAGAGGAAAGGGAAGGCGACTGTAAGCCGCTTTGAGCCTCCTTCGGGTAGGGAAAAGCGGCATATAAGAACCAACTCTTCTTCTTCTTTTTCTTCTAAAGTTTTCTACGACAACGTCCTCTCTTTCCAGAACCAAATATGATTGAAGGGGAGGGGAACGAAGAAACACATTTTTTTCTTTTTTAAGGAAGCCCACTTGATTCTGTGGCTGTTGTGGGTCCCTTGGCAACCACAGCAGTACTGTCAAACTTTATGCACCCTGATTTCTGGAAAGCTGTGGGAGGGAGGGAGGGAGGGAGGGAGGGAGGGGCGGCCAACCAGTCCCAGAAAGCCCCCTCCCTCAAGACCTTCCATCCCCCGACGGAGTAGGCCCCTACAGCGAAAGGCCCAGGAGCCCCTTCTGGAGATCCACGATCAAGACAATTCATCATGACTTGGCTGCGGTGGCCGTGGAGCCTTAGGCCTGAGCTGACAGCAGCAGCATCCACCTCTCCCTGGGACCTGCCACGACGTGGCCCCTTGCCTGGCTGTCACACAATCTGAGTATCTTAGAAGCGAAGCATGGCCAACCTTGTCTAGTATTTGGATGTGAAACCTCCAAGGATCTGGGTGCGAGTCCCTACAACATACATTGGGGTGTCATGACAGGGAGGCAGACAATGGCAAGTCGCCACCCAAGGTCCTTTGCCTGGCTGCCAGAATATCTGAGTATCTTTGACGCTAAGCACGGCCAAGCCTCGCTAGCATTTCGCCCTCTCTTGAAAAAAACAACGTTGGACCCGCGGGACCCTGCCAACTGAAGCCCAGGATCGCATTTAACGTTCCTGGGACAGGTGGTGGAAAGGGCCGCGGACCCGGAAACTTCAGCTAGTGCAAAATGCAACTGCGAGGGACCTCACTGGCCCACCTTGGAGGGCCCACATCCAGCTTGTGCAGAGGCAGCTGCATGGGTTGCCCATTGCTGTCCGGATCCGGTTCAAGGTTTGGGTTCTAACCTTCAAGGCTTTACGCGGGTTGGGACCCACATATCTGAGGGACCGCCTTTCGCCTTACGCTCTGCGGGGGGAAATCTATTGGTCGTTCCCGGCCCCAGAGAAGCGCGCCTAGCCTCAACCAGGGCCAGGACTTTCTCTGTCCTGGCCCCTACCTGGTGGAATGAGCTCCCGGGCGAGCTACGGGCCCTGCGGGATCCGTCGGCGTTCCGCAGGGCCTATAAAACGGAGCTCTTCCGCCAGGTCCCTGGTTGAGGCTAGGACTGGCGAGGGACAACATTGCCACCCCCCTGGGGTCTGAAGTATACAGTATTAGCCTCCATCCCCTAATGCCGTTGACTGGGTAGGGGAGAGTGGCATTTTCTGCCGTGTTGGGTATATTTATAGTCTATTAGTGGGGGTTTTAATGGGGTATTGTAAGACTACTGTTACCTGCCACAAGCCAGTAGGGAGTGGCAGGAAATGATGATGATGATGATAATAATAATAGTAATAATAATGATAATGATAATAATAATAATACAAAGTTCGCCCCAGGGGAAGCGACCTAAGTGGGGGAGCAAACGTACGTCCACCTCGTTCGGCTGTCCCCAGGCCGCCTGGCAAAACGAGCCCCTGGCCTCCGAGCCAGGTAAGCCGCGCTGGTTTACATGCCACCTCTTAGCGAGGCCCCGAACCCCAGGGAATCTGATCACACACCGGACTCCCTGCCAACACGCTCCAACCCATGCAGACCCGCCACAGAACGAAGCCAAACAGGCCCCGTTCCCGCCAACGCTCCATAAACAGGACCAATTCCATCAGGCCAGCCAAAAACCTTGTGCAACCACAGATCACACCCGGGTCCAACTAAAGAACCCCATCACTTGGCAAACCAAACCATCTGCAGAGGGCGCCCCCAGAGGTTGCTAAGCCAATTAAAGAACTGGCCCCCTCAGCTCCAGTCATTTCAGGGACTTTCGCCCCCAAACTCCCACTTCCACTGATCGTTCCTTAATGCTCTGGAAGCCGGGCACCGCTGGCCAGTCGGTCTCACCAGAAAAGCTACCACAACCTCAGGTGCCCCTGCGCCATGGGTATCTTGCATGGCAGTGCCATGTGCCTGGCCACTGTGTGCTGCGATATCCTGGCCTAGGAACATGGATGCAGCCCCTGAGACCCAGGTGACTCCCCCTTGACTCTCTTGCAGCGTTACGAGCACCAGTGGCATGAGAAAAGTCTGATCCGAAAGCCGGCACTCCCCTGCACGTAACCTCCAACCGCTTGGACCTTGTACGGAGTCCCGAGGGGGAGGCCCTGCAGCGGAACAGTTGGGGCAGCCCAAAGGAGCATCTGCCTCCGAATCCCTGTGGTCATCGATGGGGCACCGACACGGGGAACCTCCCTCCTAATGGTGTCCGGAAGGCGAGCCCCTTGATGTCGAGCCAGGGGATGGGAAGGTAGTATCCGCGGACATCAGTGCACATCACCCCCTGGGCCTGTGGCACACCCACTCCTTCGGCACACGCTTCCCTGCCCCACCACCAGCATTAGCAGCCGCGTTGATGTCTGACCTCCGACAATTCAGAAGTTGGAGAAATGCACCTTGGCCCAGCTGCTGAACTCCAGTCCCTGAACTGCTGGTCCACAGAGGGAAAGGCCCTCCAGATTAGCATCCTCCATTGTGCCTGAGCCAGCCGAGGGCAGCACGCCCTTCCCGCTGGGCGGACAAGGGCCTGAACCCGTCCCAGCCCTTCAAAGCTCAGCAGGAGGAAGGTGTCTAGAAGCCCGGCAGCCTGAATGGGATGGCTGGACGACTGCTCTGATGCTCTGATCCTCTGAAGGCAGGCAGGCCTTTCTGGTGAATGGGTTTAAACTGTGATGGGTGGGTGTGGGGTGAAAGGGGTGAGAGTGTAAGGAGTCCCACTGGAGGCTTTTCTGCCAACAGTATTACAAACATTTTATTTTTAATAAATAGAAAACAAACATTATCAAACAGGGAATGAAACAGGGAACCCCCCAAACATTTTAAACAAACTTTTTAAAACAGGGATGAAACAGGGAACCCCCCACCCCCACCCCACCCCAAACCACAATTTTAAAGCGCACTAGTCCCCTCTCCAGCACCACCATCTTCTTAGTAGCTGGTAATCTCTGCTGGAAATAACAGTATCTTACTGCTGTCCCAAAGTAGATAGAAGCATTTGGGGGAAGAGGCTTCCCATAGCCACCACAGTCAAGTCAGCCTCCAAAACTTTAAATGTAGCCATGCTGTCCACCAGTGGAATTATTCCCTGGAACATCAAATAAAATCAGTGCCTATGTCCTCCACTGGAGTAGGTGTCGCCAACACTTCCTGGCTAGCCGCCTCCCCAACCCTTGCCTGTAGAGTGCTTCTGTCTTGTGTTTGTCAATCTCACAGGGGTGTTACTACAGTGAGGCAGTGAGGTCTGTTCAAGTGCTTTCGGACCAGAGAATCGGCTACTTAGTCAAACAACACAAGGATAGTGGCTGAAGACAAGGTTGAACAAAGAACATTAAACTTTATTTCACATAGCACACATAGGCAAAAGGTCACAATCAAAACCGTCTCCTATTTCTGAAAAGGTAACTGGCCATAGCGTCCCGAACCTTGCACCCCTCCGAATAGATCCTTTTTTTTCTGGCTTGAGGGATGGCTGCTGCATCCTCAAGGACTACAGGGTCTGATTCAGCCACTGGGAAGGGGATGTGATGTCCCTTGTCCTCGCAGATGTTGTTCCAAGATGACACATGCGATGATCAATGGTGTCACATTGTCTATATGCACATGGAGTCGTGACATCAAGCGATGGAACCAAGCCTTCAAAGGGCCAAAGGCACGCTCCACGACATTCCTTGCGCGGGAGTGCCTGAGGTTGTAGTAGCTCTGCACATTTGTCCTCGGCCGCTTATAGGGAGTCATGAGCCAGCGTCGTGTGGGGTAGGCTCCATCTCCGAGCACCAAAGCCGGAACACGCACTCCCTCAATGGTGGCGGTGGGGTTGCCGGGGACAAAGACCCCTTGGTCCATGGTTGCCCTGAGGTTCGATTCACGGAACACAAGGGCATCGTGCCTCCTCCCACTCCACCCCACCTCAAAATCTATAAACCGTCCGGAGAAGTCCACGGTTCCCTGAAGGAGAACAGGACAAAAGTCCTTCCTGTTCCCGTGCTCCTTTATGCTTCCCTCAGGTGCTCGGATCGGGATGTGGGTACCGTCAACCGCGGTGAAACAAGGTGGGAACCCGTCTGAGGAAAGAAAAAGAAAAGAATAGACACCAGGGATTAAAGTTAACGTGGGGCGCATCGAGTATTCGTTGCTCACCTATCAAAAATTGTGGGGACACTGAATGTCAGATGTTAACAGAAAACGGGGATAAGATGCTTTTTAGGTAGCTTGCTGCTTCCCAAGGTAGAGCAGGAATGGCAAAAACTCCTATTGGCCAATGCTGGGAACGGCAGGAGACAGATGCATGGTTTTTTCGCATCTGGAGGACTTGCCAGAAAGCCTGGGAATGCTGGAATATGATTCATGAGGAGAGGCAAAAGAGATTGAAAGGGCAATGAGCACAGTATACAATATGGACGTAAGGAAACAGAACATGAAAACTCCTCCATACGTCCAGCTACTTTGTTCACTGCATGGCAAAAGCAGCTGCTAGGATCCTTCATGCAACACGATGGAAAACAGAATCCTGACCAGCTACTACGGACTGATTAGACAAAGCGTTAGAATACGGGACACCAGCAACACTTGCGTTCTTGAAGCAAAAGGCAAGAACTTTGCAATCCAGAAGAAAGGGGAGTCCCATAGGAGATCAGATTGGGGCGGGGGGGAAGGAGGTGGAGAGAAATGCTCGACTTTCAGACTGGCTATGTAAGCCTGGGGGGAAGAAGCATCAGTATGTCATCTACGGCGTTAGGGAGATGTACAAGAAGAAGAGAAGCATAGGGAAATGGCAGCCTGATGTGTGTGTGTTTTGTTGTTTTTTCCCTATCTTGGAATAGTAGTCCTGTAATATGCAAGCTGTATCGTTTCTCTCTTTACTGAACCAAAACGGTCTAGTAAAAAAAGAAAAGGGCTCGGAGTCCCTTTCGGCCCCTGCGTTCCCGTCCCCGGGGAGGCCGCGAAAAACAGCGGCACGGGACAAAAAAAGAAAGCAGAGGTTTAAGGGGACGGCCCTGAGTGCCTTTAAAGCCCTGCTCTCTGCTCAAAACACGAACCGCCATCAATTCTTGAAAAGTTCATGGAAGTTTGTGACGGCAGGCTAAAAATCGTCATGAACTTTAGTTGGTGAACCGCTTGGTGCCCATGCCTACCCCTCGCATTCACTCTCCGTCCACACACACGCACACACACACACTCACACACACACACACGTTCTGTCCACCAGAAGGAACGGGCACCCCACCTCAGTCCACACGAAGGGACGAGGCCCCCGGCTCCGTCCATGCGAAGGGACGGGCACCCCAGCTGCGTTCACTTCATGGGACATGCACCCGTGCTCCGGCCATCTGAAGGGTCGGGCACTGTGCTCCGTTCATCTGTGTGGACTGGCACTCAAACTCTGTCCCTGCGAACGGATGGGCTCGCAAGCCCTGTCCGTCCAGACAGAGGAGCGCTCAAGCCCTGTCCGCCGCAGCAGATGGGCACTCAAGCCCTGTCCGTCGAAACGAATGGGCGTTCGGTCCCTGTCCGTCGGAACGGATGGGCACGCAGGGTTGCACTCACTCACTCACTCGCTCACTCACACTCTCACTCTGCATCCCTACGCAACCCCCTCCCCCCAGCTACCTGCCACTGATGCCCACCCCCACCCCTCGGCCGACTGCCGCCAGCTTCTGCCAGCCAACGTCATCGGGAGCTTCAGGCGTGGCATCACGCCAGGCTTCGGGTCGCCTGGTGCCCCCTGCTTAGCAAGCCCTTCCGCCTCCGCGGAAGAACTTGCCTTCTGGATGCTCCCCCGTCTCTTCGCACGTGGCCCTCCTCTCCCGATCAGCTCTCCTCCTCTCTGGATGGCCTCGATCTGCAAGCTTCCTCAGTCTGCTGACGAAACAGACAACAAGTCTACAAGGCCAGTCTGAGAACTCAGGGCCCCTTCCACCTCAGCCCGCTCCCCTTCCCACTTCCCGAAAGAACACACCGTGAGCCCAAGGTTTAGCTCTCCCAGACACTGCCTTCCCCGTTGCTGGCATAAAGGTCACAAGCCCTCCTTGCCCAACCCACCCACTGGGGACCAGGAGGGGCAGAGAGGCAAGCGAAGGAGTTGGGGAACATCGCTCACCTCTTTCAGTGGCCACGACTCCCTTGAGGGCTTGCAGG
This sequence comes from Paroedura picta, assembly GCF_049243985.1. NCBI lineage: Eukaryota > Metazoa > Chordata > Lepidosauria > Squamata > Gekkonidae > Paroedura > Paroedura picta. Next base: position 72,728,312 of record NC_135377.1, on the reverse strand, counting down.
AGAACCTCATCAAAACTCCCCCGGGGTATCCCTACAAGGAAAACCCGTGGTAAGCAGGGACGGCTCCTGCCCTTCCCTCCACCGGCATCCTCCAGGCTCCTCCACTGCCTTCGGTTGGCCAGCATCAACTGGCGGCTGCAAGACCGAGTACATCTATTTCAACCTGTGCACTACCTCCCCTTTATACCTTAACTAAGGGAGCCCCTCCTCACACACACACACACACACACACCACTCCATTCACACCACTCCCTGCCCCACTCAAACCATCCCCTAGGCATGGGAACCAACCAGGGATATGCGGTTAGGTTCCTGGCTGAACTAGGGACGGAACCGCAATCCGAACGGCGCGTCGGGAGGAGAAATAAGGGGCCGAAGAGGACTAGGAGTTGCCTTGCAGCTTCGCATATGAATTCCTACAAACCAGCGGCAGCACCGGTTGAGAGTACGGACTGGATTCCGGACCCTCAAGGAAGGAAGCAGTGTGAAAACAGAGAGAATGGACCCTAAGGAAGCCATTCATAAGGACTGAGGATTTAAAAAAAAAACTGCTGAGAATGATCCAGAGGAAAGATCAAGAGTAAAGCTTGAGACTGCTTGCTAAACATATCGTTTCAGTGTCAAAAGAGACCAAGCCCATCGCTTTGGCCAATGACTTCGATACGCAAACTTCAAAAGAAAAAAAACAGAATGAGACAGTGTAATTTTGGAGAGGGGAAGGAACGGCAAATTATTAAGGCTGAAGGGAAGACTGTAGCTTGGCTAATTTAACCTCCAGCAGGCTCTACAAGGGAATAACCAGTGACTGTAGGAGGCCTGCTTATTCTCATTTGCTAGCGGGCCATTCAAAACATATCGTTATTGCAGGGTGACTCCAGAAGTTGACAAGTTAAAGACTGCGCGCCACAATGGGCTTGAAGCCTTGGAAAGAAGAGAAGCCTGGCCCAGTGGGAGTCATTGTGGGGACACTGAATGTCAGATGTTAACAGAAAACGGGGATAAGATGCTTTTTAGGTAGCTTGCTGCTTCCCAAGGTAGAGCAGGAATGGCAAAAACTCCTATCAGCCAATGCTGGGAACGGCAGTAGACAGATGCATGGTTTTTTCGCATCTGGAGGACTTGCTAGAAAGCCTGGGAATGCTGGAATATGATTCATGAGGAGAGGCAAAAGAGATTGAAAGGGCAATGAGCACAGTATACAATATGGACGTAAGGAAACAGAACATGAAAACTCCTCCATACGTCCAGCTACTTTGTTCACTGCATGGCAAAAGCAGCTGCTAGGATCCTTCATGCAACACGATGGAAAACAGAATCCTGACCAGCTACTACTGACTGATTAGACAAAGCGTTAGAATACGGGACACCAGCAACACTTGCGTTCTTGAAGCAAAAGGCAAGAACTTTGCAATCCAGAAGAAAGGTGAGTCCCATAGGAGATCAGATTGGGGCGGGGGGGAAGGAGGTGGAGAGAAATGCTCGACTTTCAGACTGGCTATGTAAGCCTGGGGGGAAGAAGCATCAGTATGTCATCTACGGCGTTAGGGAGATGTACAAGAAGAAGAGAAGCATAGGGAAATGGCAGCCTGATGTGTGTGTGTTTTGTTGTTTTTTCCCTATCTTGGAATAGTAGTCCTGTAATATGCAAGCTGTATCGTTTCTCTCTTTACTGAACCAAAACGGTCTAGTAAAAAAAGAAAAGGGCTCGGAGTCCCTTTCGGCCCCTGCGTTCCCGTCCCCGGGGAGGCCGCGAAAAACAGCGGCACGGGACAAAAAAAGAAAGCAGAGGTTTAAGGGGACGGCCCTGAGTGCCTTTAAAGCCCTGCTCTCTGCTCAAAACACGAACCGCCATCAATTCTTGAAAAGTTCATGGAAGTTTGTGACGGCAGGCTAAAAATCGTCATGAACTTCAGTTGGTGAACCGCTTGGTGCCCATGCCTACCCCTCGCATTCACTCTCCGTCCACACACACGCACACACACACACTCACACACACACACACGTTCTGTCCACCAGAAGGAACGGGCACCCCACCTCAGTCCACACGAAGGGACGAGGCCCCCGGCTCCGTCCATGCGAAGGGACGGGCACCCCAGCTGCGTTCACTTCATGGGACATGCACCCGTGCTCCGGCCATCTGAAGGGTCGGGCACTGTGCTCCGTTCATCTGTGTGGACTGGCACTCAAACTCTGTCCCTGCGAACGGATGGGCTCGCAAGCCCTGTCCGTCCAGACAGAGGAGCGCTCAAGCCCTGTCCGCCGCAGCAGATGGGCACTCAAGCCCTGTCCGTCGAAACGAATGGGCGTTCGGTCCCTGTCCGTCGGAACGGATGGGCACGCAGGGTTGCACTCACTCACTCACTCGCTCACTCACACTCTCACTCTGCATCCCTACGCAACCCCCTCCCCCCAGCTACCTGCCACTGATGCCCACCCCCACCCCCCGGCCGACTGCCGCCAGCTTCTGCCAGCCAACGTCATCGGGAGCTTCAGGCGTGGCATCACGCCAGGCTTCGGGTCGCCTGGTGCCCCCTGCTTAGCAAGCCCTTCCGCCTCCGCGGAAGAACTTGCCTTCTGGATGCTCCCCCGTCTCTTCGCACGTGGCCCTCCTCTCCCGATCAGCTCTCCTCCTCTCTGGATGGCCTCGATCTGCAAGCTTCCTCAGTCTGCTGACGAAACAGACAACAAGTCTACAAGGCCAGTCTGAGAACTCAGGGCCCCTTCCACCTCAGCCCGCTCCCCTTCCCACTTCCCGAAAGAACACACCGTGAGCCCAAGGTTTAGCTCTCCCAGACACTGCCTTCCCCGTTGCTGGCATAAAGGTCACAAGCCCTCCTTGCCCAACCCACCCACTGGGGACCAGGAGGGGCAGAGAGGCAAGCGAAGGAGTTGGGGAACATCGCTCACCTCTTTCAGTGGCCACGACTCCCTTGAGGGCTTGCAGGAGAACCTCATCAAAACTCCCCCGGGGTATCCCTACAAGGAAAACCCGTGGTAAGCAGGGACGGCTCCTGCCCTTCCCTCCACCGGCATCCTCCAGGCTCCTCCACTGCCTTCGGTTGGCCAGCATCAACTGGCGGCTGCAAGCCCGAGTACATCTATTTCAACCTGTGCACTACCTCCCCTTTATACCTTAACTAAGGGAGCCCCTCCTCACACACACACACACACACACACACACACACCACTCCATTCACACCACTCCCTGCCCCACTCAAACCATCCCCTAGGCATGGGAACCAAACAGGGATATGCGGTTAGGTTCCTGGCTGAACTAGGGACGGAACCGCAATCCGAACGGCGCGTCGGGAGGAGAAATAAGGGGCCGAAGAGGACTAGGAGTTGCCTTGCAGCTTCGCATATGAAGTCCTACAAACCAGCGGCAGCACCGGTTGAGAGTACGGACTGGATTCCGGACCCTCAAGGAAGGAAGCAGTGTGAAAACAGAGAGAATGGACCCTAAGGAAGCCATTCATAAGGACTGAGGATTTAAAAAAAAAACTGCTGAGAATGATCCAGAGGAAAGATCAAGAGTAAAGCTTGAGACTGCTTGCTAAACATATCGTTTCAGTGTCAAAAGAGACCAAGCCCATCGCTTTGGCCAATGACTTCGATACGCAAACTTCAAAAGAAAAAAAACAGAATGAGACAGTGTAATTTTGGAGAGGGGAAGGAACGGCAAATTATTAAGGCTGAAGGGAAGACTGTAGCTTGGCTAATTTAACCTCCAGCAGGCTCTACAAGGGAATAACCAGTGACTGTAGGAGGCCTGCTTATTCTCATTTGCTAGCGGGCCATTCAAAACATATCGTTATTGCAGGGTGACTCCAGAAGTTGACAAGTTAAAGACTGCGCGCCACAATGGGCTTGAAGCCTTGGAAAGAAGAGAAGCCTGGCCCAGTGGGAGTCATTGTGGGGACACTGAATGTCAGATGTTAACAGAAAACGGGGATAAGATGCTTTTTAGGTAGCTTGCTGCTTCCCAAGGTAGATCAGGAATGGCAAAAACTACTATCAGCCAATGCTGGGAACGGCAGGAGACAGATGCATGGTTTTTTCGCATTTGGAGGACTTGCTAGAAAGCCTGGGAATGCTGGAATATGATTCATGAGGAGAGGCAAAAGAGATTGAAAGGGCAATTAGCACAGTATACAATATGGACGTAAGGAAACAGAACAAGAAAACTTCTCCACACGTCTAGCTACTTTGTTCAATGCATGGCAAAAGCAGCTGCTAGGATCCTTCATGCAACAAGATGTAAAACAGAATCCTGACCAGCTACTACCGACTGATTAGACAAAGCGTTAGAATACGGGACACCAGCAACACTTGCGTTCTTGAAGCAAAAGGCAAGAACTTTGCAATCCAGAAAAAAGCGGAGTCCCATAGGAGATCAGATTGGGGCGGGGGGGAAGGAGGTGGAGAGAAATCCTTGACTTTCAGACTGGCTATGTAAGCCTGGCGGGAAGAAGCATCAGTATGTCATCTACGGCGTTAGGGAGATGTACAAGAAGAAGAGAAGCATAGGGAAATGGCAGCCTGATGTGTGTGTGTTTTGTTGTTTTTTCCCTATCTTGGAATAGTCGTCCTGTAATATGCAAGCTGTAGCATTTCTCTCTTTACTGAACCAAAACGGTCTAGTAAAAAAAGAAAAGGGCTCGGAGTCCCTTTCGGCCCCTGCGTTCCCGTCCCCGGGGAGGCCGCGAAAAACAGCAGCACGGGACAAAAAAAGAAAGCAGAGGTTTAAGGGGACGGCCCTTAGTGCCTTTAAAGCCCTGCTCTCTGCTCAAAACACGAACCGCCACCAATTCTTGAAAAGTTCATGGAAGTTTGTGACGGCAGGCTAAAAATCGTCATGAACTTCAGTTGGTGATCCGCTTGGTGCCCATGCCTACCCCTCGCATTCACTCTCCGTCCACACACACACACACACTCACACACACACACACACACACGTTCTGTCCACCAGAAGGAACGGGCACCCCACCTCAGTCCACACGAAGGGACGAGGCCCCCGGCTCCGTCCATGCGAAGGGACGGGCACCCCAGCTGCGTCCACTTCAGGGGACGTGCACCCGTGCTCCGGCCATCTGAAGGGTCGGGCACTGTGCTCCGTTCATCTGTGTGGACTGGCACTCAAACTCTGTCCCTGCGAACGGATGGGCTCGCAAGCCCTGTCCGTCCAGACAGAGGAGCGCTCAAGCCCTGTCCGCCGCAGCAGATGGGCACTCAAGCCCTGTCCGTCGAAACGAATGGGCGTTCGGTCCCTGTCCGTCGGAACGGATGGGCACGCAGGGTTGCACTCACTCACTCGCTCACTCACACTCTCACTCTGCATCCCTACGCAACCCCCTCCCCCCAGCTACCTGCCACTGATGCCCACCCCCACCCCCCGGCCGACTGCCGCCAGCTTCTGCCAGCCAACGTCATCAGGAGCTTCAGGCGTGGCATCACGCCAGGCTTCGGGTCGCCTGGTGCCCCCTGCTTAGCAAGCCCTTCCGCCTCCGCGGAAGAACTTGCCTTCTGGATGCTCCCACGTCTCTTCGCACGTGGCCCTCCTCTCCCGATCAGCTCTCCTCCTCTCTGGATGGCCTCGATCTGCAAGCTTCCTCAGTTTGCTGAAGAAACAAACAACAAGTCTACAAGGCCAGTCTGAGAACTCAGGGCCCCTTCCACCTCAGCCCGCTCCCCTTCCCAGTTCCCGAAAGAGCACACAGTGAGCCCAAGGTTTAGCTCTCCCAGACACTGCCTTCCCCGTTGCTGGCATACAGGTCACAAGCCCTCCTTGCCCAACCCACCCACTGGGGACCAGGAGGGGCAGAGAGGCAAGCGAAGGAGTTGGGGAACATCGCTCACCTCTTTCAGTGGCCACGACTCCCTTGAGGGCTTGCAGGAGAACCTCATCAAAACTCCCCCGGGGTATCCCTACAAGGAAAACCCGTGGTAAGCAGGGACGGCTCCTGCCCTTCCCTCCACCGGCATCCTCCAGGCTCCTCCACTGCCTTCGGTTGGCCAGCATCAACTGGCGGCTGCAAGCCCGAGTACATCTATTTCAACCTGTGCACTACCTCCCCTTTATACCTTAACTAAGGGAGCTCCTCCTCACACACACACACACACACACACACACACACCACTCCATTCACACCACTCCCTGCCCCACTCAAACCATCCCCTAGGCATGGGAACCAAACAGGGATATGCGGTTAGGTTCCTGGCTGAACTAGGGACGGAACCGCAATCCGAACGGCGCGTCGGGAGGAGAAATAAGGGGCCGAAGAGGACTAGGAGTTGCCTTGCAGCTTCGCATATGAAGTCCTACAAACCAGCGGCAGCACCGGTTGAGAGTACGGACTGGATTCCGGACACTCAAGGAAGGAAGCAGTGTGACAACAGAGAGAATGGACCCTAAGGAAGCCATTCATAAGGACTGAGGATTTAAAAAAAAAAACTGCTGAGAATGATCCATAGGAAAGATCAAGAGTAAAGCTTGAGACTGCTTGCTAAACATATCGTTTCAGTGTCAAAAGAGACCAAGCCCATCGCTTTGGCCAATGACTTCGATACGCAAACTTCAAAAGAAAAAAAACAGAATGAGACAGTGTAATTTTGGAGAGGGGAAGGAACGGCAAATTATTAAGGCTGAAGGGAAGACTGTAGCTTGGCTAATTTAACCTCCAGCAGGCTCTATAAGGGAATAACCAGTGACTGTTGGAGGCCTGCTTATTCTCATTTGCTAGCGGGCCATTCAAAACATATCGTTATTGCAGGGTGACTCCAGAAGTTGACAAGTTAAAGACTGCGCGCCACAATGGGCTTGAAGCCTTGGAAAGAAGAGAAGCCTGGCCCAGTGGGAGTCATTGTGGGGACACTGAATGTCAGATGTTAACAGAAAACGGGTATAAGATGCTTTTTAGGTAGCTTGCTGCTTCCCAAGGTAGAGCAGGAATGGCAAAAACTCCTATCAGCCAATGCTGGGAACGGCAGGAGACAGATGCATGGTTTTTTCGCATCTGGAGGACTTGCTAGAAAGCCTGGGAATGCTGGAATATGATTCATGAGGAGAGGCAAAAGAGATTGAAAGGGCAATTAGCACAGTATACAATATGGACGTAAGGAAACAGAACAAGAAAACTCCTCCATACGTCTAGCTACTTTGTTCAATGCATGGCAAAAGCAGCTGCTAGGATCCTTCATGCAACAAGATGGAAAACAGAATCCTGACCAGCTACTACTGACTGATTAGACAAAGCGTTAGAATACGGGACACCAGCAACACTTGCGTTCTTGAAGCAAAAGGCAAGAACTTTGCAATCCAGAAAAAAGCGGAGTCCCATAGGAGATCAGATTGGGGCGGGGAGGAGGTGGAGAGAAATCCTCGACTTTCAGACTGGCTATGTAAGCCTGGGGGGAAGAAGCATCAGTCTGTCATCTACGGCGTTAGGGAGATGTACAAGAAGAAGAGAAGCATAGGGAAATGGCAGCCTGATGTGTGTGTGTTTTGTTGTTTTTTCCCTATCTTGGAATAGTAGTCCTGTAATATGCAAGCTGTAGCATTTCTCTCTTTACTGAACCAAAAAGGTCTAGTAAAAAAAGAAAAGGGCTCAGAGTCCCTTTCGGCCCCTGCGTTCCCGTCCCCGGGGAGGCCGCGAAAAACAGCGGCACGGGACAAAAAAAGAAAGCAGAGGTTTAAGGGGACGGCCCTGAGTGCCTTTAAAGCCCTGCTCTCTGCTCAAAACACGAACCGCCACCAATTCTTGAAAAGTTCATGGAAGTTTGTGACGGCAGGCTAAAAATCGTCATGAACTTCAGTTGGTGAGCCGCTTGGTGCCCATGCCTACCCCTCGCATTCACTCTCCGTCCACACACACACACACACACTCACACACACACACACACACACGTTCGGTCCACCAGAAGGAACGGGCACCCCACCTCAGTCCACACGAAGGGACGAGGCCCCCGGCTCCGTCCATGCGAAGGGACGGGCACCCCAGCTGCGTCCACTTCAGGGGACGAGCGCCCGTGCTCCGGCCATCTGAAGGGTCGGGCACTGTGCTCCGTTCATCTGTGTGGACTGGCACTCAAACTCTGTCCCTGCGAACGGATGGGCTCGCAAGCCCTGTCCGTCCAGACAGAGGAGCGCTCAAGCCCTGTCTGCCGCAGCAGATGGGCACTCAAGCCCTGTCCGTCGAAACGAATGGGCGTTCGGTCCCTGTCCGTCGGAACGGATGGGCACGCAGGTTTGCACTCACTCACTCACTTGCTCACTCACACTCTCACTCTGCATCCCTACGCAACCCCCTCCCCCCAGCTACCTGCCACTGACGCCCACCCCCACCCCCCGGCCGACTGCCGCCAGCTTCTGCCAGCCAACGTCATCGGGAGCTTCAGGCGTGGCATCACGCCAGGCTTCGGGTCGCCTGGTGCCCCCTGCTTAGCAAGCCCTTCCGCCTCCACGGAAGAACTTGCCTTCTGGATGCTCCCCCGTCTCTTCGCACGTGGCCCTCCTCTCCCGATCAGCTCTCCTCCTCTCTGGATGGCCTCGATCTGCAAGCTTCCTCAGTCTGCTGAAGAAACAGACAACAAGTCTACAAGGCCAGTCTGAGAACTCAGGGCCCCTTCCACCTCAGCCCGCTCCCCATCCCACTTCCCGAAAGAGCACACAGTGAGCCCAAGGTTTAGCTCTCCCAGACACTGCCTTCCCCGTTGCTGGCATACAGGTCACAAGCCCTCCTTGCCCAAACCACCCACTGGGGACCAGGAGGGGCAGAGAGGCAAGCGAAGGAGTTGGGGAACATCGCTCACCTCTTTCAGTGGCCACGACTCCCTTGAGGGCTTGCAGGAGAACCTCATCAAAACTCCCCCGTGGTATCCCTACAAGGAAAACCCGTGGTAAGCAGGGACGGCTCCTGCCCTTCCCTCCACCGGCATCCTCCAGGCTCCTCCACTGCCTTCGGTTGGCCAGCATCAACTGGCGGCTGCAAGCCCGAGTACATCTATTTCAACCTGTGCACTACCTCCCCTTCATACCTTAACTAAGGGAGCCCCTCCTCACACACACACACACACACACAGACCACTCCATTCACACCACTCCATTCACACCACTCCCTGCCCCACTCAAACCATCCCCTAGGCATGGGAACCAAACAGGGATATGCGGTTAGGTTCCTGGCTGAACTAGGGACGGAACCGCAATCCGAACGGCGCGTCGGGAGGAGAAATAAGGGGCCGAAGAGGACTAGGAGTCGCCTTGCAGCTTCGCATATGAAGTCCTACAAACCAGCGGCAGCACCGGTTGAGAGTACGGACTGGATTCCGGACCCTCAAGGAAGGAAGCAGTGTGAAAACAGAGAGAATGGACCCTAAGGAAGCCATTCATAAGGACTGAGGATTTAAAAAAAAAAACTGCTGAGAATGATCCAGAGGAAAGATCAAGAGTAAAGCTTGAGACTGCTTGCTAAACATATCGTTTCAGTGTCAAAAGAGACCAAGCCCATCGCTTTGGCCAATGACTTCGATACGCAAACTTCAAAAGAAAAAAAACAGAATGAGACAGTGTAATTTTGGAGAGGGGAAGGAACGGCAAATTATTAAGGCTGAAGGGAAGACTGTAGCTTGGCTAATTTAACCTCCAGCAGGCTCTACAAGGGAATAACCAGTGACTGTAGGAGGCCTGCTTATTCTCATTTGCTAGCGGGCCATTCAAAACATATCGTTATTGCAGGGTGACTCCAGAAGTAACAAGTTAAAGACTGCGCGCCACAATGGGCTTGAAGCCTTGGAAAGAAGAGAAGCCTGGCCCAGTGGGAGTCATTGTGGGGACACTGAATGTCAGATGTTAACAGAAAACGGGGATAAGATGCTTTTTAGGTAGCTTGCTGCTTCCCAAGGTAGATCAGGAATGGCAAAAACTCCTATCAGCCAGTGCTGGGAACGGCAGGAGACAGATGCATGGTTTTTTCGCATCTGGAGGACTTGCTAGAAAGCCTGGGAATGCTGGAATATGATTCATGAGGAGAGGCAAAAGAGATTGAAAGGGCAATTAGCACAGTATACAATATGGACGTAAGGAAACAGAACAAGAAAACTCCTCCACACGTCTAGCTACTTTGTTCAATCCATGGCAAAAGCAGCTGCTAGGATCCTTCATGCAACAAGATGGAAAACAGAATCCTGACCAGCTACTACGGACTGATTAGACAAAGCGTTAGAATACGGGACACCAGCAACCCTTGCGTTCTTGAAGCAAAAGGCAAGAAGTTTGCAATCCAGAAGAAAGCGGAGTCCCATAGGAGATCAGATTGGGGCGGGGGGGAAGGAGGTGGAGAGAAATCCTCGACTTTCAGAGTGGCTATGTAAGCCTGGCGGGAAGAAGCATCAGTATGTCATCTACGGCGTTAGGGAGATGTACAAGAAGAAGAGAAGCATAGGGAAATGGCAGCCTGATGTGGTGTGTTTTGTTGTTTTTTCCCTATCTTGGAATAGTCGTCCTGTAATATGCAAGCTGTAGCATTTCTCTCTTTACTGAACCAAAACGGTCTAGTAAAAAAAGAAAAGGGCTCGGAGTCCCTTTCGGCCCCTGCGTTCCCGTCCCCGGGGAGGCCGCGAAAAACAGCGGCACGGGACAAAAAAAGAAAGCAGAGGTTTAAGGGGACGGCCCTTAGTGCCTTTAAAGCCCTGCTCTCTGCTCAAAACACGAACCGCCACCAATTCTTGAAAAGTTCATGGAAGTTTGTGACGGCAGGCTAAAAATCGTCATGAACTTCAGTTGGTGAGCCGCTTGGTGCCCATGCCTACCCCTCGCATTCACTCTCCGTCCACACACACACACACACTCACACACACACACACGCACGTTCTGTCCACCAGAAGGAACGGGCACCCCACCTCAGTCCACACGAAGGGACGAGGCCCCCGGCTCCGTCCATGCGAAGGGACGGGCACCCCAGCTGCGTCCACTTCAGGGGACGTGCACCCGTGCTCCGGCCATCTGAAGGGTCGGGCACTGTGCTCCTTTCATCTGTGTGGACTGGCACTCAAACTCTGTCCCTGCGAACGGATGGGCTCGCAAGCCCTGTCCGTCCAGACAGAGGAGCTCTCAAGCCCTGTCCGCCGCAGCAGATGGGCACTCAAGCCCTGTCCGTCGAAACGAATGGGCGTTCGGTCCCTGTCCGTCGGAACGGATGGGCACGCAGGGTTGCACTCACTCACTCGCTCACTCACACTCTCACTCTGCATCCCTACGCAACCCCCTCCCCCCAGCTACCTGCCACTGATGCCCACCCCCACCCCCCGGCCGACTGCCGCCAGCTTCTGCCAGCCAACGGCATCAGGAGCTTCAGGCGTGGCATCACGCCAGGCTTCGGGTCGCCTGGTGCCCCCTGCTTAGCAAGCCCTTCCGCCTCCGCGGAAGAACTTGCCTTCTGGATGCTCCCCCGTCTCTTCGCACGTGGCCCTCCTCTCCCGATCAGCTCTCCTCCTCTCTGGATGGCCTCGATCTGCAAGCTTCCTCAGTTTGCTGAAGAAACAAACAACAAGTCTACAAGGCCAGTCTGAGAACTCAGGGCCCCTTCCACCTCAGCCCGCTCCCCTTCCCAGTTCCCGAAAGAGCACACAGTGAGCCCAAAGTTTAGCTCTCCCAGACACTGCCTTTCCCGTTGCTGGCATACAGGTCACAAGCCCTCCTTGCCCAACCCACCCACTGGGGACCAGGAGGGGCAGAGAGGCAAGCGAAGGAGTTGGGGAACATCGCTCACCTCTTTCAGTGGCCACGACTCCCTTGAGGGCTTGCAGGAGAACCTCATCAAAACTCCCCCGGGGTATCCCTACAAGGAAAACCCGTGGTAAGCAGGGACGGCTCCTGCCCTTCCCTCCACCGGCATCCTCCAGGCTCCTCCACTGCCTTCGGTTGGCCAGCATCAACTGGCGGCTGCAAGCCCGAGTACATCTATTTCAACCTGTGCACTACCTCCCCTTTATACCTTAACTAAGGGAGCCCCTCCTCACACACACACACACACACACACACACACACCACTCCATTCACACCACTCCCTGCCCCACTCAAACCATCCCCTAGGCATGGGAACCAAACAGGGATATGCGGTTAGGTTCCTGGCTGAACTAGGGACGAAACCGCAATCCGAACGGCGCGTCGGGAGGAGAAATAAGGGGCCGAAGAGGACTAGGAGTTGCCTTGCAGCTTCGCATATGAAGTCCTACAAACCAGCGGCAGCACCGGTTGAGAGTACGGACTGGATTCCGGACACTCAAGGAAGGAAGCAGTGTGAAAACAGAGAGAATGGACCCTAAGGAAGCCATTCATAAGGACTGAGGATTTAAAAAAAAAAACTGCTGAGAATGATCCAGAGGAAAGATCAAAAGTAAAGCTTGAGACTGCTTGCTAAACATATCGTTTCAGTGTCAAAAGAGACCAAGCCCATCGCTTTGGCCAATGACTTCGATACGCAAACTTCAAAAGAAAAAAAACAGAATGAGACAGTGTAATTTTGGAGAGGGGAAGGAACGGCAAATTATTAAGGCTGAAGGGAAGACTGTAGCTTGGCTAATTTAACCTCCAGCAGGCTCTACAAGGGAATAACCAGTGACTGTAGGAGGCCTGCTTATTCTCATTTGCTAGCGGGCCATTCAAAACATATCGTTATTGCAGGGTGACTCCAGAAGTTGACAAGTTAAAGACTGCGCGCCACAATGGGCTTGAAGCCTTGGAAAGAAGAGAAGCCTGGCCCAGTGGGAGTCATTGTGGGGACACTGAATGTCAGATGTTAACAGAAAACGGGGATAAGATGCTTTTTAGGTAGCTTGCTGCTTCCCAAGGTAGATCAGGAATGGCAAAAACTCCTATCAGCCAATGCTGGGAACGGCAGGAGACAGATGCATGGTTTTTTCGCATCTGGAGGACTTGCTAGAAAGCCTGGGAATGCTGGAATATGATTCATGAGGAGAGGCAAAAGAGATTGAAAGGGCAATTAGCACAGTATACAATATGGACGTAAGGAAACAGAACAAGAAAACTCCTCCACACGTCTAGCTACTTTGTTCAATGCATGGCAAAAGCAGCTGCTAGGATCCTTCATGCAACAAGATGGAAAACAGAATCCTGACCAGCTACTACCGACTGATTAGACAAAGCGTTAGAATACGGGACACCAGCAACACTTGCGTTCTTGAAGCAAAAGGCAAGAACTTTGCAATCCAGAAGAAAGCGGAGTCCCATAGGAGATCAGATTGGGGCGGGGGGGAAGGAGGTGGAGAGAAATCCTCGACTTTCAGACTGGCTATGTAAGCCTGGCGGGAAGAAGCATCAGTATGTCATCTACGGCGTTAGGGAGATGTACAAGAAGAAGAGAAGCATAGGGAAATGGCAGCCTGATGTGTGTGTGTTTTGTTGTTTTTTCCCTATCTTGGAATAGTAGTCCTGTAATATGCAAGCTGTAGCATTTCTCTCTTTACTGAACCAAAACGGTCTAGTAAAAAAAGAAAAGGGCTCGGAGTCCCTTTCGGCCCCTGCGTTCCCGTCCCCGGGGAGGCCGCGAAAAACAGCGGCACGGGACAAAAAAAGAAAGCAGAGGTTTAAGGGGACGGCCCTGAGTGCCTTTAAAGCCCTGCTCTCTGCTCAAAACACGAACCGCCACCAATTCTTGAAAAGTTCATGGAAGTTTGTGACGGCAGGCTAAAAATCGTCATGAACTTCAGTTGGTGAGCCGCTTGGTGCCCATGCCTACCCCTCGCATTCACTCTCCGTCCACACACACACACACACTCACACACACACACACGCACGTTCTGTCCACCAGAAGGAACGGGCACCCCACCTCAGTCCACACGAAGGGACGAGGCCCCCGGCTCCGTCCATGCGAAGGGACGGGCACCCCAGCTGCGTCCACTTCAGGGGACGTGCACCCGTGCTCCGGCCATCTGAAGGGTCGGGCACTGTGCTCCTTTCATCTGTGTGGACTGGCACTCAAACTCTGTCCCTGCGAACGGATGGGCTCGCAAGCCCTGTCCGTCCAGACAGAGGAGCTCTCAAGCCCTGTCCGCCGCAGCAGATGGGCACTCAAGCCCTGTCCGTCGAAACGAATGGGCGTTCGGTCCCTGTCCGTCGGAACGGATGGGCACGCAGGGTTGCACTCACTCACTCGCTCACTCACACTCTCACTCTGCATCCCTACGCAACCCCCTCCCCCCAGCTACATGCCACTGATGCCCACCCCCACCCCCCGGCCGACTGCCGCCAGCTTCTGCAAGCCAACGGCATCAGGAGCTTCAGGCGTGGCATCACGCCAGGCTTCGGGTCGCCTGGTGCCCCCTGCTTAGCAAGCCCTTCCGCCTCCGCGGAAGAACTTGCCTTCTGGATGCTCCCCCGTCTCTTCGCACGTGGCCCTCCTCTCCCGATCAGCTCTCCTCCTCTCTGGATGGCCTCGATCTGCAAGCTTCCTCAGTTTGCTGAAGAAACAAACAACAAGTCTACAAGGCCAGTCTGAGAACTCAGGGCCCCTTCCACCTCAGCCCGCTCCCCTTCCCAGTTCCCGAAAGAGCACACAGTGAGCCCAAAGTTTAGCTCTCCCAGACACTGCCTTCCCCGTTGCTGGCATACAGGTCACAAGCCCTCCTTGCCCAACCCACCCAATGGGGACCAGGAGGGGCAGAGAGGCAAGCGAAGGAGTTGGGGAACATCGCTCACCTCTTTCAGTGGCCACGACTCCCTTGAGGGCTTGCAGGAGAACCTCATCAAAACTCCCCCGGGGTATCCCTACAATGAAAACCCGTGGTAAGCAGGGACGGCTCCTGCCCTTCCCTCCACCGGCATCCTCCAGGCTCCTCCACTGCCTTCGGTTGGCCAGCATCAACTGGCGGCTGCAAGCCCGAGTACATCTATTTCAACCTGTGCACTACCTCCCCTTTATACCTTAACTAAGGGAGCCCCTCCTCACACACACACACACACACACACACACACACACACACACCACTCCATTCACACCACTCCCTGCCCCACTCAAACCATCCCCTAGGCATGGGAACCAAACAGGGATATGCGGTTAGGTTCCTGGCTGAACTAGGGACGAAACCGCAATCCGAACGGCGCGTCGGGAGGAGAAATAAGGGGCCGAAGAGGACTAGGAGTTGCCTTGCAGCTTCGCATATGAAGTCCTACAAACCAGCGGCAGCACCGGTTGAGAGTACGGACTGGATTCCGGACACTCAAGGAAGGAAGCAGTGTGAAAACAGAGAGAATGGACCCTAAGGAAGCCATTCATAAGGACTGAGGATTTAAAAAAAAAACTGCTGAGAATGATCCAGAGGAAAGATCAAAAGTAAAGCTTGAGACTGCTTGCTAAACATATCGTTTCAGTGTCAAAAGAGACCAAGCCCATCGCTTTGGCCAATGACTTCGATACGCAAACTTCAAAAGAAAAAAAACAGAATGAGACAGTGTAATTTTGGAGAGGGGAAGGAACGGCAAATTATTAAGGCTGAAGGGAAGACTGTAGCTTGGCTAATTTAACCTCCAGCAGGCTCTACAAGGGAATAACCAGTGACTGTAGGAGGCCTGCTTATTCTCATTTGCTAGCGGGCCATTCAAAACATATCGTTATTGCAGGGTGACTCCAGAAGTTGACAAGTTAAAGACTGCGCGCCACAATGGGCTTGAAGCCTTGGAAAGAAGAGAAGCCTGGCCCAGTGGGAGTCATTGTGGGGACACTGAATGTCAGATGTTAACAGAAAACGGGGATAAGATGCTTTTTAGGTAGCTTGCTGCTTCCCAAGGTAGATCAGGAATGGCAAAAACTCCTATCAGCCAATGCTGGGAACGGCAGGAGACAGATGCATGGTTTTTTCGCATCTGGAGGACTTGCTAGAAAGCCTGGGAATGCTGGAATATGATTCATGAGGAGAGGCAAAAGAGATTGAAAGGGCAATTAGCACAGTATACAATATGGACGTAAGGAAACAGAACAAGAAAACTCCTCCACACGTCTAGCTACTTTGTTCAATGCATGGCAAAAGCAGCTGCTAGGATCCTTCATGCAACAAGATGGAAAACAGAATCCTGACCAGCTACTACCGACTGATTAGACAAAGCGTTAGAATACGGGACACCAGCAACACTTGCGTTCTTGAAGCAAAAGGCAAGAACTTTGCAATCCAGAAGAAAGCGGAGTCCCATAGGAGATCAGATTGGGGCGGGGGGGAAGGAGGTGGAGAGAAATCCTCGACTTTCAGACTGGCTATGTAAGCCTGGCGGGAAGAAGCATCAGTATGTCATCTACGGCGTTAGGGAGATGTACAAGAAGAAGAGAAGCATAGGGAAATGGCAGCCTGATGTGTGTGTGTTTTGTTGTTTTTTCCCTATCTTGGAATAGTCGTCCTGTAATATGCAAGCTGTAGCATTTCTCTCTTTACTGAACCAAAACGGTCTAGTAAAAAAAGAAAAGGGCTCGGAGTCCCTTTTGGCCCCTGCGTTCCCGTCCCCGGGGAGGCCGCGAAAAACAGCGGCACGGGACAAAAAAAGAAAGCAGAGGTTTAAGGGGACGGCCCTTAGTGCCTTTAAAGCCCTGCTCTCTGCTCAAAACACGAACCGCCACCAATTCTTGAAAAGTTCATGGAAGTTTGTGACGGCAGGCTAAAAATCGTCATGAACTTCAGTTGGTGAGCCGCTTGGTGCCCATGCCTACCCCTCGCATTCACTCTCCGTCCACACACACACACACACTCACACACACACACACACACACGTTCTGTCCACCAGAAGGAACGGGCACCCCACCTCAGTCCACACGAAGGGACGAGGCCCCCGGCTCCGTCCATGCGAAGGGACGGGCACCCCAGCTGCGTCCACTTCAGGGGACGTGCACCCGTGCTCCGGCCATCTGAAGGGTCGGGCACTGTGCTCCGTTCATCTGTGTGGACTGGCACTCAAACTCTGTCCCTGCGAACGGATGGGCTCGCAAGCCCTGTCCGTCCAGACAGAGGAGCGCTCAAGCCCTGTCCGCCGCAGCAGATGGGCACTCAAGCCCTGTCCGTCGAAACGAATGGGCGTTCGGTCCCTGTCCGTCGGAACGGATGGGCACGCAGGGTTGCACTCACTCACTCGCTCACTCACACTCTCACTCTGCATCCCTACGCAACCCCCTCCCCCCAGCTACCTACCACTGATGCCCACCCCCACCCCCCGGCCGACTGCCGCCAGGTTCTGCCGGCCAACGTCATCAGGAGCTTCAGGCGTGGCATCACGCCAGGCTTCGGGTCGCCTGGTGCCCCCTGCTTAGCAAGCCCTTCCGCCTCCGCGGAAGAACTTGCCTTCTGGATGCTCCCCCGTCTCTTCGCACGTGGCCCTCCTCTCCCGATCAGCTCTTCTCCTCTCTGGATGGCCTCGATCTGCAAGCTTCCTCAGTCTGCTGAAGAAACAGACAACAAGTCTACAAGGCCAGTCTGAGAACTCAGGGCCCCTTCCACCTCAGCCCGCTCCCCTTTCCACTTCCCGAAAGAGCACACAGTGAGCCCAAGGTTTAGCTCTCCCAGACACTGCCTTCCCCGTTGCTGGCATACAGGTCACAAGCCCTCCTTGCCCAAACCACCCACTGGGGACCAGGAGGGGCAGAGAGGCAAGCGAAGGAGTTGGGGAACATCGCTCACCTCTTTCAGTGGCCACGACTCCCTTGAGGGCTTGCAGGAGAACCTCATCAAAACTCCCCCGGGGTATCCCTACAAGGAAAACCCGTGGTAAGCAGGGACGGCTCCTGCCCTTCCCTCCACCGGCATCCTCCAGGCTCCTCCACTGCCTTCGGTTGGCCAGCATCAACTGGCGGCTGCAAGCCCGAGTACATCTATTTCAACCTGTGCACTACCTCCCCTTTATACCTTAACTAAGGGAGCCCCTCCTCACACACACACACACACACACACACCACTCCATTCACACCACTCCCTGCCCCACTCAAACCATCCCCTAGGCATGGGAACCAAACAGGGATATGCGGTTAGGTTCCTGGCTGAACTAGGGACGAAACCGCAATCCGAACGGCGCGTCGGGAGGAGAAATAAGGGGCCGAAGAGGACTAGGAGTTGCCTTGCAGCTTCGCATATGAAGTCCTACAAACCAGCGGCAGCACCGGTTGAGAGTACGGACTGGATTCCGGACCCTCAAGGAAGGAAGCAGTGTGAAAACAGAGAGAATGGACCCTAAGGAAGCCATTCATAAGGACTGAGGATTTAAAAAAAAAACTGCTGAGAATGATCCAGAGGAAAGATCAAAAGTAAAGCTTGAGACTGCTTGCTAAACATATCGTTTCAGTGTCAAAAGAGACCAAGCCCATCGCTTTGGCCAATGACTTCGATACGCAAACTTCAAAAGAAAAAAAACAGAATGAGACAGTGTAATTTTGGAGAGGGGAAGGAACGGCAAATTATTAAGGCTGAAGGGAAGACTGTAGCTTGGCTAATTTAACCTCCAGCAGGCTCTACAAGGGAATAACCAGTGACTGTAGGAGGCCTGCTTATTCTCATTTGCTAGCGGGCCATTCAAAACATATCGTTATTGCAGGGTGACTCCAGAAGTTGACAAGTTAAAGACTGCGCGCCACAATGGGCTTGAAGCCTTGGAAAGAAGAGAAGCCTGGCCCAGTGGGAGTCATTGTGGGGACACTGAATGTCAGATGTTAACAGAAAACGGGGATAAGATGCTTTTTAGGTAGCTTGCTGCTTCCCAAGGTAGATCAGGAATGGCAAAAACTCCTATCAGCCAATGCTGGGAACGGCAGGAGACAGATGCATGGTTTTTTCGCATCTGGAGGACTTGCTAGAAAGCCTGGGAATGCTGGAATATGATTCATGAGGAGAGGCAAAAGAGATTGAAAGGGCAATTAGCACAGTATACAATATGGACGTAAGGAAACAGAACAAGAAAACTCCTCCACACGTCTAGCTACTTTGTTCAATGCATGGCAAAAGCAGCTGCTAGGATCCTTCATGCAACAAGATGGAAAACAGAATCCTGACCAGCTACTACCGACTGATTAGACAAAGCGTTAGAATACGGGACACCAGCAACACTTGCGTTCTTGAAGCAAAAGGCAAGAACTTTGCAATCCAGAAGAAAGCGGAGTCCCATAGGAGATCAGATTGGGGCGGGGGGGAAGGAGGTGGAGAGAAATCCTCGACTTTCAGACTGGCTATGTAAGCCTGGCGGGAAGAAGCATCAGTATGTCATCTACGGCGTTAGGGAGATGTACAAGAAGAAGAGAAGCATAGGGAAATGGCAGCCTGATGTGTGTGTGTTTTGTTGTTTTTTCCCTATCTTGGAATAGTCGTCCTGTAATATGCAAGCTGTAGCATTTCTCTCTTTACTGAACCAAAACGGTCTAGTAAAAAAAGAAAAGGGCTCGGAGTCCCTTTCGGCCCCTGCGTTCCCGTCCCCGGGGAGGCCGCGAAAAACAGCGGCACGGGACAAAAAAAGAAAGCAGAGGTTTAAGGGGACGGCCCTTAGTGCCTTTAAAGCCCTGCTCTCTGCTCAAAACACGAACCGCCACCAATTCTTGAAAAGTTCATGGAAGTTTGTGACGGCAGGCTAAAAATCGTCATGAACTTCAGTTGGTGAGCCGCTTGGTGCCCATGCCTACCCCTCGCATTCACTCTCCGTCCACACACACACACACACTCACACACACACACACACACACGTTCTGTCCACCAGAAGGAACGGGCACCCCACCTCAGTCCACACGAAGGGACGAGGCCCCCGGCTCCGTCCATGCGAAGGGACGGGCACCCCAGCTGCGTCCACTTCAGGGGACGTGCACCCGTGCTCCGGCCATCTGAAGGGTCGGGCACTGTGCTCCGTTCATCTGTGTGGACTGGCACTCAAACTCTGTCCCTGCGAACGGATGGGCTCGCAAGCCCTGTCCGTCCAGACAGAGGAGCGCTCAAGCCCTGTCCGCCGCAGCAGATGGGCACTCAAGCCCTGTCCGTCGAAACGAATGGGCGTTCGGTCCCTGTCCGTCGGAACGGATGGGCACGCAGGGTTGCACTCACTCACTCGCTCACTCACACTCTCACTCTGCATCCCTACGCAACCCCCTCCCCCCAGCTACCTACCACTGATGCCCACCCCCACCCCCCGGCCGACTGCCGCCAGGTTCTGCCGGCCAACGTCATCAGGAGCTTCAGGCGTGGCATCACGCCAGGCTTTGGGTCGCCTGGTGCCCCCTGCTTAGCAAGCCCTTCCGCCTCCGCGGAAGAACTTGCCTTCTGGATGCTCCCCCGTCTCTTCGCACGTGGCCCTCCTCTCCCGATCAGCTCTTCTCCTCTCTGGATGGCCTCGATCTGCAAGCTTCCTCAGTCTGCTGAAGAAACAGACAACAAGTCTACAAGGCCAGTCTGAGAACTCAGGGCCCCTTCCACCTCAGCCCGCTCCCCTTTCCACTTCCCGAAAGAGCACACAGTGAGCCCAAGGTTTAGCTCTCCCAGACACTGCCTTCCCCGTTGCTGGCATACAGGTCACAAGCCCTCCTTGCCCAAACCACCCACTGGGGACCAGGAGGGGCAGAGAGGCAAGCGAAGGAGTTGGGGAACATCGCTCACCTCTTTCAGTGGCCACGACTCCCTTGAGGGCTTGCAGGAGAACCTCATCAAAACTCCCCCGGGGTATCCCTACAAGGAAAACCCGTGGTAAGCAGGGACGGCTCCTGCCCTTCCCTCCACCGGCATCCTCCAGGCTCCTCCACTGCCTTCGGTTGGCCAGCATCAACTGGCGGCTGCAAGCCCGAGTACATCTATTTCAACCTGTGCACTACCTCCCCTTTATACCTTAACTAAGGGAGCCCCTCCTCACACACACACACACACACACACACACACACCACTCCATTCACACCACTCCCTGCCCCACTCAAACCATCCCCTAGGCATGGGAACCAAACAGGGATATGCGGTTAGGTTCCTGGCTGAACTAGGGACGAAACCGCAATCCGAACGGCGCGTCGGGAGGAGAAATAAGGGGCCGAAGAGGACTAGGAGTTGCCTTGCAGCTTCGCATATGAAGTCCTACAAACCAGCGGCAGCACCGGTTGAGAGTACGGACTGGATTCCGGACACTCAAGGAAGGAAGCAGTGTGAAAACAGAGAGAATGGACCCTAAGGAAGCCATTCATAAGGACTGAGGATTTAAAAAAAAAACTGCTGAGAATGATCCAGAGGAAAGATCAAAAGTAAAGCTTGAGACTGCTTGCTAAACATATCGTTTCAGTGTCAAAAGAGACCAAGCCCATCGCTTTGGCCAATGACTTCGATACGCAAACTTCAAAAGAAAAAAAACAGAATGAGACAGTGTAATTTTGGAGAGGGGAAGGAACGGCAAATTATTAAGGCTGAAGGGAAGACTGTAGCTTGGCTAATTTAACCTCCAGCAGGCTCTACAAGGGAATAACCAGTGACTGTAGGAGGCCTGCTTATTCTCATTTGCTAGCGGGCCATTCAAAACATATCGTTATTGCAGGGTGACTCCAGAAGTTGACAAGTTAAAGACTGCGCGCCACAATGGGCTTGAAGCCTTGGAAAGAAGAGAAGCCTGGCCCAGTGGGAGTCATTGTGGGGACACTGAATGTCAGATGTTAACAGAAAACGGGGATAAGATGCTTTTTAGGTAGCTTGCTGCTTCCCAAGGTAGATCAGGAATGGCAAAAACTCCTATCAGCCAATGCTGGGAACGGCAGGAGACAGATGCATGGTTTTTTCGCATCTGGAGGACTTGCTAGAAAGCCTGGGAATGCTGGAATATGATTCATGAGGAGAGGCAAAAGAGATTGAAAGGGCAATTAGCACAGTATACAATATGGACGTAAGGAAACAGAACAAGAAAACTCCTCCACACGTCTAGCTACTTTGTTCAATGCATGGCAAAAGCAGCTGCTAGGATCCTTCATGCAACAAGATGGAAAACAGAATCCTGACCAGCTACTACCGACTGATTAGACAAAGCGTTAGAATACGGGACACCAGCAACACTTGCGTTCTTGAAGCAAAAGGCAAGAACTTTGCAATCCAGAAGAAAGCGGAGTCCCATAGGAGATCAGATTGGGGCGGGGGGGAAGGAGGTGGAGAGAAATCCTCGACTTTCAGACTGGCTATGTAAGCCTGGCGGGAAGAAGCATCAGTATGTCATCTACGGCGTTAGGGAGATGTACAAGAAGAAGAGAAGCATAGGGAAATGGCAGCCTGATGTGTGTGTGTTTTGTTGTTTTTTCCCTATCTTGGAATAGTCGTCCTGTAATATGCAAGCTGTAGCATTTCTCTCTTTACTGAACCAAAACGGTCTAGTAAAAAAAGAAAAGGGCTCGGAGTCCCTTTCGGCCCCTGCGTTCCCGTCCCCGGGGAGGCCGCGAAAAACAGCGGCACGGGACAAAAAAAGAAAGCAGAGGTTTAAGGGGACGGCCCTTAGTGCCTTTAAAGCCCTGCTCTCTGCTCAAAACACGAACCGCCACCAATTCTTGAAAAGTTCATGGAAGTTTGTGACGGCAGGCTAAAAATCGTCATGAACTTCAGTTGGTGAGCCGCTTGGTGCCCATGCCTACCCCTCGCATTCACTCTCCGTCCACACACACACACACACTCACACACACACACACACACACGTTCTGTCCACCAGAAGGAACGGGCACCCCACCTCAGTCCACACGAAGGGACGAGGCCCCCGGCTCCGTCCATGCGAAGGGACGGGCACCCCAGCTGCGTCCACTTCAGGGGACGTGCACCCGTGCTCCGGCCATCTGAAGGGTCGGGCACTGTGCTCCGTTCATCTGTGTGGACTGGCACTCAAACTCTGTCCCTGCGAACGGATGGGCTCGCAAGCCCTGTCCGTCCAGACAGAGGAGCGCTCAAGCCCTGTCCGCCGCAGAAGATGGGCACTCAAGCCCTGTCCGTCGAAACGAATGGGCGTTCGGTCCCTGTCCGTCGGAACGGATGGGCACGCAGGGTTGCACTCACTCACTCGCTCACTCACACTCTCACTCTGCATCCCTACGCAACCCCCTCCCCCCAGCTACCTACCACTGATGCCCACCCCCACCCCCCGGCCGACTGCCGCCAGGTTCTGCCGGCCAACGTCATCAGGAGCTTCAGGCGTGGCATCACGCCAGGCTTTGGGTCGCCTGGTGCCCCCTGCTTAGCAAGCCCTTCCGCCTCCGCGGAAGAACTTGCCTTCTGGATGCTCCCCCGTCTCTTCGCACGTGGCCCTCCTCTCCCGATCAGCTCTTCTCCTCTCTGGATGGCCTCGATCTGCAAGCTTCCTCAGTCTGCTGAAGAAACAGACAACAAGTCTACAAGGCCAGTCTGAGAACTCAGGGCCCCTTCCACCTCAGCCCGCTCCCCTTTCCACTTCCCGAAAGAGCACACAGTGAGCCCAAGGTTTAGCTCTCCCAGACACTGCCTTCCCCGTTGCTGGCATACAGGTCACAAGCCCTCCTTGCCCAAACCACCCACTGGGGACCAGGAGGGGCAGAGAGGCAAGCGAAGGAGTTGGGGAACATCGCTCACCTCTTTCAGTGGCCACGACTCCCTTGAGGGCTTGCAGGAGAACCTCATCAAAACTCCCCCGGGGTATCCCTACAAGGAAAACCCGTGGTAAGCAGGGACGGCTCCTGCCCTTCCCTCCACCGGCATCCTCCAGGCTCCTCCACTGCCTTCGGTTGGCCAGCATCAACTGGCGGCTGCAAGCCCGAGTACATCTATTTCAACCTGTGCACTACCTCCCCTGCATACCTTAACAAAGGGAGCCCCTCCTCACACACACACACACACACACACACACACACACCACTCCATTCACACCACTCCCTGCCCCACTCAAACCATCCCCTAGGCATGGGCACCAACCAGGGATATGCGGTTAGGTTCCTGGCTGAACTAGCGACGGAACCGCAATCCGAACGGCGCGTCGGGAGGAGAAATAAGGAGCCGAAGAGGACTAGGAGTTGCCTTGCAGCTTTGCATATGAAGTCCTACAAACCAGCGGCAGCACCGGTTGAGAGTACGGACTGGATTCCGGACCCTCAAGGAAGGAAGCAGTGTGAAAACAGAGAGAATGGACCCTAAGGAAGCCATTCATAAGGACTGAGGATTCAAAAAAAAAAACTGCTGAGAATGATCCAGAGGAAAGATCAAGAGTAAAGCTTGAGACTGCTTGCTAAACATATCGTTTCAGTGTCAAAAGAGACCAAGCCCATCGCTTTGGCCAATGACTTCGATACGCAAACTTCAAAAGTAAAAAAACAGTATGAGACAGTGTAATTTTGGAGAGGGGAAGGAACGGCAAATTATTAAGGCTGAAGGGAAGACTGTAGCTTGGCTAATTTAACCTCCAGCAGGCTCTACAAGGGAATAACCAGTGACTGTAGGAGGCCTGCTTATTCTCATTTGCTAGCGGGCCATTCGAAACATATCGTTATTGCAGGGTGACTCCAGAAGTTGACAAGTTAAAGACTGCGCGCCACAATGGGCTTGAAGCCTTGGAAAGAAGAGAAGCCTGGCCCAGTGGGAGTCATTGTGGGGACACTGAATGTCAGATGTTAACAGAAAACGGGGATAAGATGCTTTTTAGGTAGCTTGCTGCTTCCCAAGGTAGAGCAGGAATGGCAAAAACTCCTATCAGCCAATGCTGGGAACGGCAGGAGACAGATGCATGGTTTTTTCGCATCTGGAGGACTTGCTAGAAAGCCTGGGAATGCTGGAATATGATTCATGAGGAGAGGCAAAAGAGATTGAAAGGGCAATTAGCACAGTATACAATATGGACGTAAGGAAACAGAACAAGAAAACTCCCCCACACGTCTAGCTACTTTGTTCAATGCATGGCAAAAGCAGCTGCTAGGATCCTTCATGCAACAAGATGGAAAACAGAATCCTGACCAGCTACTACTGACTGATTAGACAAAGCATTAGAATACGGGACACCAGCAACACTTGCGTTCTTGAAGCAAAAGGCAAGAACTTTGCAATCCAGAATAAAGCGGAGTCCCATAGGAGATCAGATTGGGGCGGGGGGGAAGGAGGTGGAGAGAAATCCTGGACTTTCAGACTGGCTATGTAAGCCTGGGGGTAAGAAGCATCAGTATGTCATCTACGGCGTTAGGGAGATGTACAAGAAGAAGAGAAGCATAGGGAAATGGCAGCCTGATGTGTGTGTGTTTTGCTGTTTTTTCCCTATCTTGGAATAGTAGTCCTGTAATATGCAAGCTGTAGCATTTCTCTCTTTACTGAACCAAAACGGTCTAGTAAAAAAAGAAAAGGGCTCGGAGTCCCTTTCGGCCCCTGCGTTCCCGTCCCCGGGGAGGCCGCGAAAAACAGCGGCACGGGACAAAAAAAGAAAGCAGAGGTTTAAGGGGACGGCCCTGAGTGCCTTTAAAGCCCTGCTCTCTGCTCAAAACACGAACCGCCACCAATTCTTGAAAGGTTCATGGAAGTTTGTGACGGCAGGCTAAAAATCGTCATGAACTTCAGTTGGTGAGCCGCTTGGTGCCCATGCCTACCCCTCGCATTCACTCTCCGTCCACACACACACACACACACTCACACACACACACACACACACACACACGTTCTGTCCACCAGAAGGAACGGGCACCCCACCTCAGTCCACACGAAGGGACGAGGCCCCCGGCTCCGTCCATGCGAAGGGACGGGCACCCCAGCTGCGTCCACTTCAGGGGACGTGCGCCCGTGCTCCGGCCATCTGAAGGGTCGGGCACTGTGCTCCGTTCATCTGTGTGGACTGGCACTCAAACTCTGTCCCTGCGAACGGATGGGCTCGCAAGCCCTGTCCGTCCAGACAGAGGAGCGCTCAAGCCCTGTCCGCCGCAGCAGATGGGCACTCAAGCCCTGTCCGTCGAAACGAATGGGCGTTCGGTCCCTGTCCGTCGGAACGGATGGGCACGCAGGGTTGCACTCACTCACTCGCTCACTCACACTCTCACTCTGCATCCCTACGCAACCCCCTCCCCCCAGCTACCTACCACTGATGCCCACCCCCACCCCCCGGCCGACTGCCGCCAGCTTCTGCCAGCCAACGTCATCAGGAGCTTCAGGCGTGGCATCACGCCAGGCTTCGGGTCGCCTGGTGCCCCCTGCTTAGCAAGCCCTTGCGCCTCCGCGGAAGAACTTGCCTTCTGGATGCTCCCCCGTCTCTTCGCACGTGGCCCTCCTCTCCCGATCAGCTCTCCTCCTCTCTGGATGGCCTCGATCTGCAAGCTTCCTCAGTCTGCTGAAGAAACAGACAACAAGTCTACAAGGCCAGTCTGAGAACTCAGGGCCCCTTCCACCTCAGCCCGCTCCCCATCCCACTTCCCGAAAGAGCACACAGTGAGCCCAAGGTTTAGCTCTCCCAGACACTGCCTTCCCCGTTGCTGGCATACAGGTCACAAGCCCTCCTTGCCCAACCCACCCACTGGGGACCAGGAGGGGCAGAGAGGCCAGCGAAGGAGTTGGGGAACATCGCTCACCTCTTTCAGTGGCCACGACTCCCTTGAGGGCTTGCAGGAGAACCTCATCAAAACTCCCCCGGGGTATCCCTACAAGGAAAACCCGTGGTAAGCAGGGACGGCTCCTGCCCATCTCTCCACCGGCATCCTCCAGGCTCCTCCACTGCCTTCGGTTGGCCAGCATCAACTGGCGGCTGCAAGCCCGAGTACATCTATTTCAACCTGTGCACTACCTCCCCTTCATACCTTAACTAAGGGAGCCCCTCCTCACACACACACACACACACACACACACCACTCCATTCACACCACTCCCTGCCCCACTCAAACCATCCCCTAGGCATGGGCACCAACCAGGGATATGCGGTTAGGTTCCTGGCTGAACTAGGGACGGAACCGCAATCCGAACGGCGCGTCGGGAGGAGAAATAAGGGGCCGAAGAGGACTAGGAGTTACCTTGCAGCTTCGCATATGAAGTCCTACAAACCAACGGCAGCACCGGTTGAGAGTACGGACTGGATTCCGGAACCTCAAGGAAGGAAGCAGTGTGAAAACAGAGAGAATGGACCCTAAGGAAGCCATTCATAAGGACTGAGGATTTAAAAAAAAAACTGCTGAGAATGATCCAGAGGAAAGATCAAGAGTAAAGCTTGAGACTGCTTGCTAAACATATCGTTTCAGTGTCAAAAGAGACCAAGCCCATCGCTTTGGCCAATGACTTCGATATGCAAACTTCAAAAGAAAAAAAACAGAATGAGACAGTGTAATTTTGGAGAGGGGAAGGAACGGCAAATTATTAAGGCTGAAGGGAAGACTGTAGCTTGGCTAATTTAACCTCCAGCAGGCTCTACAAGGGAATAACCAGTGACTGTAGGAGGCCTGCTTATTCTCATTTGCTAGCGGGCCATTCAAAACATATCGTTATTGCAGGGTGACTCCAGAAGTTGACAAGTTAAAGACTGCGTGCCACAATGGGCTTGAAGCCTTGGAAAGAAGAGAAGCCTGGCCCAGTGGGAGTCATTGTGGGGACACTGAATGTCAGATGTTAACAGAAAACGGGGATAAGATGCTTTTTAGGTAGCTTGCTGCTTCCCAAGGTAGAGCAGGAATGGCAAAAACTCCTATCAGCCAATGCTGGGAACGGCAGGAGACAGATGCATGGTTTTTTCGCATCTGGAGGACTTGCTAGAAAGCCTGGGAATGCTGGAATATGATTCATGAGGAGAGGCAAAAGAGATTGAAAGGGCAATTAGCACAGTATACAATATGGACGTAAGGAAACAGAACAAGAAAACTCCTCCATACGTCTAGCTACTTTGTTCAATGCATGGCAAAAGCAGCTGCTAGGATCCTTCAAGCAACAAGATGGAAAACAGAATCCTGACCAGCTACTACGGACTGATTAGACAAAGCGTTAGAATACGGGACACCAGCAACACTTGCGTTCTTGAAGCAAAAGGCAAGAACTTTGCAATCCAGAAGAAAGCGGAGTCCCATAGGAGATCAGATTGGGGCGGGGGGGAAGGAGGTGGAGAGAAATCCTCGACTTTCAGACTGGCTATGTAAGCATGGGGGGAAGAAGCATCAGTCTGTCATCTACGGCGTTAGGGAGATGTACAAGAAGAAGAGAAGCATAGGGAAATGGCAGCCTGATGTGTGTGTGTTTTGTTGTTTTTTCCCTATCTTGGAATAGTAGTCCTGTAATATGCAAGCTGTATCGTTTCTCTCTTTACTGAACCAAAACGGTCTAGTAAAAAAAGAAAAGGGCTCGGAGTCCCTTTCGGCCCCTGCGTTCCCGTCCCCGGGGAGGCCGCGAAAAACAGCGGCACGGGACAAAAAAAGAAAGCAGAGGTTTAAGGGGACGGCCCTGAGTGCCTTTAAAGCCCTGCTCTCTGCTCAAAACACGAACCGCCACCAATCCTTGAAAAGTTCATGGAAGTTTGTGACGGCAGGCTAAAAATCGTCATGAACTTCAGTTGGTGAGCCGCTTGGTGCCCATGCCTACCCCTCGCATTCACTCTCCGTCCACACACACACACACACACTCACACACACACACACACACACACGTTCGGTCCACCAGAAGGAACGGGCACCCCACCTCAGTCCACACGAAGGGACGAGGCCCCCGGTCCCGTCCATGCGAAGGGACGGGCACCCCAGCTGCGTCCACTTCAGGGGACGTGCGCCCGTGCTCCGGCCATCTGAAGGGTCGGGCACTGTGCTCCGTTCATCTGTGTGGACTGGCACTCAAACTCTGTCCCTGCGAACGGATGGGCTCGCAAGCCCTGTCCGTCCAGACAGAGGAGCGCTCAAGCCCTGTCCGCCGCAGCAGATGGGCACTCAAGCCCTGTCCGTCGAAACGAATGGGCGTTCGGTCCCTGTCCGTCGGAACGGATGGGCACGCAGGGTTGCACTCACTCACTCGCTCACTCACACTCTCACTCTGCATCCCTACGCAACGCCCTCCCCACATCTACCTGCCACTGATGCCCACCCCCACCCCCCGGCCGACTGCCGCCAGCTTCTGCCAGCCAACGTCATCAGGAGCTTCAGGCGTGGCATCACGCCAGGCTTCGGGTCGCCTGGTGCCCCCTGCTTAGCAAGCCCTTCCGCCTCCGCGGAAGAACTTGCCTTCTGGATGCTCCCCCGTCTCTTCGCACGTGGCCCTCCTCTCCCGATCTGCTCTCTTCCTCTCTGGATGGCCTTGATCTGCAAGCTTCCTCAGTCTGCTGAAGAAACAGACAACAAGTCTACAAGGCCAGTCTGAGAACTCAGGGCCCCTTCCACCTCAGCCCGCTCCCCATCCCACTTCCCGAAAGAGCACACAGTGAGCCCAAGGTTTAGCTCTCCCAGACACTGCCTTCCCCGTTGCTGGCATACAGGTCACAAGCCCTCCTTGCCCAACCCACCCACTGGGGACCAGGAGGGGCAGAGAGGCCAGCGAAGGAGTTGGGGAACATCGCTCACCTCTTTCAGTGGCCACGACTCCCTTGAGGGCTTGCAGGAGAACCTCATCAAAACTCCCCCGGGGTATCCCTACAAGGAAAACCCGTGGTAAGCAGGGACGGCTCCTGCCCATCTCTCCACCGGCATCCTCCAGGCTCCTCCACTGCCTTCGGTTGGCCAGCATCAACTGGCGGCTGCAAGCCCGAGTACATCTATTTCAACCTGTGCACTACCTCCCCTTCATACCTTAACAAAGGGAGCCCCTCCTCACACACACACACACACACACACACACACCACTCCATTCACACCACTCCCTGCCCCACTCAAACCATCCCCTAGGCATGGGCACCAAACAGGGATATGCGGTTAGGTTCCTGGCTGAACTAGGGACGGAACCGCAATCCGAACGGCGCGTCGGGAGGAGAAATAAGGGGCCGAAGAGGACTAGGAGTTGCCTTGCAGCTTCGCATATGAAGTCCTACAAACCAGCGGCAGCACCGGTTGAGAGTACGGACTGGATTCCGGACCCTCAAGGAAGGAAGCAGTGTGAAAACAGAGAGAATGGACCCTAAGGAAGCCATTCATAAGGACTGAGGATTTAAAAAAAAAACTGCTGAGAATGATCCAGAGGAAAGATCAAGAGTAAAGCTTGAGACTGCTTGCTAAACATATCGTTTCAGTGTCAAGAGAGACCAAGCCCATCGCTTTGGCCAATGACTTCGATACGCAAACTTCAAAAGTAAAAAAACAGAATGAGACAGTGTAATTTTGGAGAGGGGAAGGAACGGCAAATTATTAAGGCTGAAGGGAAGACTGTAGCTTGGCTAATTTAACCTCCAGCAGGCTCTACAAGGGAATAACCAGTGACTGTAGGAGGCCTGCTTATTCTCATTTGCTAGCGGGCCATTCAAAACATATCGTTATTGCAGGGTGACTCCAGAAGTTGACAAGTTAAAGACTGCGCGCCACAATGGGCTTGAAGCCTTGGAAAGAAGAGAAGCCTGGCCCAGTGGGAGTCATTGTGGGGACACTGAATGTCAGATGTTAACAGAAAACGGGGATAAGATGCTTTTTAGGTAGCTTGCTGCTTCCCAAGGTAGAGCAGGAATGGCAAAAACTCCTATCGGCCAATGCTGGGAACCCACTCCCGTTCCCAAATGTCGGGCTGGCTCTTTAAGACTGGGCAGAGGAGAAGCAGTCTGTCATCTATGGCATTAGGGAGGAGTACCAGAAGAAGCTCCTCCTCCCACACACATACACACACAGACCCCACTCATACCCGTCAGCTCACTCCAGTCCCGTCCTCCGTTCTTCTGAAGGGACCGTAACTCAAAGTGTTTCCCTTCGAACTAATGGGTTCACAAGCCCTGTCCACTGGAACGGAAGTGCAGAAAAGCCCTGTCCGTTGGGAACGGATGGGAACGCAAGCCCTGTCCGTAGGAATGTACGGGCACGCACGGTCCCACTCACTTACTTACTCACTCACTCTCCCACCCTCGGGTGGTCCTTCCATCTGAAGGGACCAGGACTCAAGGATCCCCCCCTCACAGACTGTTTTGTGCCAGGCATGAACCTCAGTGTTTTCTCCCTCTTCCCCACCAGGGAAGGCCTCAATTTCTCATGACGCTTGTGAAAAAACCATGGTGATATTTTACTCATACATCTTTTGTCATTTCTGTCCTTCGACATTCATGGGCTGGCTGAGATCTCCCTGCTCATCTCCTTTGCCAATTACCCCCTCCCCTTCCCTGCCATTTCCTTATTCTCATTACTGAGCTGCCCCTGTTTGGTTTTTCAATTTATTGAACACATTTGTAAGCCATCTTTTTGCCTCGTGGAACTCAAGGCAGCTTATTATATTTTATGTATCTATGTATGTTCGTCTGCATTTAGATTTTTTTACCCTCCATTCTCAGAAGCCATCTCATGGCGAGTTACCTTAAAAGATAAAAACCCCACATACATTAAGACATTAAAAATCACCATACTCCAGCACAAACTCCGAGAGGTGCTGACTTTTCCAGATACCTCTAGGTCTTTTGTCTGATTGATCTTAAAGATAGTTCTTAGCTGTGGAGGGGCCCCACGGTCTTCCATGCCCAGGCCACAACACAAGACCTGGGGGGAAAAATCCTTTTTACTGGTCCTGCATCGCCCTCAGCTGTCCTGGGAGCTTGTTCCACCAAGTCGGGGCCAGGACCGAAAAGGCCTCTAGTGGGCCAGGAATCCCTTGGCCAGGAATATAACCTCACCTTTCTCAAAACACACTTTAAAAATCCATTGTCAAACCTTGAATGTCACAACCTCAACCCTTTTCTCCTTCCTATTCACCATCCAACTTACCTTTCGGGGGTCCCCTGTCTTTAGCTTTCCCCCCTGCTGTTCTCTCCTGCATGGTCTCCCCACAAAAGGTCTCCCTCGGTGGCCTTGTGGTCACCACCTCCAGGCAGGTGCCCGCTGTGTGCCTCTCTTGGCCTAGGCTTGAGCCCCCTCTGCAAAGTCAGGTCTGGTCATCTCAGGGGTGCGTCTCCAGAAGTGGCTTCTGGGACTTTCCTTGGTGAGGCCTCCTGCATCAGGGCATCAATGAACTAGGGCCCTTTGGGGGCTGTTTCAGAACCCCAGTCTAGTCCTGCCTCCATCAAGGCTGAGAACGTCTGCGAGTTCTGCTGGGGTTGCCAAGTGACCCTCAACCACCACGGAATTCAGGGCTTGGGGGAGGGGTTAGAAGCGCGGACTTCTCCTCTGGCGATCCGGGTTCGATCCCGCGTTCCCCCACATGCAGCCAGTGGGGCGACCTTGGGCTCGCCACAGCACTGTCTGTGGTGCAGAGAGGAAAGGGAAGGCGATTGTAAGCCACTTTGAAACGCCTTTGGGTAGAGAAAAGCAGCATATAAGAACCAACTCTTCTTCTTCTTCAGTGATCTCAGGGCTCTCTCAGCCTCACCTCCCTCACAGGGTGTCTGTGGTGGGGAGAGGAAAGGGAAGGCGAATGTAAGCCACTTTGAAATTCCCTCTGCTGGAGAAAAACAGCATATAAGGACCAAATGTTCTTTTCTTCTTCTTCTTCTTCTTCAAGCGACAGATGTTGCTTCTTCTGGGGAGTTTTGATTCCGTGAAGCATTGCTTCCCTCGGAATTTTTTCCTCCAGACTTGGGACTCCTTCAGGCTTGAATGGAGATCCCGACCCCACTCCCAGTCTGTCCCTACTTCCACTTTGGTTTTCTACTGTGGGACAGTAGAGACACGGATATATGGCTGATCCCAGGAGAGTTCCAGGCCCCGCCTGAGTAGGATTCCTAGCCCCCAGGTGAGGCCTGGGGATCTCCTGGGATGACCGTCTCTTTCCAGTCTAAGGCATCAGTTCCCTTGAGGAAAATTGATGCTTTGGACAATGGATGATGTTTGAGGGTTCTGATGTCATTGGAGAGATTCAGGGTTATTTGGGAGAGGGTCTGTGGAGAGAGATCTGTAGTGTTTGCTCTCTTTCCAATCTCCAAGCCATCCAACAAGGTGGGGGTAGAGGGTCCCCTTAGATTCCCTCATTTAAACCTTGGTGTTGTGGACACCAGGTTTTTAAAAAAAGCATAAGCACTCAGTAATGCTGCCCTAAGCAGCGTGACCTCCTAAGGCCACTGATTTCAAGCCGTGAACTGAGAAGAGGGTGCCTCTGAGCACAATGGCACCACAGTGTTTGTTGCCTGTACAACAAAAAAAAATTGAAAGGGTACAGAGGAGAGCGACGAAGATGATCTGGGGCCAAGGGACCAAGCCCTATGAAGATAGGTTGAGGGACTGGGGAATGTTCAGCCTGGAGAAAAGGAGGTTGAGAGGGTAAATGATAGTCCTCTTTAAGTATTTGAAAGGTTGTCACTTGGAGGAGGGCAGGATGCTGTTTATGTTGGCTGCAGAGGAGAGGACATGCAGTAATGGGTTTAAACTTCAAGTACAACGATATAGGCTAGATATCAGGGGAAAAAATTTCACAGTCAGAGTAGTTCAGCAGTGGAATAGGCTGCCTAAGGAGGTGGTGAGCTGCCCCTCACTGGCAGTCTTCAAGCAAAGGTTGAATACACACTTTTCTTGGATGCTTTAGGATGCTTAGGGCTGATCCTCTGTTGAGCAGGGGGTTGGACTAGATGGCCTGTATGGCCCCTTCCAACTCTATGATTCTATCTGGCAGGCATGACTGAGAGTTAAAAGCATCAGGCCAACGGCCCATCCAGTCCAACACTCTGTCTCGCACAATGGCCAAAACCAAGGGGCCATCAGGAGGTCCACTGCAGGGCCAGAGCTCCAGAAGCAGTCCCACTGTAGGCCTATGCAGACCAACACATTGCGTCACACCGTGGCCAAAACCCAGAGAAGAGGAGGTGGCTAGAATTCCAGGAGTCTTCCTGTTGTTGCTTCACAAGCACCAAAAACACAGATTGCCACTGCCCCAGATATAGACACAAGAGAAGCCATGTTGGGTCAGGCCAATGGCCCATCCAGTCCAACCCTCTGGGTCACACAAAACCTAGCTTCTGCCAGGAAGGCCACAAGGAGGGCCCGACTTCCTCTGAGAAGGCAGTGCTGTTCTGCCTAGATTCCTGTTTTCCCCCCACAGCTTTTAAACCACCTTTGACCTTCAGGGATTTTTGCCTGTCAATAACCCATGGTCTGAAGTGACAGAACTAATTTAAAAATGTTTATCCCACGAGGCAAATAATGTCTTTATTTGCCCCATTCTCTGAAATGGATTGACGGCCAACTCCGGATTGCATCCCTTGCTCAGAGGAGCAGCCAACCTGGATGCAAAGGGCAGGATTCCCAGCTGTTGTGCCTTGTAGAATCACACTTAGAAGAGAACTTGGGACCTCCTCCTTATAATAAAAGGTGTGTATGGATGAGAGCCATTCTTTCTGACTTAGGGTGACCCAATGAATCAATATCCTCTAAAACGTCCAGTCCTGAACCGCCTTGCTCCGGTCCTGCAAACAGAGGGTCGTAGCTTCCTTCCTTGAGTCTCCTCACCTCTTTTCCTGCAGCCTTCCAATTTTCCCTGGCGTTATTGTTTCATTATATTGCTAGCAACAAAGCCCCTTGTGCAAAAATAACAACAATAATAATAATATAACGGGCTCTAGAAAACTGATGCTCAGGGGAAAGGTGGACATGTCAGCGTTACATACATAAAAGCAAAGAAAGTAAATCCATCCCTTCATACATGGGTTTCTTGATGGCCCACAAAGGGTTTCCCAAAGGGGTGGGAGTTCATTAATTTTTAATATGTATTTTTGTATGCTATGACCATTGTATTCTCTTGACAAAATTCTACCAGCCTGTGCCCTGCTTCATTTTGTACTCCAAGGCCAAACTTGCCAATTATCCCGGTTTTCTTTTGGCTTCCTATTTTAGCATTCCAATCCCCCATGATGATAAGCACATCATTTTTTGGCATTGCTTCTAGAAGGTGTTGTAGGGCTTCATAGAACTGGTCAACTTCATCCTCTTCAGCAGCAGTGGTTGGGGCATAGACCTGGATTACTGTGATGTTGAATGGTTTGCCTTGGATTCGAACTGAGATCATTCTGTCATTTTAGGGATTGTATCCCAAGACTGCTTTTCCTACTCTCTTATTGATTATGAAGGCTACTCCATTTCTTCTGCAAGATTCTGGTCCACAGTAGAATACCTGATGGTCATCTGAATTAAATTCACCCATTCCTGTCCATTTTAGTTCACTGATTCCTAAAATGTCGATGTTCAGTCTTGTCATCTCTTGTTTAACCATGTCCAGGTTTCCTTGATTCATGGATCTGACATTCCAGGTTCCTATGGAATAAAAATCTTTACAGCATCGGACTGTCTTTTCGCCTCCAGTTGCCTCCACAACCGAGCATCCTTTCGGCTTTGGCCCAGTCGCTTCATTCATTCTGGCGCTACTCGTACTAGCCGTCTGCTCATCCCCAGTAGCATAGTGGACACCTTCCGACCTGAGGGGCTCATCTTCCGGCGTCATATCGGTTTGCCTTTTGGAACTGTCCTTTGGGTTTTCATGGCAAGGATACTGGAGTGGTTTGCCATTTCCTTCTCCAGTGGATCACCTTTTGTCAGAGCTCTCAGTTATGACCTGTCCATCCTGGGTGGCCCTGCACAGCAGAGCTCATAGCTTCACTGAGCTACGCAAGTCCCCTTGCCACGGCAAGGCAGTGATCCTTGAAGGGGGAATATGCATTTTAAAATCTGCTAAACATTGACCAGGTGATATGACCATATATGGGAGGGGAGCCGCCCTAGGGCATGTCCACAGCTCTGCTTCCCAACCATCTTCTGCACGACTGTGCCACTGCTGGGGTGTCTCGGAGCCTGGAGAAGGTTTCTGGGGTTTCTCAGGGTTAAAAAGGGGGAGAGAGGCTGCCTTAACAGGTCGCACAGTTCTATCTCCCCCTGCCTCCCAGGATCTCAGAGACAGGATATGTGCTTCCACCTCCCCCCATCAAAACCCCCTTGTGTTAGGCTGAGAGAGAGAAAGAGAGCGAGAGCAGCTGGCCCACGGCTACTCAGCCAGTTTCGGAAGAAAGGATCTGAACCCGCTTCCCCAGAAGAGACTTGCTCAGCCTTGGATCGTGGCCATGCGTGTCATTTGTTCTCACCGGACAGCTGAGAAGGTTCCGATGGTGAAGAGGACATCACAGGACTGAGAAACCTAGTTGCGGGTGTGAGAGTGAGCAAAACCCAAAACTCCAAACGAATCAGACAAGAGTCCCAGGGGAAGCAGAAATAAAATATATTTGCCAATATGGGGACAGCACAGCAACAGGGCTGAAATGCAGATCTCTATCCCAGCAAGGCTGGCAAAGATTTTCAATTCCTTTCTTGTAACTTTGCAATTCACATATTCCCATGGGTCTCGACATCATTCTTAAGTGTGGATGACACCGGTTGGTTGGCCAAGCTCTCAGGGCAATTGTTCTCCCCCCTCCCAAGTATGGGTTGACTCATGGTAAAGACTTAATATCCTGAAAGTTAGCAGAGCCCCTTAGTAAGGCAAGGAAGCGCAGAGGGGAAGAAGGGGGAAGCAAACAACAAACAAAGAACAGCACACACACAACGCTGGCATTGAAGTCACAGAGGAGTTTGCTTCAGCAAGGCCAACCACGTAGTCAAAAGCGGAGTAGTAAAAATCAGCTCTGCATCTTGATCCCCAGCCCACAACATCCCCTGGCTTTTAAGGAATTGGCCCACATGGGTGCATGTTCCCACTGCTGTATAGAACATTGTTGAGCAATTGATGTGTCGTAACTGAAAGGTGAAAACTTGGGGCCATTCTGCACAAGGACCAATGTTGCCAATTGTTCACAGAATGCAGAAACGCTATATTAAATAGTGGAATTTCGTCATTCCGCATACCTTTCTGCATACATATCGTTTCAGTGTCAAAAGAGACCAAGCCCATCGCTTTGGGCAATGCCTTCGATACGCAAACTTCAAAAGAAAAAGAACAGAATGAGACAGTGTAATTTTGGAGAGGGGAAGGAACGGCAAATTATTAAGGCTGAAGGGAAGACTGTAGCTTGGCTAATTTACTCTCCAGCAGGCTCTACAAGGGAATAACCAGTGACTGTAGGAGGCCTGCTTATGCTCATTTGCTAGCGGGCCATTCAAAACATATCGTTATTGCAGGGTGACTCCAGAAGTTGACAAGTTAAAGACTGCGCGCCACAATGGGCTTGAAGCCTTGGAAAGAAGAGAAGCCTGGCCCAGTGGGAGTCATTGTGGGGACACTGAATGTCAGATGTTAACAGAAAACGGGGATAAGTTGCTTTTTAGGTAGCTTGCTGCTTCCCAAGGTAGAGCAGGAATGGCAAAAACTCCTATCGGCCAATGCTGGGAATGGCAGGAGACAGATGCATGGTTTTTTCGCATATGGAGGACTTGCCAGAAAGCCTGGGAATGCTGGAATATGATTCATGAGGAGAGGCAAAAGAGATTGAAAGGGCAATTTGCACAGGATACAATATGGACGTAAGGAAACAGAACAAGAAAACTCCTCCACACGTCTAGCTACTTTGTTCAATGCATGGCAAAAGCAGCTGCTAGGATCCTTCATGCAACAAGATGGAAAACAGAATCCTGACCAGCTACTACTGACTGATTAGACAAAGCTTTCGGACCAGAGAATCGGCTACTTAGACAAACAACACAAAGATAGTGGCTGAAGACAAGGTTGAACAAAGAACATTGCACTTTATTTCACATAGCACACATAGGCAAAAGGTCACAATCCAAACCGTCTCCTATTTCTGAAAAGGTAACTGGCCATAGCGTCCCGAACCTTGCACCCCTCCGAATAGATCCTTTTTTTTCTGGCTTGAGGGATGGCTGCTGCATCCTCAAGGATTACAGGGTCTGATTCAGCCACTGGGAAGGGGATGTGATGTCCCTTGTCCTCGCAGATGTTGTTCCAAGATGACACATGCGATGATCAATGGTGTCACATTGTCTATATGCACATGGAGTCGTGACATCAAGCGATGGAACCGAGCCTTCAAAGGGCCAAAGGCACGCTCCACGACATTCCTTGCGCGGGAGTGCCTGAGGTTGTAGTAGCTCTGCACATTTGTCCTTGGCCGCTTATAGGGAGTCATGAGCCAGCGTCGTGTGGGGTAGGCTCCATCTCCGAGCACCAAAGCCGGAACACGCACTCCCTCAATGGTGGCGGTGGGGTTGCCGGGGACAAAGACCCCTTGGTCCATGGTTGCCCTGAGGTTCGATTCACGGAACACAAGGGCATCATGCCTCCTCCCACTCCACCCCACCTCAAAATCTATAAACCGTCCGGAGAAGTCCACGGTTCCTTGAAGGAGAACAGGACAAAAGTCCTTCCTGTTCCCGTGCTCCTTTATGCTTCCCTGAGGTGCTCGGATCGGGATGTGGGTACCGTCAACCGCGGCGAAACAAGGTGGGAACGCCAGCCCGGCGAACCCGTCTGAGGAAAGAAAAAGAAAAGAATAGAGACCAGGGATTAAAGTTAACGTGGGGCGCATCGAGTCTTTGTTGCTCACCTATCAAAAATGAAAAAAAAATTAAAGGGCAAAGGGGATATAAGGACACCCACCGCTCCAAGCCGGTCTCCGAGGCACACCACTTTGCTGTACAATTCTGCCTCCATGGCGAAGCAGAACTCCAGCAGGATCTCGCTGACCGTGGAGACTCCTAATCCGAATTGCTGGGCAACTGTCCGGAAGTACTGTGGGGTGGACAAGTTCCACAAGGCAGCTGCCACCCTTTTCCCCACAGGAATAGGGCACCGCATGCCAGTTACTTGCCTCTCCATGCGGCCATGGAGAGCTTCCACAATTTCAAAAAACGTTCCCCTTGACATTCTGAAGTTTGCAATCCAGTGGTCATCATCCCAGACGGCCACGGGGAGCCAGAAGCACTAACCTGTCTCTGTGCCTTTCAAATCCAGGTGGTTGTTCCAGGTAGACTTCTTCCTTCATTCCTCCACGAGGAAATGCTGTCTTTCCATCCAGAGGCTCCAGGTGCATCTTTCTTGCTGCTGCTATGCCCAAGAGCAGAGGGAGTCAAACTGTGGCCCTCCAGATGTCCATGAACTACAATTCCCATGAGCCCCTGCCAGCATTCAATCCAGTGGTCATCATCCCAGCGAGACATCACAAAATCTTCCCACCAGTCAGTGGATCTTTCGTCCACCCAGAACTGTCTGGGGAACCAGACCTCTGATAGAGCTTGCCAGCGTTTCCTAGCCACCACGCGTGCCCTAAGAAATTTGCTTCTAGTGATGGCCCTCCTTCTGTCTACACGTAGTCTGGAATCCCAAAAAGTAGACCTCATCCGTGACACGGCGGCACGGACACGCTGGGCTATTGCTAGCATCTGAGCCAGCAACACAAGAACAATCCTCTCCATTGCTACGTTTAGCTGTGCGGTGGCTACGAGGCTCGGAGAACAAAGGGTGAGGCCGACCATGTGTTTGCCTAGGTACACATAGGCAGGTAAGCTGTGGGCGTGTACTGTGGGCGGGATACAGGCTTCCCTCATAAAACATTTTTTCATAGGAAACATTGGAAACCCTGTCCAAATGCCCCACTGATTTATCGATGATTCGTTGCTACAGGTTTTTCGGGGTTAAAACAAAAAAAAAGGGAACACCCCCCCTCCCCCGATTGTGGCTTGTGGATGGAGGTCAAAGGTGTCCCAGCTGTTTGATTGACGGCCACGGGGAGCCAGAAGCACTAACCTGTCTCTGTGCCTTTCAAATCCAGGTGGTTGTTCCAGGTAGACTTCTTCCTTCATTCCTCCACGAGGAAATGCTGTCTTTCCATCCAAAGGCTCCACGTGCATCTTTCTTGCTGCTGCTATGCACAAGAGCAGAGGGAGTCAAACTGTGGCCCTCCAGATGTCCATGGACTACAATTCCCATGAGCCCCTGCCAGCATTCATGGGCAGGGGCTCATGGGAATTGTAGTCCACGGAAATCTGGAGGGCCGCAGTTTGACTACCCCTGCCCAAGAGCATTCTAGTTGAAGTGTGTCCACCACTGGTGCGGAGGTTTCATCATTGTCTTCTCCGTCCTTCTGGAAGTATCCTTTGGCAACCAATGGGGCTTTGTGCCTTTGTCCTTCCCCTTCGGCACCACGATCCACTTGCCTCCCACTGTCCTCTTCCCTGGAGGAAGATCTGTGAGTGTCCAGGTTTGGTTCTTGATCAGAGATTCAGTCTCTTCTTCTGCAGCTTTCTCCACTTTGCTGCTTCGTTGGCAGGCATCCTTTCGATCTCTCTCCATGTGAAAGGCTCAGGTGCTGCTGCTGCCGCCTTGACCACATGAGAAAACCCGTCTGGTGGGACTCCTTTGCTTGCTCTGGGCGATTGTCTGACACTTGGCCCGGGAGCCCCTTCTGGTTCCTGAGGATCTGCAGTTGTGTCTTGTTCTGTGTTGTCCTCAACACTGAGAAACATTGTTTCTGGTTGCGAGGAAGCTCGCTTTGTGTTGCCCACAGCTCTGAGAAACACTGTTTCTACTTGCGAGGCTCTACCCCCCTCTGCAACTCCTTCTGGTTCCTGAGGTTCTGCAATTGTGTCCTCCTCTGTGTTGTCCACAGCACTGAGAAACACTGTTTCTGACTGCGGTGCCCCAGGAGGGTACAGTTCTACTGGAATGAGCAAGTGTTTCGGGTCCAGCGCCAGACGGGAGAGAGAGAGACTTCTGTTGCTCTCCCCAGGGAGCACCTTGGGGTTGAGAGTTTCACAGCCACCCCGTCCCGGGGCTCCAGCTGTGGCGTTGGCCGCTTAACTGCTTTGTCCTTCAGCAGGCTTCCAAGGAAGCTGGCCCTGGTCTGATCTCAGCCTCGTTCAAATGTGCACTGGGACAGGAACACAGGCGAGTCTTCTGGCTTCTCAGGAGGAGGGACCAGACCCGTCCCAAGAGGAGGGGGAGCCACTGGGGACCGCTGCAAGAGTTGCCAACGACAAATGGCTGGAATGGGTTTGGGAGGCTTGGTTTTGCTCCAGAGTCCCAGCATGAGGAAGGCAGGAGGAGGGGGGGGGGGAGGAAGGGCACTCCTGCAGGGTCTTCTTTCATCTGTAGGGGAGAGAAGAAAAGCAGGGAGGCCCCTGCGTCAGCTCACTGGCACCGATCAGTGAAATGTGCCAGAGATCGCTGACTCGCTTCGAGGTTGGGGTCCCAAAGGGGGCGGGTCAACCTGCCGGTTGTCCGAAGGCCCTTCCTCAGAAGGAGCCCTGGCTGCCCCGAGGCAAAGGGATCTCGAGAAACAGCGACCATCGACAGGAGGATGCACAGGGGTGTAGCAGATCTGCGGGCCACACCTGCTGCGACAGCAGGGCTCCCGGGGTGGAGCTGGGTGCATCGGCCTCTTTCACGAAGGCGAGCATGGGGTCGGCAGGCGAAAGAACAGGGTCAGGAGGAGAGCGAGTCTTCGTTACCTGGAAGCCCTCTGAAGTGGCTGAGACGAACTGGAATGGTCCCCAAGGTCCAGGAATCTTGGTCAACCCAACAGGCAAAGAGGTGTCGTGGGGGGCAGATGGGCGGAAACATTTTGGAATCCAGACAAATCCCTGAAGGCCCTTGTGGTTGTTCCCTTTGGAGGGAGGTCTGAATCTTGGATATCATGTGGAGGTACGGGATTATCTAAAAAGTCTCTGGGGGTCTGTTGGGGGGCACATGACGCTGACCTGGCATGTAACCCGTGCTCTCTCGAGTCCCAGCATGGGAACGGGTGGTGGGAGGAGGACGAGGACGAGGAGGAGGAGGAAGGGCACTCCTGCAGGGTCCTTTTACTCATCTGTAGGGGAGAAAAGAAAAGCTGGCAGGCGCAGGGTCAGCTCTCTTGCATTGGTCCATAAAATAGGCAAGAGATGGCAGACTTGCTTCTGAGCTGGGGAAAAGCAGCAAGGGATTTCCTCCGAGGAGCCTTCATTGCCCGGAGACCAATGAGGGGCCTTGGTGTGGAGCAGCCAGAGCCCTGGCCCCTCACGCAGTCCCAAAGCCACGGCTCCTTGCCCACCCCTGATTCCCCGGAGAGGAACATTACCTGAACTTGGCAGGAGTGCCGCAATTTCGGGGGGGACCTCTCTGCCCCGCCACATATTATAGAGCAGGGCAGAGAGGTTGCTCCGGAGGTCTTCGATCTGGGGAGATGGAGAAATGCCCCCAGTGATTCCTGCCCTCTTCACAGCCCAGGCAAGAGGGTGGGACGTTTGCCTCCCCCCTCTACGTGTGATCTCCCCCTCTACGCACCTCCTCCTCCTCCTCCAGCAGGGCCCTGGCCTGGCCCAGGAGGGAGAGGAGGACCAAGAGGCCTCCCTCCCTCACCCACCGCCCGTCCAGGCTCAGGGCGTCCTCCAGAGCGGCCTCCTGGAGAGAGAGCCTCTGCCTCGCGCTGAGGTGACCTCCGAACACCTGAAACCAGGAAGAGACCCTGTCAGTCCTCTCCAAACGGAAGCCCTGGTGCCTCTTCCCCAGAGGGGTTGGCTCCTGCCCTCCCTCCCTCGCCCCTCTCCAACTGCCCTGCGAGGAAATGGGATTCCCACAATGAATCAGGGCATGCTCCAGAGCTGTGGCATGCCGAAGGGACAGGAGGACTCCCAGTCTCTCTGCACACCACTGCCAGAAGTATCGCCCAAGGGGGATCTCCTGTGTCCCTCCCTCCCTCCCTCCCGGGGAATAAACAAAGCCCCCCTTGACCCTGGCCCAAGAGGGGAGGCCTTTCCAAGAATGCCTGGCCAGCACCACAGACGGGCCTCCGTACCTCAGCTGCCGTGATGAGGTGGGCGTAGCTCTCCCTCCAGGGCCGTTCTGGGTCCTCCTCCCAGGTGAACTGGCTCCGGCCTGAAAGGCAGAAATCGGGAAGAGCTCTAGTGGACAGGCCCGGCACAGAACAGCTGTGCTTCCTCCTGGCCTGGGGGTGTCTCTTCCCCCTCCCCCGGGGCCTCGCTGGTCTCCCCCTCTGGCCTCGGAGGAGGGCTGGGCTCATGGGGAAAGAGCACCAGGAAAGGCAGCGGAATCGGAACAGATGTCTGGAGGCTGTGGTGGGGAAGGCTGATCTGCACAGAAGGAACCCCGTTGCTCTGAAGGGAGGGAGGGGGTGCCCTACCCCGGAAAAGGGACCCTAACTCACCCTGCTTCTTCTGCTGCAATTGCATCAGCTGTCCAAAGACCTCCCTGGCCTTCTCCCGGACCTCCGCTTCCGGGTCGGCCAGGGAGACGGACAGCTTCGCCACCACGTGCCCGAATGTATGCTGGCTGAAGATCTAGATTGGAAGCAGAAGAAGAGGCCTCGCTTGTCCATCCAGAGACGGCCCCGGAGCCCTGAACC
This sequence comes from Paroedura picta, assembly GCF_049243985.1. Taxonomy (NCBI): domain Eukaryota; kingdom Metazoa; phylum Chordata; class Lepidosauria; order Squamata; family Gekkonidae; genus Paroedura; species Paroedura picta. The sequence continues at coordinate 72,685,021 of NC_135377.1, read as the reverse complement.
ACTGGGGTCTTCCCCCTCCTGACCCTCCCCACTGATCCTGGGGGGACCTTAGAGGAGAAGGAACAATGTCCCAGGGGTGGACACTCTGGCACTTCGGGGAGGGAGGCAGGGAGGGCCAGTCCTCATCTTCCCCCTCCCAGAGATGGAACAGCCCCTCCTCTCTTGCTGGGCTCCACGGGCCAGATCCTGCTGGGGGTGGAGGACTTACGTTTAAGCCAGGCATTTTGCAGGCATCCAGGAGGACGTCCCTCAACAGAGCAGCTGCCCGGGCTCTGGGGGCAGGCCAGCTGACCCGGAGCCAGTATAAGAGTTGCTGTGGAAGGAAGGAAGGAAGGAAGAGGAAGGAAGGAAGGAAGGAAGCAGGCCCTCACCCCATACCCTCGGACCAGGGCATGGTCCTCAGCACACCCTCCCCCTGCAGATCTGCCCACCAAGGACTGTGCTGCTCTTCAGGAAGATCCCCAGAGGGGGTGGGCCCCAGGCTCTGGAAAGGGCTCTGTTCCTGTGGGAGAGCTGCCTGCCCCCAACCTGCCCCCTGAGGGGCCCGTCGTCTCCCAGCCTGGAGCCGGGGTGCCCAGTGACCCTTCCAGTTGGCGTGCTCCCACGGCTCACGGACGGCAGCTCCTTGGGAGTCCTTCCCCCAGGAGAGAGGCAAGCCACTCTGCTGCCGCCACAGAAAGCCAAATTCCAGGAATGGGGTTCTAGAGCAGCCAGGTGGGAGGGCCCCCCCATGCGGCAGGAGGGTGGGGGGGATTGTGTTGCGCCAGAGGTGACCCTTTCTCCCCGCTGGGCTCCCTTGGGATCCCCTTGGCCCATCTCCCTCCCACCTTCTCCAGCTACTTACGTCCAGCAGGGTGTCCAGGTGGCCTGCGGAGGGATCCTCCCGGATCAGGCCCCGCAGCATCCTGCGCAGGGCCTCCTCTGCCTTCTGCTGCAGGGCCTGATGGGAAGAGCGATCTGGCATGAAAAGGCTGACCCCCCCTCTCCCCAGGGCTGGCCAGGAAGCCTTGAAGACCACCACTCCATCCTCCAGGGAAGGAGGCCTCTGGATTCGGGACTCAAAGAGGGACCCTGCGTCTTTCGCCTCTTCCGGAGGAGGGACACAGCTCTCCCCACAGCTGGACCTCGTCCTCCAGAGAAGACGGGACCGCCAGGTGTGTCTGCCACCCTCTTGAGAAATCAGGTGTCGCTCAAGGTACCTGGCCTGCGGGGTCTGCCTGTATCGGGGGGCCTCCGAGGACCATCCCCAGAGCCCAGGCTACAATCGACTGCCGGAGATCTGTCCTCAGGGGCGGATGGAACTTGCTGGCAGGGCAGAAGGGCCGGGATTAGACTCCGTGCTGGAAGGGAGGGCAATCCCCCAGCCCTGCCGGGGCTTCGTCTGAGGCTCGCCACTTCCCCCTGAGCAGCGTGAGGGTGAGGGTGGAGGAGAGGATGGCAGTGCAGCGCCTGAGAGTCAGGGAGAGCCTCGGGGAGGGAGGCACTGCTCCCAGCTGGAGAACAGGTGCTGCCCTCAGGCACTCTGCCCGCATCGCCCTGAGGCCGGGCAGGAAGCAGCCATGGCCTCCCGTCTCTCCCTTGGGCTGGCTCTGTTGACCGTCCTGCAGCCCCAGGACGGTCTCCCTCCCTCCCTCCCCTCCGAGGGCCTGGCACCAAGGTTCCCTCAGGAAGAAACATACCTCAGCTCTGCCACAGCCTCCATACATCCAACCAATCTCGCCTCTAGGGCAAGGAATGACTTGTGCATGATGTCCTTGGGGAGACAAAGGTTTCAAAAAGAAAACATCAGAGCTCCTTGGGCTGGGGCAAGTCTGCTCCTGCCCCCCACTCCCTTTCCTCCCCCCCCCCCAGTCCTGAGTCTCACTCACTCGTATTTTCTCTGCAATCCTTTGCTTGCAAGAAGGCAGAGAACGCTCCCGGCCGTGGCAGAACCCCCGGACCGCCTGTAAGAATGCCCGGTCCTGTCTGGGGCCCTGCAAGTGGCGAGAGGCAGGCTGTGAGCCTGGCCATGGAGGGCCAAGGAGAGAAGCAGCATCCCCAGTCAGGGGCAGTCCATCTGGCTGGACACGAGCCGCTGCTTCTCCTGCTCCCGAGGAGGCTCCCTCCTGAAAGTCTCCATGGCTGCCCTGGCCCTCAGGGCACATGGCTGGACCCCGAGGAGACGGCATCCTTTGCAGCAGGAGGCAGGGTAGAGGGTCCCGTCCCTCCAAGAGGTGCGCGTGGGACAGCTGTGGGGCTTCCTAACCCAGGGGCCTGGGAGGATGGGGACCCCGGTCCCTTTTCTGCAAGCACCCCTCTCGGGGGCGGCTGCAAGTCAGTGCGGGATCCATGTGCCGGGCCCCCCTTGCTCCTGAGACTGCCATCCCTCTGCTACTGGAGCCAGCGAAATCCGAGAGGAAGGGGAACGGAAGGGGAACAGCCTCGCAAGGGAAGGGACACTGCGCTTCTCCTGGTGCCTCGTGGGGCTTACCGTATCCTTGGCGGCCAGGAAGTGGGCGATGCATTCCGCCGCTCCCCTCTTGGGGCGCCTCCTGCAGGCAGCGGCAGCTGGGGAGGAAGGGCCCGGTTAATACGCGGAGAGATCCCGCTTTCCTTGCGCCTTCCATGGTGCCTTCCCTCAGAGCCCTTCCCAGCGGGCTCCCAGGGGCGAAGAGTCCGCTTCCGTGCCCCTGCGGGCTGATCCCCACCCAGAGGTCGGCAGAGGGAACACGTTCTGGGCTGGGTCCAATCCTGCCCTGGGGAGGGGGGGGCTTCCTTCCCTCTCGCCCCTCAGGGGTCCTCTGGATCATCGCTTCAGCAACAGGTCCAGTGGCTCCCCGGTTTGAGGGTGGGGCTCCATCCACAGAAGGAGAGAGAGCCTCCCCCCATCGACTTCTCTGCCTGTAGTGCGTGGCAGCCCCCCTCGGTGTCCCCCCAGCACCCCAAGGGGCTCTGATGGCCACACAGCTCAGCCCGGACTGTGGAGCCCTCCTGTGTGGGGGGAGCCCGATTTGGCCTTCAGGCACAATTCTTCAGGGCCCCGACCGTGGGCACTGCTGTCGGGCACCTTCACAGAAACCATCAGGGGAGCCGTTTCGTCTCCGGGCCTCCCTCCGACTCCAGTGGGAGAATCGGCAAATTCTGTCACTCTAGGAGGAGACTCCCCCCCCCACACACACACCTTCTCCACATCGTGTCCCTTTCCCCCCTTCTTCGAAAGAATGGGGTCCATTAGGGCTACCCTTTTCTCCTCCCCACAGGAGCCCTCCACGAATGCCCCGTTGTCGTCTGTCATCACAGATCCGACTGGCGAAAGGGGCCATGACACACCGACAACGTACCCTAGTCAATGGGGTCGTTCTTGAAGGTGCCACGAGATTTCCAAGCCCTGTCGGGCTGGTTCCAAAAGCACTCCTTGTGCTGGGAGCCACAGGGGGCCTGAGCCCTGGGAATGTCACTGTCCTCAACAGCTCTGCCTCTTCCGCCCCCCTCCCTGCCCTCCGTTCCACTCCTCACCTGCAGGCTGCACCTCTCCTCCGGCCCGGGGGGCGACCTTGGCCCGTTTGAAGAGGGCCCTTAAGCGCTGGAGGCTAGAAGGGAGGGAAGAGAAGGGGAGTCACTGGCCTGGCGGCACCCTGTGTCTGCAGTCCCACCTAACCACCCGCCCTGATAAGAAAGAACACTTGAGGGAGTCTCTCTGGGATGAGGGCAGGTCCCTCCGTCTCCGCATCGTGACTCTGAGGGCATCGGAGGTCTGGAGAGAATCTCCCCTGGGCACCCGGTGGGGGGCTCTTGGCCCCTCTTGCCTGCGAGGGTGGAGGGACCGGAGAAGGCCTGACACACTCTTTCCCTCCCCTGACACGGAGCTGAGCGTTCGGACAGCCTCATCGCTTGGAGAAGATGAGGTGCCTACAGGTTACTAGGCAGATACTAACCAGTGCCTACAGGTTACTAGGCACTGTAGATCAATCATCAGAAAGGCCAAAGCTGAGAGTGAGCTAAAATTGGCCAGGGAAGCCCATTGATGAGTTCAAATCCCCTGGTCCGGATGAAGTGCAACCAAGAGTGCTCAAAGAACTTTCCAGAGAACTTGCACAGCCCTTGTCCATCATCTTCGGGCCCTCTTTAAGGACTGGAGATGTCCCGGAGGACTGGAAGAGAGCAAACGTTATTCCGATCTTCAAAAAAGGGAGGAAGGATGACCCGGGAAACTACAGACCAGTGAGTCTGACCTCTGTTGTGGGGAAGATAATGGAGCAGATATTAAAGGGAGTGATCTGCAAACATCTGGAGGGCAATTTCGTGATCCAAGGAAGTCAGCATGGATTTGTCTCCAACAGGTCCTGCCAGACCAACCTGGTTTCCTTTTTTGACCAAGTAACAGGTTTGCTGGATCGTGGAAATTCGGTTGATGTCATTTACTTGGATTTTAGTAAAGCTTTTGACAAGGTTCCCCAATATGTTCTGATGGATAAGTTGAAGGACTGCAATCTGGATTTCCAGATAGTTAAGTGGATAGGGAATTGGTTAGAGAACCGCACTCAAAGCGTTCTTGTCAATGGTGTTTCATCAGACTGGAGAGAGGTGAATAGCGGGGTACCTCAGGGCTCGGTGCTCGGCCCGGTACTTTTTAACATATTTATTAATGATCTAGATGAGGGGGTGGAGGGACTACTCATCAAGTTTGCAGCTGACACCAAATTGGGAGGACTGGCAAATACTCCGGAAGACAGAGACAGAGTTCAACGAGATCTGAACACAATGGAAAAATGGGCAAATGAGAACAAGATGCAATTTAATAAAGATAAGTGTAAAGTTATGCATCTGGGTCAGAAAAATGCAAAGCATGCCTACTGGATGGGGGATACGCTTCTAGGTAACACTGTGTGTGAACGAGACGTTGGAGTACTTGTGGATTGTAAACTAAACATGAGCAGGCAGTGTGATGCAGCGGTAAAAAAGGCGAATGCCATTTTGGGCTGTATCAACAGGGGCATCACATCAAAATCACAAGATGTCATAGTCCCATTGTATACGGCACTGGTCAGACCACACCTGGAGTACTGTGTGCAGTTCTGGAGGCCTCACTTCAAGAAGGACGTCGATAAAATTGAAAGGGTACAGAGGAGAGCGACGAAGATGATCTGGGGCCAAGGGACCAAGCCCTATGAAGATAGGTTGAGGGACTTGGGAATGTTCAGCCTGGAGAAAAGGAGGTTTAGAGGGGACATGATAGCCCTCTTTAAGTATTTGAAAGGTTGTCACTTGGAGGAGGGCAGGATGCTGTTTCTGTTGGATGCAGAGGAGAGGACACGCAGTAATGGGTTTAAACTTCAAGTACAACGATATAGGCTAGATATCAGGAAAAGATATCATGGCAAATAGATGGGGAAGAAATGGAGATAGTGACAGATTTTATTTTCCTGGGCTCCAAATCACTGCAGATGGGGACTGCAGCAAAGAAATTAAAAGATGCTTGCTTCTGGGAAGGAAAGCTATGGCAAATCTAGACAGCATCCTAAAAAGCAGAGACATCACCCTGCCAACAAAAGTGCGTTTAGTCAAGGCTATGGTATTCCCAGTTGCAATGTATGGCTGCGAAAGTTGGACCATAAGGAAGGCCGAGCGTCAAAGAATTGAGGCTTTTGAACTGTGGTGTTGGAGAAGGCTCTTGCGAGTCACTTGGACTGCAAGGCGAACAAACCGGTCAGTCCTAGAGGAGATCAGCCCTGACTGCTCTTTAGAAGGCCGGATCCTGAAGATGAAACTCAAATACTTTGGCCACCTCATGAGAAGGAAGGACTCCCTTGAGAAGAGCCTAATGCTGGGAGCGATCGAGGGCAAAAGAAGAAGGGGACCACAGAGAATGAGGTGGCTGGATGGAGTCACTGAAGCAGTAGGTGCAAACTTAAATGGACTCCGGGGAATGGTAGAGGACAGGAAGGCCTGGAGGATCATTGTCCATGGGGTCGCGATGGGTCGGACACGACTTCGCACATAACAACAACAATCAGGAAAAGATTTTTCACAGTCAGAGTAGTTCAGCAGTGGAATAGGCTGCCTAAGGAGGTGGTGAGCTCCCCCTCACTGGCAGTCTTCAAGCAAAGGTTGGATACACACTTTTCTTGGATGCTTTAGGATGCTTAGGGCTGATCCTGCGTTGAGCAGGGGGTTGGACTAGATGGCCTGTATGGCCCCTTCCAAATCTATGATTCTATGACTCTAAGAGCAACCCGTCCCGCTTCCCAACCAGGATCGCTTGGGAGATCGTGAGATAAAAATTGCATAGGAAAAGAATACAGGTGCCCCACTTACATTTTTAGATGTTTTTCAGCCATGGTCTTAAAAATATATACAACTAATATATACAAATGTACCAATAAATCAATATACAAATAAATATACAAATAAATAAATATATACAAATATATACAAATATATACAAATATATATATATATATATATATATATATATATATATATATATAGAAAGAAATATACAAATATATACAGATATATACAGATATATACAAATAAATATAAAGGTAAAATTAAATAAATAAAAAACGAATAATATAAATGAATCAAAAAGAATAAATAAATGAATTAATAAAATAAAATAATTAAAATAAATAAATAAGTGAAATAAAATAAATAAAACAATTTAGTTAAATAAATGGATAAAGTGAAATCAAAAAGAAATAAACCAATAAACCAACAAAACACGATTTTTCTCCACCAATCTCTTTCAACTCCAACTCCAACGCTCCTTCAACAACCCACAAAGGACCCCCCGGGTGCGGCAGCCCAGGGCACCAGCAGGGGGTGATGTCACAAAGGAGGCCCCGTCCCGCCCGTCCCTCGGGTTACAGTGGCCCAGGGGGCTGTTTCCTGGCCTTCCCTCCCACTCCAGCATGGGATGAGTCACTCCCAGGGGGGGACAACAAAATCAGAGTCCAGGGGCACCTTTAAGACCAACAAAGATGTATTCAAGGCGTGAGCTTTCGAGTGCAAGCACTCTTCGTCAAACTAAGAACTGACCATTATAACTGTGGGCATATATAAGCACATGTTGATCTTGTTGCATTAATAAACTGTCTCACAGCAACCAAACACAGCCACATTAGAACTCTCTGCCAAACCAGCCAATCAAACCCCTCGAACCCATTTGTAGTTCACAAGGACATATCTTTAAACCCCACTTTAAACCCCAAGTTTGAAAATGAGCAGGAGCATAAGGGGAGAGATGTCAGGGAAGAAGGGTGGATGAATGAAAACATTTTCTGCTGTTGAAAAGCTCATGTTTTTAACGCCGCTGAACCATGTTTTCAGAACAGCACAAAAAATGTTAAATGGGCATGGCCAATTCTGTGCGCAAAAAAAGTTACCCTCCAGAGCAAGACCAGAACCCATAGTTCCAGATACAAGTCATTTCTTGGCCTATAAAATCTGAGTTACAGTTGGAAGTGGAATACAGAGACAGAAAAGCAAAAAGAGTAAGAAAAAGACACAGTAAATAAACAAAGCCCTCCCAGGAATTGATAAATATGCAAGAAAATTGTCCTGAATAACAGTCCGGACGCTGTTTGATGGCACCTTGCAAAAACCTGGCCACAGTTTCAGATATTTCTCTGTTGATGTCATCCAGAAGGAGGGGAACCTTAAGATGGTTGGGAAGTCCTTATGAGGCAAAACAGGGCACTACAGAGAGCCAGTTTGGTGTACAGGTTAGGAGTGCAGACTTCTAATCTGGCATGCCAGGTTCGATTCTGCGCTCCCACATATGGAACCAGCTGGGTGACCTTGGGCTCGCCACGGCACTGATAGAGCTGTTCTGACCGAGCAGTAATATCAGAGCTCTCTCAGCCTCACCCACCCCACAGGGTGTCTGTTGTGGGGAGAGGAAAGGGAAGGCGACTGTAAGCCGCTTTGAGCCTCCTTCGGGTAGGGAAAAGCGGCATATAAGAACCAACTCTTCTTCTTCTTTTTCTTCTAAAGTTTTCTACGACAACGTCCTCTCTTTCCAGAACCAAATATGATTGAAGGGGAGGGGAACGAAGAAACACATTTTTTTCTTTTTTAAGGAAGCCCACAGGATTCTGTGGCTGTTGTGGGTCCCTTGGCAACCACAGCAGTACTGTCAAACTTTATGCACCCTGATTTCTGGAAAGCTGTGGGAGGGAGGGAGGGAGGGAGGGGCGGCCAACCAGTCCCAGAAAGCCCCCTCCCTCAAGACCTTCCATCCCCCGACGGAGTAGGCCCCTACAGCGAAAGGCCCAGGAGCCCCTTCTGGAGATCCACGATCAAGACAATTCATCATGACTTGGCTGCGGTGGCCGTGGAGCCTTAGGCCTGAGCTGACAGCAGCAGCATCCACCTCTCCCTGGGACCTGCCACGACGTGGCCCCTTGCCTGGCTGTCACACAATCTGAGTATCTTAGAAGCGAAGCATGGCCAACCTTGTCTAGTATTTGGATGTGAAACCTCCAAGGATCTGGGTGCGAGTCCCTACAACATACATTGGGGTGTCATGACAGGGAGGCAGACAATGGCAAGTCGCCACCCAAGGTCCTTTGCCTGGCTGCCAGAATATCTGAGTATCTTTGACGCTAAGCACGGCCAAGCCTCGCTAGCATTTCGCCCTCTCTTGAAAAAAACAACGTTGGACCCGCGGGACCCTGCCAACTGAAGCCCAGGATCGCATTTAACGTTCCTGGGACAGGTGGTGGAAAGGGCCGCGGACCCGGAAACTTCAGCTAGTGCAAAATGCAGCTGCGAGGGACCTCACTGGCCCACCTTGGAGGGCCCACATCCAGCTTGTGCAGAGGCAGCTGCATGGGTTGCCCATTGCCTTCCGGATCCGGTTCAAGGTTTGGGTTCTAACCTTCAAGGCTTTACGCGGGTTGGGACCCACATATCTGAGGGACCGCCTTTCGCCTTACGCTCTGCGGGGGGAAATCTATTGGTCGTTCCCGGCCCCAGAGAAGCGCGCCTAGCCTCAACCAGGGCCAGGACTTTCTCTGTCCTGGCCCCTACCTGGTGGAATGACCTCCCGGGCGAGCTACGGGCCCTGCGGGATCCGTCGGCGTTCCGCAGGGCCTATAAAACGGAGCTCTTCCGCCAGGTCCCTGGTTGAGGCTAGGACTGGCGAGGGACAACATTGCCACCCCCCTGGGGTCTGAAGTATACAGTATTAGCCTCCATCCCCTAATGCCGTTGACTGGGTAGGGGAGAGTGGCATTTTCTGACGTGTTGGGTATATTTATAGTCTATTAGTGGGGGTTTTAATGGGGTATTGTAAGACTACTGTTACCTGCCACAAGCCAGTAGGGAGTGGCAGGAAATGATGATGATGATGATAATAATAATAATAGTAATAATAATGATAATGATAATAATAATAATACAAAGTTCGCCCCAGGGGAAGCGACCTAAGTGGGGGAGCAAACGTACGTCCACCTCGTTCGGCTGTCCCCAGGCCGCCTGGCAAAACGAGCCCCTGGCCTCCGAGCCAGGTAAGCCGCGCTGGTTTACATGCCACCTCTTAGCGAGGCCCCGAACCCCAGGGAATCTGATCACACACCGGACTCCCTGCCAACACGCTCCAACCCATGCAGACCCGCCACAGAACGAAGCCAAACAGGCCCCGTTCCCGCCAACGCTCCATAACCAGGACCAATTCCATCAGGCCAGCCAAAAACCTTGTGCAACCACAGATCACACCCGGGTCCAACTAAAGAACCCCATCACTTGGCAAACCAAACCATCTGCAGAGGGCGCCCCCAGAGGTTGCTAAGCCAATTAAAGAACTGGCCCCCTCAGCTCCAGTCATTTCAGGGACTTTTGCCCCCAAACTCCCACTTCTACTGATCGTTCCTTAATGCTCTGGAAGCCGGGCACCGCTGGCCAGTCGGTCTCACCAGAAAAGCTACCACAACCTCAGGTGCCCCTGCGCCATGGGTATCTTGCATGGCAGTGCCATGTGCCTGGCCACTGTGTGCTGCGATATCCTGGCCTAGGAACATGGATGCAGCCCCTGAGACCCAGGTGACTCCCCCTTGACTCTCTTGCAGCGTTACGAGCACCAGCGGCATGAGAAAAGTCTGATCCGAAAGCCGGCACTCCCCTGCACGTAACCTCCAACTGCTTGGACCTTGTACGGAGTCCCGAGGGGGAGGCCCTGCAGCGGAACAGTTGGGGCAGCCCAAAGGAGCATCTGCCTCCGAATCCCTGTGGTCATCGATGGGGCACCGACACGGGGAACCTCCCTCCTAATGGTGTCCGGAAGGCGAGCCCCTTGATGTCGAGCCAGGGGATGGGAAGGTAGTATCCGCAGACATCTGTGCACATCACCCCCTGGGCCTGTGGCACACCCACTCCTTCGGCACACGCTTCCCTGCCCCACCACCAGCATTAGCAGCCGCGTTGATGTCTGACCTCCGACAATTCAGAAGGTGGAGAAATGCACCTTGGCCCAGCTGCTGAACTCCAGTCCCTGAACTGCTGGTCCACAGAGGGAAAGGCCCTCCAGATTAGCATCCTCCATTGTGCCTGAGCCAGCCTAGGGCAGCACGCCCTTCCCGCTGGGCGGACAAGGGCCTGAACCCGTCCCAGCCCTTCAAAGCTCAGCAGGAGGAAGGTGTCTAGAAGCCCGGCAGCCTGAATGGGATGGCTGGACGACTGCTCTGATGCTCTGATCCTCTGAAGGCAGGCAGGCCTTTCTGGTGAATGGGTTTAAACTGTGATGGGTGGGTGTGGGGTGAAAGGGGTGAGAGTGTAAGGAGTCCCACTGGAGGCTTTTCTGCCAACAGTATTACAAACATTTTATTTTTAATAAATAGAAAACAAACATTATCAAACAGGGAATGAAACAGGGAACCCCCCAAACATTTTAAACAAACTTTTTAAAACAGGGATGAAACAGGGAACCCCCCACCCCCACCCCACCCCAAACCACAATTTTAAAGCGCACTAGTCCCCTCTCCAGCACCACCATCTTCTTAGTAGCTGGTAACCTCTGCTGGAAATAACAGCATCTTACTGCTGTCCCAAAGTAGAGAGAAGCATTTGGGGGAAGAGGCTTCTCATAGCCACCACAGTCAAGTCAGCCTCCAAAACTTTAAATGTAGCCATGCTGTCCACCAGTGGAATTATTCCCTGGAACATCAAATAAAATCAGTGCCTATGTCCTCCACTGGAGTAGGTGTCGCCAACACTTCCTGGCTAGCCGCCTCCCCAACCCTTGCCTGTAGAGTGCTTCTGTCTTGTGTTTGTCAATCTCACAGGGGTGTTACTACAGTGAGGCAGTGAGGTCTGTTCAAGTGCTTTCGGACCAGAGAATCGGCTACTTAGTCAAACAACACAAGGATAGTGGCTGAAGACAAGGTTGAACAAAGAACATTAAACTTTATTTCACATAGCACACATAGGCAAAAGGTCACAATCAAAACCGTCTCCTATTTCTGAAAAGGTAACTGGCCATAGCGTCCCGAACCTTGCACCCCTCCGAATAGATCCTTTTTTTTCTGGCTTGAGGGATGGCTGCTGCATCCTCAAGGACTACAGGGTCTGATTCAGCCACTGGGAAGGGGATGTGATGTCCCTTGTCCTCGCAGATGTTGTTCCAAGATGACACATGCGATGATCAATGGTGTCACATTGTCTATATGCACATGGAGTCGTGACATCAAGCGATGGAACCGAGCCTTCAAAGGGCCAAAGGCACGCTCCACGACATTCCTTGCGCGGGAGTGCCTGAGGTTGTAGTAGCTCTGCACATTTGTCCTCGGCCGCTTATAGGGAGTCATGAGCCAGCGTCGTGTGGGGTAGGCTCCATCTCCGAGCACCAAAGCCGGAACACGCACTCCCTCAATGGTGGCGGTGGGGTTGCCGGGGACAAAGACCCCTTGGTCCATGGTTGCCCTGAGGTTCGATTCACGGAACACAAGGGCATCGTGCCTCCTCCCACTCCACCCCACCTCAAAATCTATAAACCGTCCGGAGAAGTCCACGGTTCCCTGAAGGAGAACAGGACAAAAGTCCTTCCTGTTCCCGTGCTCCTTTATGCTTCCCTCAGGTGCTCGGATCGGGATGTGGGTACCGTCAACCGCGGCGAAACAAGGTGGGAACCGGTCTGAGGAAAGAAAAAGAAAAGAATAGACACCAGGGATTAAAGTTAACGTGGGGCGCATCGAGTATTCGTTGCTCACCTATCAAAAATTGTGGGGACACTGAATGTCAGATGTTAACAGAAAACGGGGATAAGATGCTTTTTAGGTAGCTTGCTGCTTCCCAAGGTAGAGCAGGAATGGCAAAAACTCCTATTGGCCAATGCTGGGAACGGCAGGAGACAGATGCATGGTTTTTTCGCATCTGGAGGACTTGCCAGAAAGCCTGGGAATGCTGGAATATGATTCATGAGGAGAGGCAAAAGAGATTGAAAGGGCAATGAGCACAGTATACAATATGGACGTAAGGAAACAGAACATGAAAACTCCTCCATACGTCCAGCTACTTTGTTCACTGCATGGCAAAAGCAGCTGCTAGGATCCTTCATGCAACACGATGGAAAACAGAATCCTGACCAGCTACTACTGACTGATTAGACAAAGCGTTAGAATACGGGACACCAGCAACACTTGCGTTCTTGAAGCAAAAGGCAAGAACTTTGCAATCCAGAAGAAAGGGGAGTCCCATAGGAGATCAGATTGGGGCGGGGGGGAAGGAGGTGGAGAGAAATGCTCGACTTTCAGACTGGCTATGTAAGCCTGGGGGGAAGAAGCATCAGTATGTCATCTACGGCGTTAGGGAGATGTACAAGAAGAAGAGAAGCATAGGGAAATGGCAGCCTGATGTGTGTGTGTTTTGTTGTTTTTTCCCTATCTTGGAATAGTAGTCCTATAATATGCAAGCTGTATCGTTTCTCTCTTTACTGAACCAAAACGGTCTAGTAAAAAAAGAAAAGGGCTCGGAGTCCCTTTCGGCCCCTGCGTTCCCGTCCCCGGGGAGGCCGCGAAAAACAGCGGCACGGGACAAAAAAAGAAAGCAGAGGTTTAAGGGGACGGCCCTGAGTGCCTTTAAAGCCCTGCTCTCTGCTCAAAACACGAACCGCCACCAATTCTTGAAAAGTTCATGGAAGTTTGTGACGGCAGGCTAAAAATCGTCATGAACTTCAGTTGGTGAGCCGCTTGGTGCCCATGCCTACCCCTCGCATTCACTCTCCGTCCACACACACACACACACTCACACACGTTCTGTCCACCAGAAGGAACGGGCACCCCACCTCAGTCCACACGAAGGGACGAGGCCCCCGGCTCCGTCCATGCGAAGGGACGGGCACCCCAGCTGCGTCCACTTCAGGGGACGTGCACCCGTGCTCCGGCCATCTGAAGGGTCGGGCACTGTGCTCCGTTCATCTGTGTGGACTGGCACTCAAACTCTGTCCCTGCGAACGGATGGGCTCGCAAGCCCTGTCCGTCCAGACAGAGGAGCGCTCAAGCCCTGTCCGCCGCAGCAGATGGGCACTCAAGCCCTGTCCGTCGAAACGAATGGGCGTTCGGTCCCTGTCCGTCGGAACGGATGGGCACGCAGGGTTGCACTCACTCACTCGCTCACTCACACTCTCACTCTGCATCCCTACGCAACCCCCTCCCCCCAGCTACCTGCCACTGATGCCCACCCCCACCCCCCGGCCGACTGCCGCCAGCTTCTGCCAGCCAACGTCATCGGGAGCTTCAGGCGTGGCATCACGCCAGGCTTCGGGTCGCCTGGTGCCCCCTGCTTAGCAAGCCCTTCCGCCTCCGCGGAAGAACTTGCCTTCTGGATGCTCCCCCGTCTCTTCGCACGTGGCCCTCCTCTCCCGATCAGCTCTCCTCCTCTCTGGATGGCCTCGATCTGCAAGCTTCCTCAGTTTGCTGAAGAAACAAACAACAAGTCTACAAGGCCAGTCTGAGAACTCAGGGCCCCTTCCACCTCAGCCCGCTCCCCTTCCCAGTTCCCGAAAGAGCACACAGTGAGCCCAAGGTTTAGCTCTCCCAGACACTGCCTTCCCCGTTGCTGGCATACAGGTCACAAGCCCTCCTTGCCCAACCCACCCACTGGGGACCAGGAGGGGCAGAGAGGCAAGCGAAGGAGTTGGGGAACATCGCTCACCTCTTTCAGTGGCCACGACTCCCTTGAGGGCTTGCAGGAGAACCTCATCAAAACTCCCCCGGGGTATCCCTACAAGGAAAACCCGTGGTAAGCAGGGACGGCTCCTGCCCTTCCCTCCACCGGCATCCTCCAGGCTCCTCCACTGCCTTCGGTTGGCCAGCATCAACTGGCGGCTGCAAGCCCGAGTACATCTATTTCAACCTGTGCACTACCTCCCCTTTATAACTTAACTAAGGGAGCCCCTCCTCACACACACACACACACACACACACACACCACTCCATTCACACCACTCCCTGCCCCACTCAAACCATCCCCTAGGCATGGGAACCAAACAGGGATATGCGGTTAGGTTCCTGGCTGAACTAGGGACGGAACCGCAATCCGAACGGCGCGTCGGGAGGAGAAATAAGGGGCCGAAGAGGACTAGGAGTTGCCTTGCAGCTTCGCATATGAAGTCCTACAAACCAGCGGCAGCACCGGTTGAGAGTACGGACTGGATTCCGGACACTCAAGGAAGGAAGCAGTGTGAAAACAGAGAGAATGGACCCTAAGGAAGCCATTCATAAGGACTGAGGATTTAAAAAAAAAAACTGCTGAGAATGATCCAGAGGAAAGATCAAAAGTAAAGCTTGAGACTGCTTGCTAAACATATCGTTTCAGTGTCAAAAGAGACCAAGCCCATCGCTTTGGCCAATGACTTCGATACGCAAACTTCAAAAGAAAAAAAACAGAATGAGACAGTGTAATTTTGGAGAGGGGAAGGAACGGCAAATTATTAAGGCTGAAGGGAAGACTGTAGCTTGGCTAATTTAACCTCCAGCAGGCTCTACAAGGGAATAACCAGTGACTGTAGGAGGCCTGCTTATTCTCATTTGCTAGCGGGCCATTCAAAACATATCGTTATTGCAGGGTGACTCCAGAAGTTGACAAGTTAAAGACTGCGCGCCACAATGGGCTTGAAGCCTTGGAAAGAAGAGAAGCCTGGCCCAGTGGGAGTCATTGTGGGGACACTGAATGTCAGATGTTAACAGAAAACGGGTATAAGATGCTTTTTAGGTAGCTTGCTGCTTCCCAAGGTAGAGCAGGAATGGCAAAAACTCCTATCAGCCAATGCTGGGAACGGCAGGAGACAGATGCATGGTTTTTTCGCATCTGGAGGACTTGCTAGAAAGCCTGGGAATGCTGGAATATGATTCATGAGGAGAGGCAAAAGAGATTGAAAGGGCAATTAGCACAGTATACAATATGGACGTAAGGAAACAGAACAAGAAAACTCCTCCATACGTCTAGCTACTTTGTTCAATGCATGGCAAAAGCAGCTGCTAGGATCCTTCATGCAACAAGATGGAAAACAGAATCCTGACCAGCTACTACTGACTGATTAGACAAAGCGTTAGAATACGGGACACCAGCAACACTTGCGTTCTTGAAGCAAAAGGCAAGAACTTTGCAATCCAGAAAAAAGCGGAGTCCCATAGGAGATCAGATTGGGGCGGGGGGGGGGGAGGTGGAGAGAAATCCTCGACTTTCAGACTGGCTATGTAAGCCTGGGGGGAAGAAGCATCAGTCTGTCATCTACGGCGTTAGGGAGATGTACAAGAAGAAGAGAAGCATAGGGAAATGGCAGCCTGATGTGTGTGTGTTTTGTTGTTTTTTCCCTATCTTGGAATAGTAGTCCTGTAATATGCAAGCTGTAGCATTTCTCTCTTTACTGAACCAAAACGGTCTAGTAAAAAAAGAAAAGGGCTCAGAGTCCCTTTCGGCCCCTGCGTTCCCGTCCCCGGGGAGGCCGCGAAAAACAGCGGCACGGGACAAAAAAAGAAAGCAGAGGTTTAAGGGGACGGCCCTGAGTGCCTTTAAAGCCCTGCTCTCTGCTCAAAACACGAACCGCCTCCAATTCTTGAAAAGTTCATGGAAGTTTGTGACGGCAGGCTAAAAATCGTCATGAACTTCAGTTGGTGAGCCGCTTGGTGCCCATGCCTACCCCTCGCATTCACTCTCCGTCCACACACACACACACACTCACACACACACACACACACACACGTTCTGTCCACCAGAAGGAACGGGCACCCCACCTCAGTCCACACGAAGGGACGAGGCCCCCGGCTCCGTCCATGCGAAGGGACGGGCACCCCAGCTGCGTCCACTTCAGGGCACGTGCGCCCGTGCTCCGGCCATCTGAAGGGTCGGGCACTGTGCTCCGTTCATCTGTGTGGACTGGCACTCAAACTCTGTCCCTGCGAACGGATGGGCTCGCAAGCCCTGTCCGTCCAGACAGAGGAGTGCTCAAGCCCTGTCCGCCGCAGCAGATGGGCACTCAAGCCCTGTCCGTCGAAACGAATGGGCGTTCGGTCCCTGTCCGTCGGAACGGATGGGCACGCAGGGTTGCACTCACTCACTCGCTCACTCACACTCTCACTCTGCATCCCTACGCAACCCCCTCCCCCCAGCTACCTACCACTGATGCCCACCCCCACCCCCCGGCCGACTGCCGCCAGGTTCTGCCGGCCAACGTCATCAGGAGCTTCAGGCGTGGCATCACGCCAGGCTTCGGGTCGCCTGGTGCCCCCTGCTTAGCAAGCCCTTCCGCCTCCGCGGAAGAACTTGCCTTCTGGATGCTCCCCCGTCTCTTCGCACGTGGCCCTCCTCTCCCGATCAGCTCTTCTCCTCTCTGGATGGCCTCGATCTGCAAGCTTCCTCAGTCTGCTGAAGAAACAGACAACAAGTCTACAAGGCCAGTCTGAGAACTCAGGGCCCCTTCCACCTCAGCCCGCTCCCCTTTCCATTTCCCGAAAGAGCACACAGTGAGCCCAAGGTTTAGCTCTCCCAGACACTGCCTTCCCCGTTGCTGGCATACAGGTCACAAGCCCTCCTTGCCCAAACCACCCACTGGGGACCAGGAGGGGCAGAGAGGCAAGCGAAGGAGTTGGGGAACATCGCTCACCTCTTTCAGTGGCCACGACTGCCTTGAGGGCTTGCAGGAGAACCTCATCAAAACTCCCCCGGGGTATCCCTACAAGGAAAACCCGTGGTAAGCAGGGACGGCTCCTGCCCTTCCCTCCACCGGCATCCTCCAGGCTCCTCCACTGCCTTCGGTTGGCCAGCATCAACTGGCGGCTGCAAGCCCGAGTACATCTATTTCAACCTGTGCACTACCTCCCCTGCATACCTTAACAAAGGGAGCCCCTCCTCACACACACACACACACACACACACACACACACACCACTCCATTCACACCACTCCCTGCCCCACTCAAACCATCCCCTAGGCATGGGCACCAAACAGGGATATGCGGTTAGGTTCCTGGCTGAACTAGGGACGGAACCGCAATCCGAACGGCGCGTCGGGAGGAGAAATAAGGAGCCGAAGAGGACTAGGAGTTGCCTTGCAGCTTCGCATATGAAGTCCTACAAACCAGCGGCAGCACCGGTTGAGAGTACGGACTGGATTCCGGACCCTCAAGGAAGGAAGCAGTGTGAAAACAGAGAGAATGGACCCTAAGGAAGCCATTCATAAGGACTGAGGATTCAAAAAAAAAAACTGCTGAGAATGATCCAGAGGAAAGATCAAGAGTAAAGCTTGAGACTGCTTGCTAAACATATCGTTTCAGTGTCAAAAGAGACCAAGCCCATCGCTTTGGCCAATGACTTCGATACGCAAACTTCAAAAGAAAAAAAACAGAACGAGACAGTGTAATTTTGGAGAGGGAAAGGAACGGCAAATTATTAAGGCTGAAGGGAAGACTCTAGCTTGGCTAATTTAACCTCCAGCAGGCTCTACAAGGGAATAACCAGTGACTGTAGGAGGCCTGCTTATTCTCATTTGCTAGCGGGCCATTCGAAACATATCGTTATTGCAGGGTGACTCCAGAAGTTGACAAGTTAAAGACTGCGCGCCACAATGGGCTTGAAGCCTTGGAAAGAAGAGAAGCCTGGCCCAGTGGGAGTCATTGTGGGGACACTGAATGTCAGATGTTAACAGAAAACGGGGATAAGATGCTTTTTAGGTAGCTTGCTGCTTCCCAAGGTAGAGCAGGAATGGCAAAAACTCCTATCAGCCAATGCTGGGAATGGCAGGAGACAGATGCATGGTTTTTTCGCATCTGGAGGACTTGCTAGAAAGCCTGGGAATGCTGGAATATGATTCATGAGGAGAGGCAAAAGAGATTGAAAGGGCAATTAGCACAGTATACAATATGGACGTAAGGAAACAGAACAAGAAAACTCCTCCATACGTCTAGCTACTTTGTTCAATGCATGGCAAAAGCAGCTGCTAGGATCCTTCATGCAACAAGATGGAAAACAGAATCCTGACCAGCTACTACGGACTGATTAGACAAAGCGTTAGAATACGGGACACCAGCAACACGTGCGTTCTTGAAGCAAAAGGCAAGAACATTGCAATCCAGAAGAAAGCGGAGTCCCATAGGAGATCAGATTGGGGCGGGGGGGAAGGAGGTGGAGAGAAATCCTCGACTTTCAGAGTGGCTATGTAAGCCTGGGGGGAAGAAGCATCAGTCTGTCATCTACGGCGTTAGGGAGATGTACAAGAAGAAGAGAAGCATAGGGAAATGGCAGCCTGATGTGTGTGTGTTTTGTTGTTTTTTCCCTATCTTGGAATAGTCGTCCTGTAATATGCAAGCTGTAGCATTTCTCTCTTTACTGAACCAAAACGGTCTAGTAAAAAAAGAAAAGGGCTCGGAGTCCCTTTCGGCCCCTGCGTTCCCGTCCCCGGGGAGGCCGCGAAAAACAGCGGCACGGGACAAAAAAAGAAAGCAGAGGTTTAAGGGGACGGCCCTGAGTGCCTTTAAAGCCCTGCTCTCTGCTCAAAACACGAACCGCCACCAATTCTTGAAAAGTTCATGGAAGTTTGTGACGGCAGGCTAAAAATCGTCATGAACTTCAGTTGGTGAGCCGCTTGGTGCCCATGCCTACCCCTCGCATTCACTCTCCGTCCACACACACACACACACTCACACACACACACACACACACACGTTCTGTCCACCAGAAGGAACGGGCACCCCACCTCAGTCCACACGAAGGGACGAGGCCCCCGGCTCCGTCCATGCGAAGGGACGGGCACCCCAGCTGCGTCCACTTCAGGGGACGTGCGCCCGTGCTCCGGCCATCTGAAGGGTCGGGCACTGTGCTCCGTTCATCTGTGTGGACTGGCACTCAAACTCTGTCCCTGCGAACGGATGGGCTCGCAAGCCCTGTCCGTCCAGACAGAGGAGTGCTCAAGCCCTGTCCGCCGCAGCAGATGGGCACTCAAGCCCTGTCCGTCGAAACGAATGGGCGTTCGGTCCCTGTCCGTCGGAACGGATGGGCACGCAGGGTTGCACTCACTCACTCGCTCACTCACACTCTCACTCTGCATCCCTACGCAACCCCCTCCCCCCAGCTACCTACCACTGATGCCCACCCCCACCCCCCGGCCGACTGCCGCCAGGTTCTGCCGGCCAACGTCATCAGGAGCTTCAGGCGTGGCATCACGCCAGGCTTCGGGTCGCCTGGTGCCCCCTGCTTAGCAAGCCCTTCCGCCTCCGCGGAAGAACTTGCCTTCTGGATGCTCCCCCGTCTCTTCGCACGTGGCCCTCCTCTCCCGATCAGCTCTTCTCCTCTCTGGATGGCCTCGATCTGCAAGCTTCCTCAGTCTGCTGAAGAAACAGACAACAAGTCTACAAGGCCAGTCTGAGAACTCAGGGCCCCTTCCACCTCAGCCCGCTCCCCTTTCCACTTCCCGAAAGAGCACACAGTGAGCCCAAGGTTTAGCTCTCCCAGACACTGCCTTCCCCGTTGCTGGCATACAGGTCACAAGCCCTCCTTGCCCAAACCACCCACTGGGGACCAGGAGGGGCAGAGAGGCAAGCGAAGGAGTTGGGGAACATCGCTCACCTCTTTCAGTGGCCACGACTGCCTTGAGGGCTTGCAGGAGAACCTCATCAAAACTCCCCCGGGGTATCCCTACAAGGAAAACCCGTGGTAAGCAGGGACGGCTCCTGCCCTTCCCTCCACCGGCATCCTCCAGGCTCCTCCACTGCCTTCGGTTGGCCAGCATAAACTGGCGGCTGCAAGCCCGAGTACATCTATTTCAACCTGTGCACTACCTCCCCTGCATACCTTAACAAAGGGAGCCCCTCCTCACACACACACACACACACACACACACACACCACTCCATTCACACCACTCCCTGCCCCACTCAAACCATCCCCTAGGCATGGGCACCAACCAGGGATATGCGGTTAGGTTCCTGGCTGAACTAGGGACGGAACCGCAATCCGAACGGCGCGTCGGGAGGAGAAATAAGGAGCCGAAGAGGACTAGGAGTTGCCTTGCAGCTTCGCATATGAAGTCCTACAAACCAGCGGCAGCACCGGTTGAGAGTACGGACTGGATTCCGGACCCTCAAGGAAGGAAGCAGTGTGAAAACAGAGAGAATGGACCCTAAGGAAGCCATTCATAAGGACTGAGGATTCAAAAAAAAAAAACTGCTGAGAATGATCCAGAGGAAAGATCAAGAGTAAAGCTTGAGACTGCTTGCTAAACATATCGTTTCAGTGTCAAAAGAGACCAAGGCCATCGCTTTGGCCAATGACTTCGATACGCAAACTTCAAAAGTAAAAAAACAGTATGAGACAGTGTAATTTTGGAGAGGGGAAGGAACGGCAAATTATTAAGGCTGAAGGGAAGACTCTAGCTTGGCTAATTTAACCTCCAGCAGGCTCTACAAGGGAATAACCAGTGACTGTAGGAGGCCTGCTTATTCTCATTTGCTAGCGGGCCATTCAAAACATATCGTTATTGCAGGGTGACTCCAGAAGTTGACAAGTTAAAGACTGCGCGCCACAATGGGCTTGAAGCCTTGGAAAGAAGAGAAGCCTGGCCCAGTGGGAGTCATTGTGGGGACACTGAATGTCAGATGTTAACAGAAAACGGGGATAAGATGCTTTTTAGGTAGCTTGCTGCTTCCCAAGGTAGAGCAGGAATGGCAAAAACTCCTATCAGCCAATGCTGGGAACGGCAGGAGACAGATGCATGGTTTTTTCGCATCTGGAGGACTTGCTAGAAAGCCTGGGAATGCTGGAATATGATTCATGAGGAGAGGCAAAAGAGATTGAAAGGGCAATTAGCACAGTATGCAATATGGACATAAGGAAACAGAACAAGAAAACTCCTCCACACGTCTAGCTACTTTGTTCAATCCATGGCAAAAGCAGCTGCTAGGATCCTTCATGCAACAAGATGGAAAACAGAATCCTGACCAGCTACTACGGACTGATTAGACAAAGCGTTAGAATACGGGACACCAGCAACACGTGCGTTCTTGAAGCAAAAGGCAAGAACATTGCAATCCAGAAGAAAGCGGAGTCCCATAGGAGATCAGATTGGGGCGGGGGGGAAGGAGGTGGAGAGAAATCCTCGACTTTCAGACTGGCTATGTAAGCCTGGGGGGAAGAAGCATCAGTCTGTCATCTACGGCGTTAGGGAGATGTACAAGAAGAAGAGAAGCATAGGGAAATGGCAGCCTGATGTGTGTGTGTTTTGTTGTTTTTTCCCTATCTTGGAATAGTCGTCCTGTAATATGCAAGCTGTAGCATTTCTCTCTTTACTGAACCAAAACGGTCTAGTAAAAAAAGAAAAGGGCTCGGAGTCCCTTTCGGCCCCTGCGTTCCCGGCCCCGGGGAGGCCGCGAAAAAAAGCGGCACGGGACAAAAAAAGAAAGCAGAGGTTTAAGGGGACGGCCCTGAGTGCCTTTAAAGCCCTGCTCTCTGCTCAAAACACGAACCGCCACCAATTCTTGAAAAGTTCATGGAAGTTTGTGACGGCAGGCTAAAAATCGTCATGAACTTCAGTTGGTGAGCCGCTTGGTGCCCATGCCTACCCCTCGCATTCACTCTCCGTCCACACACACACACACACTCACACACACACACACACACACACGTTCTGTCCACCAGAAGGAACGGGCACCCCACCTCAGTCCACACGAAGGGACGAGGCCCCCGGCTCCGTCCATGCGAAGGGACGGGCACCCCAGCTGCGTCCACTTCAGGGGACGTGCGCCCGTGCTCCGGCCATCTGAAGGGTCGGGCACTGTGCTCCGTTCATCTGTGTGGACTGGCACTCAAACTCTGTCCCTGCGAACGGATGGGCTCGCAAGCCCTGTCCGTCCAGACAGAGGAGTGCTCAAGCACTGTCCGCCGCAGCAGATGGGCACTCAAGCCCTGTCCGTCGAAACGAATGGGCGTTCGGTCCCTGTCCGTCGGAACGGATGGGCACGCAGGGTTGCACTCACTCACTCGCTCACTCACACTCTCACTCTGCATCCCTACGCAACCCCCTCCCCCCAGCTACCTACCACTGATGCCCACCCCCACCCCCCGGCCGACTGCCGCCAGGTTCTGCCGGCCAACGTCATCAGGAGCTTCAGGCGTGGCATCACGCCAGGCTTCGGGTCGCCTGGTGCCCCCTGCTTAGCAAGCCCTTCCGCCTCCGCGGAAGAACTTGCCTTCTGGATGCTCCCCCGTCTCTTCGCACGTGGCCCTCCTCTCCCGATCAGCTCTTCTCCTCTCTGGATGGCCTCGATCTGCAAGCTTCCTCAGTCTGCTGAAGAAACAGACAACAAGTCTACAAGGCCAGTCTGAGAACTCAGGGCCCCTTCCACCTCAGCCCGCTCCCCTTTCCACTTCCCGAAAGAGCACACAGTGAGCCCAAAGTTTAGCTCTCCCAGACACTGCCTTCCCCGTTGCTGGCATACAGGTCACAAGCCCTCCTTGCCCAAACCACCCACTGGGGACCAGGAGGGGCAGAGAGGCAAGCGAAGGAGTTGGGGAACATCGCTCACCTCTTTCAGTGGCCACGACTGCCTTGAGGGCTTGCAGGAGAACCTCATCAAAACTCCCCCGGGGTATCCCTACAAGGAAAACCCGTGGTAAGCAGGGACGGCTCCTGCCCTTCCCTCCACCGGCATCCTCCAGGCTCCTCCACTGCCTTCGGTTGGCCAGCATCAACTGGTGGCTGCAAGCCCGAGTACATCTATTTCAACCTGTGCACTACCTCCCCTGCATACCTTAACAAAGGGAGCCCCTCCTCACACACACACACACACACACACACACACAGCACTCCATTCACACCACTCCCTGCCCCACTCAAACCATCCCCTAGGCATGGGCACCAACCAGGGATATGCGGTTAGGTTCCTGGCTGAACTAGGGACGGAACCGCAATCCGAACGGCGCGTCGGGAGGAGAAATAAGGAGCCGAAGAGGACTAGGAGTTGCCTTGCAGCTTCGCATATGAAGTCCTACAAACCAGCGGCAGCACCGGTTGAGAGTACGGACTGGATTCCGGACCCTCAAGGAAGGAAGCAGTGTGAAAACAGAGAGAATGGACCCTAAGGAAGGCATTCATAAGGACTGAGGATTCAAAAAAAAAAACTGCTGAGAATGATCCAGAGGAAAGATCAAGAGTAAAGCTTGAGACTGCTTGCTAAACATATCGTTTCAGTGTCAAAAGAGACCAAGCCCATCGCTTTGGCCAATGACTTCGATACGCAAACTTCAAAAGAAAAAAAACAGAACGAGACAGTGTAATTTTGGAGAGGGAAAGGAACGGCAAATTATTAAGGCTGAAGGGAAGACTGTAGCTTGGCTAATTTAACCTCCAGCAGGCTCTACAAGGGAATAACCAGTGACTGTAGGAGGCCTGCTTATTCTCATTTGCTAGCGGGCCATTCAAAACATATCGTTATTGCAGGGTGACTCCAGAAGTTGACAAGTTAAAGACTGCGCGCCACAATGGGCTTGAAGCCTTGGAAAGAAGAGAAGCCTGGCCCAGTGGGAGTCATTGTGGGGACACTGAATGTCAGATGTTAACAGAAAACGGGGATAAGATGCTTTTTAGGTAGCTTGCTGCTTCCCAAGGTAGAGCAGGAATGGCAAAAACTCCTATCAGCCAATGCTGGGAACGGCAGGAGACAGATGCATGGTTTTTTCGCATCTGGAGGACTTGCTAGAAAGCCTGGGAATGCTGGAATATGATTCATGAGGAGAGGCAAAAGAGATTGAAAGGGCAATTAGCACAGTATACAATATGGACGTAAGGAAACAGAACAAGAAAACTCCCCCACACGTCTAGCTACTTTGTTCAATGCATGGCAAAAGCAGCTGCTAGGATCCTTCATGCAACAAGATGGAAAACAGAATCCTGACCAGCTACTACTGACTGATTAGACAAAGCGTTAGAATACGGGACACCAGCAACACTTGCGTTCTTGAAGCAAAAGGCAAGAACTTTGCAATCCAGAAGAAAGCGGAGTCCCATAGGAGATCAGATTGGGGCGGGGGGGAAGGAGGTGGAGAGAAATCCTGGACTTTCAGACTGGCTATGTAAGCCTGGGGGGAAGAAGCATCAGTATGTCATCTACGGCGTTAGGGAGATGAACAAGAAGAAGAGAAGCATAGGGAAATGGCAGCCTCATGTGTGTGTGTTTTGTTGTTTTTTCCCTATCTTGGTATAGTAGTCCTGTAATATGCAAGCTGTAGCATTTCTCTCTTTACTGAACCAAAACGGTCTAGTAAAAAAAGAAAAGGGCTCGGAGTCCCTTTCGGCCCCTGCGTTCCCGTCCCCGGGGAGGCCGCGAAAAACAGCGGCACGGGACAAAAAAAGAAAGCAGAGGTTTAAGGGGACGGCCCTGAGTGCCTTTAAAGCCCTGCTCTCTGCTCAAAACACGAACCGCCACCAATTCTTGAAAAGTTCATGGAAGTTTGTGACGGCAGGCTAAAAATCGTCATGAACTTCAGTTGGTGAGCCGCTTGGTGCCCATGCCTACCCCTCGCATTCACTCTCCGTCCACACACACACACACACTCACACACACACACACACACACACGTTCTGTCCACCAGAAGGAACGGGCACCCCACCTCAGTCCACACGAAGGGACGAGGCCCCCGGCTCCGTCCATGCGAAGGGACGGGCACCCCAGCTGCGTCCACTTCAGGGGACGTGCGCCCGTGCTCCGGCCATCTGAAGGGTCGGGCACTGTGCTCCGTTCATCTGTGTGGACTGGCACTCAAACTCTGTCCCTGCGAACGGATGGGCTCGCAAGCCCTGTCCGTCCAGACAGAGGAGCGCTCAAGCCCTGTCCGCCGCAGCAGATGGGCACTCAAGCCCTGTCCGTCGAAACGAATGGGCGTTCGGTCCCTGTCCGTCGGAACGGATGGGCACGCAGGGTTGCACTCACTCACTCGCTCACTCACACTCTCACTCTGCATCCCTACGCAACCCCCTCCCCCCAGCTACCTGCCACTGATGCCCACCCCCACCCACCGGCCGACTGCCGCCAGCTTCTGCCAGCCAACGTCATCGGAAGCTTCAGGCGTGGCATCACGCCAGGCTTCGGGTCGCCTGGTGCCCCCTGCTTAGCAAGCCCTTCCGCCTCCGCGGAAGAACTTGCCTTCTGGATGCTCCCCCGTCTCTTCGCACGTGGCCCTCCTCTACCGATCAGCTCTCCTCCTCTCTGGATGGCCTCGATCTGCAAGCTTCCTCAGTCTGCTGAAGAAACAGACAACAAGTCTACAAGGCCAGTCTGAGAACTCAGGGCCCCTTCCACCTCAGCCCGCTCCCCTTCCCACTTCCCGAAAGAGCACACAGTGAGCCCAAGTTTTAGCTCTCCCAGAAACTGCCTTCCCCGTTGCTGGCATACAGGTCACAAGCCCTCCTTGCCCAACCCACCCACTGGGGACCAGGAGGGGCAGAGAGGCAAGCGAAGGAGTTGGGGAACATCGCTCACCTCTTTCAGTGGCCACGACTGCCTTGAGGGCTTGCAGGAGAACCTCATCAAAACTCCCCCGGGGTATCCCTACAAGGAAAACCCGTGGTAAGCAGGGACGGCTCCTGCCCTTCCCTCCACCGGCATCCTCCAGGCTCCTCCACTGCCTTCGGTTGGCCAGCATAAACTGGCGGCTGCAAGCCCGAGTACATCTATTTCAACCTGTGCACTACCTCCCCTTCATACCTTAACTAAGGGAGCCCTTCCTCACACACACACACACACACACACACACCACTCCATTCACACCACTCCCTGCCCCACTCAAACCATCCCCTAGGCATGGGCACCAACCAGGGATATGCGGTTAGGTTCCTGGCTGAACTAGGGACGGAACCGCAATCCGAACGGCGCGTCGGGAGGAGAAATAAGGGGCCGAAGAGGACTAGGAGTTGCCTTGCAGCTTCGCATATGAAGTCCTACAAACCAGCGGCAGCACCGGTTGAGACTACGGACTGGATTCCGGACCCTCAAGGAAGGAAGCAGTGTGAAAACAGAGAGAATGGACTCTAAGGAAGAGATTCATAAGGACTGAGGATTTAAAAAAAAAAAAAACTGCTGAGAATGATCCAGAGGAAAGATCAAGAGTAAAGCTTGAGACTGCTTGCTAAACATATCGTTTCAGTGTCAAAAGAGACCAAGCCCATCGCTTTGGCCAATGACTTCGATACGCAAACTTCAAAAGTAAAAAAACAGTATGAGACAGTGTAATTTTGGAGAGGGGAAGGAACGGCAAATTATTAAGGCTGAAGGGAAGACTGTAGCTTGGCTAATTTAACCTCCAGCAGGCTCTACAAGGGAATAACCAGTGACTGTAGGAGGCCTGCTTATTCTCATTTGCTAGCGGGCCATTCAAAACATATCGTTATTGCAGGGTGACTTCAGAAGTTGACAAGTTAAAGACTGCGCGCCACAATGGGCTTGAAGCCTTGGAAAGAAGAGAAACCTGGCCCAGTGGGAGTCATTGTGGGGACACTGAATGTCAGATGTTAACAGAAAACGGGGATAAGATGCTTTTTAGGTAGCTTGCTGCTTCCCAAGGTAGAGCAGGAATGGCAAAAACTCCTATCAGCCAATGCTGGGAACGGCAGGAGACAGATGCATGGTTTTTTCGCAACTGGAGGACTTGCCAGAAAGCCTGGGAATGCTGGAATATGATTCATGAGGAGAGGCAAAAGAGATTGAAAGGGCAATTAGCACAGTATACAATATGGACGTAAGGAAACAGAACAAGAAAACTCCTCCACACGTCTAGCTACTTTGTTCAATGCATGGCAAAAGCCGCTGCTAGGATCCTTCATGCAACAAGATGGAAAACAGAATCCTGACCAGCTACTACGGACTGATTAGACAAAGCGTTAGAATACGGGACACCAGCAACACTTGCGTTCTTGAAGCAAAAGGCAAGAACTTTGCAATCCAGAAAAAAGCGGAGTCCCATAGGAGATCAGATTGGGGCGGGGGGGAAGGAGGTGGAGAGAAATCCTCGACTTTCAGACTGGCTATGTAAGCCTGGGGGAAAGAAGCATCAGTATGTCATCTACGGCGTTAGGGAGATGTACAAGAAGAAGAGAAGCATAGGGAAATGGCAGCCTGATGTGTGTGTGTTTTGTTGTTTTTTCCCTATCTTGGAATAGTCGTCCTGTAATATGCAAGCTGTAGCATTTCTCTCTTTACTGAACCAAAACGGTCTAGTAAAAAAAGAAAAGGGCTCGGAGTCCCTTTCGGCCCCTGCGTTCCCGTCCCCGGGGAGGCCGCGAAAAACAGCGGCACGGGACAAAAAAAGAAAGCAGAGGTTTAAGGGGATGGCCCTGAGTGCCTTTAAAGCCCTGCTCTCTGCTCAAAACACGAACCGCCACCAATTCTTGAAAAGTTCATGGAAGTTTGTGACGGCAGGCTAAAAATCGTCATGAACTTCAGTTGGTGAGCCGCTTGGTGCCCATGCCTACCCCTCGCATTCACTCTCCGTCCACACACACACACACACTCACACACACACACACACACGTTCGGTCCACCAGAAGGAACGGGCACCCCACCTCAGTCCACACGAAGGGACGAGGCCCCCGGCTCCGTCCATGCGAAGGGACGGGCACCCCAGCTGCGTCCACTTCAGGGGACGTGCACCCGTGCTCCGGCCATCTGAAGGGTCGGGCACTGTGCTCCGTTCATCTGTGTGGACTGGCACTCAAACTCTGTCCCTGCGAACGGATGGGCTCGCAAGCCCTGTCCGTCCAGACAGAGGAGCGCTCAAGCCCTGTCCGCCGCAGCAGATGGGCACTCAAGCCCTGTCCGTCGAAACGAATGGGCGTTCGGTCCCTGTCCGTCGGAACGGATGGGCACGCAGGGTTGCACTCACTCACTCACTCGCTCACTCACACTCTCACTCTGCATCCCTACGCAACCCCCTCCCCCCAGCTACCTGCCACTGATGCCCACCCCCACCCCCCGGCCGACTGCCGCCAGCTTCTGCCAGCCAACGTCATCAGGAGCTTCAGGCGTGGCATCACGCCAGGCTTCGGGTCACCTGGTGCCCCCTGCTTAGCAAGCCCTTCCGCCTCCGTGGAAGAACTTGCCTTCTGGATGCTCCCCCGTCTCTTCGCACGTGGCCCTCCTCTCCCGATCAGCTCTCCTCCTCTCTGGATGGCCTCGATCTGCAAGCTTCCTCAGTCTGCTGAAGAAACAAACAACAAGTCTACAAGGCCAGTCTGAGAACTCAGGGCCCCTTCCACCTCAGCCCGCTCCCCTTCCCACTTCCCGAAAGAGCACACAGTGAGCCCAAGGTTTAGCTCTCCCAGACACTGCCTTCCCCGTTGCTGGCATACAGGTCACAAGCCCTCCTTGCCCAACCCACCCACTGGGGACCAGGAGGGGCAGAGAGGCAAGCGAAGGAGTTGGGGAACATCGCTCACCTCTTTCAGTGGCCACGACTCCCTTGAGGGCTTGCAGGAGAACCTCATCAAAACTCCCCCGGGGTATCCCTACAAGGAAAACCCGTGGTAAGCAGGGACGGCTCTTGCCCTTCCCTCCACCGGCATCCTCCAGGCTCCTCCACTGCCTTCGGTTGGCCAGCATCAACTGGCGGCTGCAAGCACGAGTACATCTATTTCAACCTGTGCACTACCTCCCCTTCATACCTTAACAAAGGGAGCCCCTCCTCAAACACACACACACACACACACACACACCACTCCATTCACACCACTCCCTGCCCCACTCAAACCATCCCCTAGGCATGGGCACCAAACAGGGATATGCGGTTAGGTTCCTGGCTGAACTAGGGACGGAACCGCAATCCGAACGGCGCGTCGGGAGGAGAAATAAGGGGCCGAAGAGGACTAGGAGTTGCCTTGCAGCTTCGCATATGAAGTCCTACAAACCAACGGCAGCACCGGTTGAGAGTACGGACTGGATTCCGGACCCTCAAGGAAGGAAGCAGTGTGAAAACAGAGAGAATGGACCCTAAGGAAGCCATTCATAAGGACTGAGGATTTAAAAAAAAAACTGCTGAGAATGATCCAGAGGAAAGATCAAGAGTAAAGCTTGAGACTGCTTGCTAAACATATCGTTTCAGTGTCAAAAGAGACCAAGCCCATCGCTTTGGCCAATGACTTCGATACGCAAACTTCAAAAGAAAAAAAACAGAATGAGACAGTGTAATTTTGGAGAGGGGAAGGAACGGCAAATTATTAAGGCTGAAGGGAAGACTGTAGCTTGGCTAATTTACTCTCCAGCAGGCTCCAAAAGGGAATAACCAGTGACTGTAGGAGGCCTGCTTATGCTCATTTGCTAGCGGGCCATTCAAAACATATCGTTATTGCAGGGTGACTCCAGAAGTTGACAAGTTAAAGACTGCGCGCCACAATGGGCTTGAAGCCTTGGAAAGAAGAGAAGCCTGGCCCAGTGGGAGTCATTGTGGGGACACTGAATGTCAGATGTTAACAGAAAACGGGGATAAGATGCTTTTTAGGTAGCTTGCTGCTTCCCAAGGTAGAGCAGGAATGGCAAAAACTCCTATCGGCCAATGCTGGGAACCCGCTCCCGTTCCCAAATGTCGGGCTGGCTCTTTAAGACTGGGCAGAGGAGAAGCAGTCTGTCATCTATGGCATTAGGGAGGAGTACCAGAAGAAGCTCCTCCTCCCACACACATACACACACAGACCCCACTCATACCCGTCAGCTCACTCCAGTCCCGTCCTCCGTTCTTCTGAAGGGACCGTAACTCAAAGTGTTTCCCTTCGAACTAATGGGTTCACAAGCCCTGTCCACTGGAACGGAAGTGCAGAAAAGCCCTGTCCGTTGGGAACGGATGGGAACGCAAGCCCTGTCCGTAGGAATGTACGGGCACGCACGGTCCCACTCACTTACTCACTCACTCACTCTCCCACCCTCGGATGGTCCTTCCATCTGAAGGGACCAGGACTCAAGGATGAGTAAAGGCATGAGTAAAGGCCAGGCATGAACCTCAGTGTTTTCTCCCTCTTCCCCACCAGGGAAGGCCTCAATTTCTCATGACGCTTGTGAAAAAACCATGGTGATATTTTACTCATACATCTTTTGTCATTTCTGTCCTTCGACATTCATGGGCTGGCTGAGATCTCCCTGCTCATCTCCTTTGCCAATTACCCCCTCCCCTTCCCTGCCATTTCCTTATTCTCATTACTGAGCTGCCCCTGTTTGGTTTTTCAATTTATTGAACACATTTGTAAGCCATCTTTTTGCCTCGTGGAACTCAAGGCAGCTTATTATATTTTATGTATCTATGTATGTTCGTCTGCATTTAGATTTTTTTACCCTCCATTCTCAGAAGCCATCTCATGGCGAGTTACCTTAAAAGATAAAAACCCCACATACATTAAGACATTAAAAATCACCATACTCCAGCACAAACTCCGAGAGGTGCTGACTTTTCCAGATACCTCTAGGTCTTTTGTCTGATTGATCTTAAAGATAGTTCTTAGCTGTGGAGGGGCCCCACGGTCTTCCATGCCCAGGCCACAACACAAGACCTGGGGGGAAAAATCCTTTTTACTGGTCCTGCATCGCCCTCAGCTGTCCTGGGAGCTTGTTCCACCAAGTCGGGGCCAGGACCGAAAAGGCCTCTAGTGGGCCAGGAATCCCTTGGCCAGGAATATAACCTCACCTTTCTCAAAACACACTTTAAAAAGCCATTGTCAAACCTAGGAATGTCACAACCTCAACCCTTTTCTCCTTCCTATTCACCATCCAACTTACCTTTCGGGGGTCCCCTGTCTTTAGCTTTCCCCCCTGCTGTTCTCTCCTGCATGGTCTCCCCACAAAAGGTCTCCCTCGGTGGCCTTGTGGTCACCACCTCCAGGCAGGTGCCCGCTGTGTGCCTCTCTTGGCCTAGGCTTGAGCCCCCTCTGCAAAGTCAGGTCTGGTCATCTCAGGGGTGCGTCTCCAGAAGTGGCTTCTGGGACTTTCCTTGGTGAGGCCTCCTGCATCAGGGCATCAATGAACCAGGGCCCTTTGGGGGCTGTTTCAGAACCCCAGTCTAGTCCTGCCTCCATCAAGGCTGAGAACGTCTGCGAGTTCTGCTGGGGTTGCCAAGTGACCCTCAACCACCACGGAATTCAGGGCTTGGGGGAGGGGTTAGAAGCGCGGACTTCTCCTCTGGCGATCCGGGTTCGATCCCGCGTTCCCCCACATGCAGCCAGTGGGGCGACCTTGGGCTCGCCACAGCACTGTCTGTGGTGCAGAGAGGAAAGGGAAGGCGATTGTAAGCCACTTTGAAACGCCTTTGGGTAGAGAAAAGCAGCATATAAGAACCAACTCTTCTTCTTCTTCAGTGATCTCAGGGCTCTCTCAGCCTCACCTCCCTCACAGGGTGTCTGTGGTGGGGAGAGGAAAGGGAAGGCGAATGTAAGCCACTGAAATTCCCTCTGCTGGAGAAAAACAGCATATAAGGACCAAATGTTCTTTTCTTCTTCTTCTTCTTCTTCAAGCGACAGATGTTGCTTCTTCTGGGGAGTTTTGATTCCGTGAAGCATTGCTTCCCTCGGAATTTTTTCCTCCAGACTTGGGACTCCTTCAGGCTTGAATGGAGATCCCGACCCCACTCCCAGTCTGTCCCTACTTCCACTTTGGTTTTCTACTGTGGGACAGTAGAGACACGGATATATGGCTGATCCCAGGAGAGTTCCAGGCCCCGCCTGAGTAGGATTCCTAGCCCCCAGGTGAGGCCTGGGGATCTCCTGGGATGACCGTCTCTTTCCAGTCTAAGGCATCAGTTCCCTTGAGGAAAATTGATGCTTTGGACACTGGATGATGTTTGAGGGTTCTGATGTCATTGGAGAGATTCAGGGTTATTTGGGAGAGGGTCTGTGGAGAGAGATCTGTAGTGTTTGCTCTCTTTCCAATCTCCAAGCCATCCAACAAGGTGGGGGTAGAGGGTCCCCTTAGATTCCCTCATTTAAACCTTGGTGTTGTGGACACCAGGTTTTTAAAAAAAGAATAAGCACTCAGTAATGCTGCCCTAAGCAGCGTGACCTCCTAAGGCCACTGATTTCAAGCCGTGAACTGAGAAGAGGGTGCCTCTGAGCACAATGGCACCACAGTGTTTGTTGCCTGTACAACAAAAAAAAATTGAAAGGGTACAGAGGAGAGCGACGAAGATGATCTGGGGCCAAGGGACCAAGCCCTATGAAGATAGGTTGAGGGACTGGGGAATGTTCAGCCTGGAGAAAAGGAGGTTGAGAGGGTAAATGATAGTCCTCTTTAAGTATTTGAAAGGTTGTCACTTGGAGGAGGGCAGGATGCTGTTTATGTTGGCTGCAGAGGAGAGGACATGCAGTAATGGGTTTAAACTTCAAGTACAACGATATAGGCTAGATATCAGGGAAAAAAATTTCACAGTCAGAGTAGTTCAGCAGTGGAATAGGCTGCCTAAGGAGGTGGTGAGCTGCCCCTCACTGGCAGTCTTCAAGCAAAGGTTGAATACACACTTTTCTTGGATGCTTTAGGATGCTTAGGGCTGATCCTCTGTTGAGCAGGGGGTTGGACTAGATGGCCTGTATGGCCCCTTCCAACTCTATGATTCTATCTGGCAGGCATGACTGAGAGTTAAAAGCATCAGGCCAATGGCCCATCCAGTCCAACACTCTGTCTCGCACAATGGCCAAAACCAAGGGGCCATCAGGAGGTCCACTGCAGGGCCAGAGCTCCAGAAGCAGTCCCACTGTAGGCCTATGCAGACCAACACATTGCGTCACACCGTGGCCAAAACCCAGAGAAGAGGAGGTGGCTAGAATTCCAGGAGTCTTCCTGTTGTTGCTTCACAAGCACCAAAAACACAGATTGCCACTGCCCCAGATATAGACACAAGAGAAGCCATGTTGGGTCAGGCCAATGGCCCATCCAGTCCAACCCTCTGGGTCACACAAAACCTAGCTTCTGCCAGGAAGGCCACAAGGAGGGCCCGACTTCCTCTGAGAAGGCAGTGCTGTTCTGCCTAGATTCCTGTTTTCCCCCCACAGCTTTTAAACCACCTTTGACCTTCAGGGATTTTTGCCTGTCAATAACCCATGGTCTGAAGTGACAGAACTAATTTAAAAATGTTTATCCCACGAGGCAAATAATGTCTTTATTTGCCCCATTCTCTGAAATGGATTGACGGCCAACTCCGGATTGCATCCCTTGCTCAGAGGAGCAGCCAACCTGGATGCAAAGGGCAGGATTCCCAGCTGTTGTGCCTTGTAGAATCACACTTAGAAGAGAACTTGGGACCTCCTCCTTATAATAAAAGGTGTGTATGGATGAGAGCCATTCTTTCTGACTTAGGGTGACCCAATGAATCAATATCCTCTAAAACGTCCAGTCCTGAACCGCCTTGCTCCGGTCCTGCAAACAGAGGGTCGTAGCTTCCTTCCTTGAGTCTCCTCACCTCTTTTCCTGCAGCCTTCCAATTTTCCCTGGCGTTATTGTTTCATTATATTGCTAGCAACAAAGCCCCTTGTGCAAAAATAACAACAATAATAATAATATAACGGGCTCTAGAAAACTGATGCTCAGGGGAAAGGTGGACATGTCAGCGTTACATACATAAAAGCAAAGAAAGTAAATCCATCCCTTCATACATGGGTTTCTTGATGGCCCACAAAGGGTTTCCCAAAGGGGTGGGAGTTCATTAATTTTTAATATGTATTTTTGTATGCTATGACCATTGTATTCTCTTGACAAAATTCTACCAGCCTGTGCCCTGCTTCATTTTGTACTCCAAGGCCAAACTTGCCAATTATCCCGGTTTTCTTTTGGCTTCCTATTTTAGCATTCCAATCCCCCATGATGATAAGCACATCATTTTTTGGCATTGCTTCTAGAAGGTGTTGTAGGGCTTCATAGAACTGGTCAACTTCATCCTCTTCAGCAGCAGTGGTTGGGGCATAGACCTGGATTACTGTGATGTTGAATGGTTTGCCTTGGATTCGAACTGAGATCATTCTGTCATTTTAGGGATTGTATCCCAAGACTGCTTTTCCTACTCTCTTATTGATTATGAAGGCTACTCCATTTCTTCTGCAAGATTCTGGTCCACAGTAGAATACCTGATGGTCATCTGAATTAAATTCACCCATTCCTGTCCATTTTAGTTCACTGATTCCTAAAATGTCGATGTTCAGTCTTGTCATCTCTTGTTTAACCATGTCCAGGTTTCCTTGATTCATGGATCTGACATTCCAGGTTCCTATGGAATAAAAATCTTTACAGCATCGGACTGTCTTTTCGCCTCCAGTTGCCTCCACAACCGAGCATCCTTTCGGCTTTGGCCCAGTCGCTTCATTCATTCTGGCGCTACTCGTACTAGCCGTCTGCTCATCCCCAGTAGCATAGTGGACACCTTCCGACCTGAGGGGCTCATCTTCCGGCGTCATATCGGTTTGCCTTTTGGAACTGTCCTTTGGGTTTTCATGGCAAGGATACTGGAGTGGTTTGCCATTTCCTTCTCCAGTGGATCACCTTTTGTCAGAGCTCTCAGTTATGACCTGTCCATCCTGGGTGGCCCTGCACAGCAGAGCTCATAGCTTCACTGAGCTACGCAAGTCCCCTTGCCACGGCAAGGCAGTGATCCTTGAAGGGGGAATATGCATTTTAAAATCTGCTAAACATTGACCAGGTGATATGACCATATATGGGAGGGGAGCCGCCCTAGGGCATGTCCACAGCTCTGCTTCCCAACCATCTTCTGCACGACTGTGCCACTGCTGGGGTGTCTCGGAGCCTGGAGAAGGTTTCTGGGGTTTCTCAGGATTAAAAAGGGGGAGAGAGGCTGCCTTAACAGGTCGCCCAGTTCTATCTCCCCCTGCCTCCCAGGATCTCAGAGACAGGATATGTGCTTCCACCTCCCCCCATCCAAAACCCCTTGTGTTAGGCTGAGAGAGAGAAAGAGAGCGAGAGCAGCTGGCCCACGGCTACTCAGCCAGTTTCGGAAGAAAGGATCTGAACCCGCTTCCCCAGAAGAGACTTGCTCAGCCTTGGGTCGTGGCCATGCGTGTCATTTGTTCTCACCGGACAGCTGAGAAGGTCCCGATGGTGAAGAGGACATCACAGGACTGAGAAACCTAGTTGCGGGTGTGAGAGTCAGCAAAACCCAAAACTCCAAACGAATCAGACAAGAGTCCCAGGGGAAGCAGAAATAAAATATATTTGCCAATATGGGGACAGCACAGCAACAGGGCTGAAATGCAGATCTCTATCCCAGCAAGGCTGGCAAAGATTTTCAATTCCTTTCTTGTAACTTTGCAATTCACATATTCCCATGGGTCTCGACATCATTCTTAAGTGTGGATGACACCGGTTGGTTGGCCAAGCTCTCAGGGCAATTGTTCTCCCCCCTCCCAAGTATGGGTTGACTCATGGTAAAGACTTAATATCCTGAAAGTTAGCAGAGCGCCTTAGTAAGGCAAGGAAGCGCAGAGGGGAAGAAGGGGGAAGCAAACAACAAACAAAGAACAGCACACCCACAACGCTGGCATTGAAGTCACAGAGGAGTTTGCTTCAGCAAGGCCAACCACGTAGTCAAAAGCGGAGTAGTAAAAATCAGCTCTGCATCTTGATCCCCAGCCCACAACATCCCCTGGCTTTTAAGGAATTGGCCCACATGGGTGCATGTTCCCACTGCTGTATAGAACATTGTTGAGCAATTGATGTGTCGTAACTGAAAGGTGAAAACTTGGGGCCATTCTGCACAAGGACCAATGTTGCCAATTGTTCACAGAATGCAGAAACGCTATATTAAATAGTGGAATTTCGTCATTCCGCATACCTTTCCGCATACATATCGTTTCAGTGTCAAAAGAGACCAAGCCCATCGCTTTGGGCAATGCCTTCGATACGCAAACTTCAAAAGAAAAAGAACAGAATGAGACAGTGTAATTTTGGAGAGGGGAAGGAACGGCAAATTATTAAGGCTGAAGGGAAGACTGTAGCTTGGCTAATTTAACCTCCAGCAGGCTCTACAAGGGAATAACCAGTGACTGTAGGAGGCCTGCTTATTCTCATTTGCTAGCGGGCCATTCAAAACATATCGTTATTGCAGGGTGACTCCAGAAGTTGACAAGTTAAAGACTGCGCGCCACAATGGGCTTGAAGCCTTGGAAAGAAGAGAAGCCTGGCCCAGTGGGAGTCATTGTGGGGACACTGAATGTCAGATGTTAACAGAAAACGGGGATAAGTTGCTTTTTAGGTAGCTTGCTGCTTCCCAAGGTAGATCAGGAATGGCAAAAACTCCTATCGGCCAATGCTGGGAATGGCAGGAGACAGATGCATGGTTTTTTCGCATATGGAGGACTTGCCAGAAAGCCTGGGAATGCTGGAATATGATTCATGAGGAGAGGCAAAAGAGATTGAAAGGGCAATTTGCACAGGATACAATATGGACGTAAGGAAACAGAACAAGAAAACTCCTCCACACGTCTAGCTACTTTGTTCAATGCATGGCAAAAGCAGCTGCTAGGATCCTTCATGCAACAAGATGGAAAACAGAATCCTGACCAGCTACTACTGACTGATTAGACAAAGCTTTCGGACCAGAGAATCGGCTACTTAGACAAACAACACAAAGATAGTGGCTGAAGACAAGGTTGAACAAAGAACATTGCACTTTATTTCACATAATTTCACATTTATTTCACGCTGGGCGGACAAGGGCCTGAACCCGTCCCAGCCCTTCAAAGCTCAGCAGGAGGAAGGTGTCTAGAAGCCCGGCAGCCTGAATGGGATGGCTGGACGACTGCTCTGATGCTCTGATCCTCTGAAGGCAGGCAGGCCTTTCTGGTGAATGGGTTTAAACTGTGATGGGTGGGTGTGGGGTGAAAGGGGTGAGAGTGTAAGGAGTCCCACTGGAGGCTTTTCTGCCAACAGTATTACAAACATTTTATTTTTAATAAATAGAAAACCAACATTATCAAACAGGGAATGAAACAGGGAACCCCCCAAACATTTTAAACAAACTTTTTAAAACAGGGGATGAAACAGGGAACCCCCCACCCCCACCCCACCCCAAACCACAATTTTAAAGCGCACTAGTCCCTTCTCCAGCACCACCATCTTCTTAGTAGCTGGTAATCTCTGCTGGAAATAACAGCATCTTACTGCTGTCCCAAAGTAGATAGAAGCATTTGGGGGAAGAGGCTTCCCATAGCCACCACAGTCAAGTCAGCCTCCAAAACTTTAAATGTAGCCATGCTGTCCACCAGTGGAATTATTCCCTGGAACATCAAATAAAATCAGTGCCTATGTCCTCCACTGGAGTAGGTGTCGCCAACACTTCCTGGCTAGCCGCCTCCCCAACCCTTGCCTGTAGAGTGCTTCTGTCTTGTGTTTGTCAATCTCACAGGGGTGTTACTACAGTGAGGCAGTGAGGTCTGTTCAAGTGCTTTCGGACCAGAGAATCGGCTACTTAGTCAAACAACACAAGGATAGTGGCTGAAGACAAGGTTGAACAAAGAACATTAAACTTTATTTCACATAGCACACATAGGCAAAAGGTCACAATCCAAACCGTCTCCTATTTCTGAAAAGGTAACTGGCCATAGCGTCCCGAACCTTGCACCCCTCCGAATAGATCCTTTTTTTTCTGGCTTGAGGGATGGCTGCTGCATCCTCAAGGACTACAGGGTCTGATTCAGCCACTGGGAAGGGGATGTGATGTCCCTTGTCCTCGCAGATGTTGTTCCAAGATGACACATGCGATGATCAATGGTGTCACATTGTCTATATGCACATGGAGTCGTGACATCAAGCGATGGAACCGAGCCTTCAAAGGGCCAAAGGCACGCTCCACGACATTCCTTGCGCGGGAGTGCCTGAGGTTGTAGTAGCTCTGCACATTTGTCCTTGGCCGCTTATAGGGAGTCATGAGCCAGCGTCGTGTGGGGTAGGCTCCATCTCCGAGCACCAAAGCCGGAACACGCACTCCCTCAATGGTGGCGGTGGGGTTGCCGGGGACAAAGACCCCTTGGTCCATGGTTGCCCTGAGGTTCGATTCACGGAACACAAGGGCATCGTGCCTCCTCCCACTCCACCCCACCTCAAAATCTATAAACCGTCCGGAGAAGTCCACGGTTCCTTGAAGGAGAACAGGACAAAAGTCCTTCCTGTTCCCGTGCTCCTTTATGCTTCCCTCAGGTGCTCGGATCGGGATGTGGGTACCGTCAACCGCGGCGAAACAAGGTGGGAACCCGTCTGAGGAAAGAAAAAGAAAAGAATAGACACCAGGGATTAAAGTTAACGTGGGGCGCATCGAGTCTTCGTTGCTCACCTATCAAAAATGGAAAAAAAATTAAAGGGCAAAGGGGATATAAGGACACCCACCGCTCCAAGCCGGTCTCCGAGGCACACCACTTTGCTGTACAATTCTGCCTCCATGGCGAAGCAGAACTCCAGCAGGATCTCGCTGACCGTGGAGACTCCTAATCCGAATTGCTGGGCAACTGTCCGGAAGTACTGTGGGGTGGACAAGTACCACAAGGCGGCTGCCACCCTTTTCCCCACAGGAATAGGGCACCGCATGCCAGTTACTTGCCTCTCCATGCGGCCATGGAGAGCTTCCACAATTTCAAAAAACGTTCCCCTTGACATTCTGAAGTTTGCAATCCAGTGGTCATCATCCCAGACGGCCACGGGGAGCCAGAAGCACTAACCTGTCTCTGTGCCTTTCAAATCCAGGTGGTTGTTCCAGGTAGACTTCTTCCTTCATTCCTCCACGAGGAAATGCTGTCTTTCCATCCAGAGGCTCCAGGTGCATCTTTCTTGCTGCTGCTATGCCCAAGAGCAGAGGGAGTCAAACTGTGGCCCTCCAGATGTCCATGAACTACAGTTCCCATGAGCCCCTGCCAGCATTCATGGGCAGGGGCTCATGGGAATTGTAGTCCACGGAAATCTGGAGGGCCGCAGTTTGACTACCCCTGCCCAAGAGCATTCTAGTTGAAGTGTGTCCACCACTGGTGCGGAGGTTTCATCATTGTCTTCTCCGTCCTTCTGGGAGTATCCTTTGGCAACCAATGGGGCTTTGTGCCTTTGTCCTTCCCCTTCGGCACCACGATCCACTTGCCTCCCACTGTCCTCTTCCCTGGAGGCAGATCTGTGAGTGTCCAGGTTTGGTTCTTGATCAGAGATTCAGTCTCTTCTTCTGCAGCTTTCTCCACTTTGCTGCTTCGTTGGCAGGCATCCTTTCGATCTCTCTCCATGGGAAAGGCTCAGGTGCTGCTGCTGCCGCCTTGACCACATGAGAAAACCCGTCTGGTGGGACTCCTTTGCTTGCTCTGGGCGATTGTCTGACACTTGGCCCGGGAGCCCCTTCTGGTTCCTGAGGATCTGCAGTTGTGTCTTGTTCTGTGTTGTCCTCAACACTGAGAAACATTGTTTCTGGTTGCGAGGAAGCTCGCTTTGTGTTGCCCACAGCTCTGAGGAACACTGTTTCTAGTTGCGAGGCTCTACCCCCCTCTGCAACTCCTTCTGGTTCCTGAGGTTCTGCAATTGTGTCCTCCTCTGTGTTGTCCACAGCACTGAGAAACACTGTTTCTGACTGCGGTGCCCCAGGAGGGTACAGTTCTACTGGAATGAGCAAGTGTTTCGGGTCCAGCGCCAGACGGGAGAGAGAGAGACTTCTGTTGCTCTCCCCAGGGAGCACCTTGGGGTTGAGAGTTTCACAGCCACCCCGTCCCGGGGCTC
Organism: Paroedura picta; assembly: GCF_049243985.1. NCBI lineage: Eukaryota > Metazoa > Chordata > Lepidosauria > Squamata > Gekkonidae > Paroedura > Paroedura picta. The sequence goes on along the minus strand of NC_135377.1, from coordinate 72,644,851 downwards.
CAGCTGTGGCGTTGGCCGCTTAGCTGCTGTGTCCTTCAGCAGGCTTCCAAGGAAGCTGGCCCTGGTCTGATCTCAGCCTCGTTCAAATGTGCACTGGGACAGGAACACAGGCGAGTCTTCTGGCTTCTCAGGAGGAGGGACCAGATCCGTCCCAAGAGGAGGGGGAGCCGCTGGGGACCGCTGCAAGAGTTGCCAACGACAAATGGCTGGAATGGGTTTGGGAGGCTTGGTTTTGCTCCAGAGTCCCAGCATGAGGAAGGCAGGAGGAGGGGGGGAGGAAGGGCACTCCTGCAGGGTCTTCTTTCATCTGTAGGGGAGAGAAGAAAAGCAGGGAGGCCCCTGCGTCAGCTCACTGGCACCGATCAGTGAAATGTGCCAGAGATCGCTGACTCGCTTCGAGGTTGGGGTCCCAAAGGGGGCGGGTCCACCTGCCGGTTGTCCGAAGGCCCTTCCTCAGAAGGAGCCCTGGCTGCCCCGAGGCAAAGGGATCTCGAGAAACAGCGACCATCGACAGGAGGATGCACAGGGGTGTAGCAGATCTGCGGGCCACACCTGCTGCGACAGCAGGGCTCCCGGGGTGGAGCTGGGTGCATCGGCCTCTTTCACGAAGGCGAGCATGGGGTCGGCAGGCGAAAGAACAGGGTCAGGAGGAGAGCGAGTCTTCGTTACCTGGAAGCCCTCTGAAGTGGCTGAGACGAACTGGAATGGTCCCCAAGGTCCAGGAATCTTGGTCAACCCAACAGGCAAAGAGGTGTCGTGGGGGGCAGATGGGCGGAAACATTTTGGAATCCAGACAAATCCCTGAAGGCCCTTGTGGTTGTTCCCTTTGGAGGGAGGTCTGAATCTTGGATATCATGTGGAGGTACGGGATTATCTAAAAAGTCTCTGGGGGTCTGTTGGGGGGCACATGACGCTGACCTGGCATGTAACCCGTGCTCTCTCGAGTCCCAGCATGGGAACGGGTGGTGGGAGGAGGACGAGGACGAGGAGGAGGAGGAAGGGCACTCCTGCAGGGTCCTTTTACTCATCTGTAGGGGAGAAAAGAAAAGCTGGCAGGCGCAGGGTCAGCTCTCTTGCATTGGTCCATAAAATAGGCAAGAGATGGCAGACTTGCTTCTGAGCTGGGGAAAAGCAGCAAGGGATTTCCTCCGAGGAGCCTTCATTGCCCGGAGACCAATGAGGGGCCTTGGTGTGGAGCAGCCAGAGCCCTGGCCCCTCACGCAGTCCCAAAGCCACGGCTCCTTGCCCACCCCTGATTCCCCGGAGAGGAACATTACCTGAACTTGGCAGGAGTGCCGCAATTTCGGGGGGGACCTCTCTGCCCCGCCACATGTTATAGAGCAGGGCAGAGAGGTTGCTCCGGAGGTCTTCGATCTGGGGAGATGGAGAAATGCCCCCAGTGATTCCTGCCCTCTTCACAGCCCAGGCCAGAGGGTGGGACGTTTGCCTCCCCCCTCTACGTGTGATCTCCCCCTCTACGCACCTCCTCCTCCTCCTCCAGCAGGGCCCTGGCCTGGCCCAGGAGGGAGAGGAGGACCAAGAGGCCTCCCTCCCTCACCCACCGCCCGTCCAGGCTCAGGGCGTCCTCCAGAGCGGCCTCCTGGAGAGAGAGCCTCTGCCTCGCGCTGAGGTGACCTCCGAACACCTGAAACCAGGAAGAGACCCTGTCAGTCCTCTCCAAACGGAAGCCCTGGTGCCTCTTCCCCAGAGGGGTTGGCTCCTGCCCTCCCTCCCTCGCCCCTCTCCAACTGCCCTGCGAGGAAATGGGATTCCCACAATGAATCAGGGCATGCTCCAGAGCTGTGGCATGCCGAAGGGACAGGAGGACTCCCAGTCTCTCTGCACACCACTGCCAGAAGTATCGCCCAAGGGGGATCTCCTGTGTCCCTCCCTCCCTCCCTCCCGGGGAATAAACAAAGCCCCCCTTGACCCTGGCCCAAGAGGGGAGGCCTTTCCAAGAATGCCTGGCCAGCACCACAGACGGGCCTCCGTACCTCAGCTGCCGTGATGAGGTGGGCGTAGCTCTCCCTCCAGGGCCGTTCTGGGTCCTCCTCCCAGGTGAACTGGCTCCGGCCTGAAAGGCAGAAATCGGGAAGAGCTCTAGTGGACAGGCCCGGCACAGAACAGCTGTGCTTCCTCCTGGCCTGGGGGTGTCTCTTCCCCCTCCCCCGGGGCCTCGCTGGTCTCCCCCTCTGGCCTCGGAGGAGGGCTGGGCTCATGGGGAAAGAGCACCAGGAAAGGCAGCGGAATCGGAACAGATGTCTGGAGGCTGTGGTGGGGAAGGCTGATCTGCACAGAAGGAACCCCGTTGCTCTGAAGGGAGGGAGGGGGTGCCCTACCCCGGAAAAGGGACCCTAACTCACCCTGCTTCTTCTGCTGCAATTGCATCAGCTGTCCAAAGACCTCCCTGGCCTTCTCCCGGACCTCCGCTTCCGGGTCGGCCAGGGAGACGGACAGCTTCGCCACCACGTGCCCGAATGTATGCTGGCTGAAGATCTAGATTGGAAGCAGAAGAAGAGGCCTCGCTTGTCCATCCAGAGACGGCCCCGGAGCCCTGAACCACTGGGGTCTTCCCCCTCCTGACCCTCCCCACTGATCCTGGGGGGCCCTTAGAGGAGAAGGAACAATGTCCCAGGGGTGGACACTCTGGCACTTCGGGGAGGGAGGCAGGGAGGGCCAGTCCTCATCTTCCCCCTCCCAGAGATGGAACAGCCCCTCCTCTCTTGCTGGGCTCCACGGGCCAGATCCTGCTGGGGGTGGAGGACTTACGTTTAAGCCAGGCATTTTGCAGGCATCCAGGAGGACGTCCCTCAACAGAGCAGCTGCCCGGGCTCTGGGGGCAGGCCAGCTGACCCGGAGCCAGTATAAGAGTTGCTGTGGAAGGAAGGAAGGAAGAGGAAGGAAGGAAGCAGGCCTTCAGCCCACACCCTCGGACCAGGGCATGGTCCTCAGCACACCCTCCCCCTGCAGATCTGCCCACCAAGGAAGATCCCCAGAGAGGGTGGGCCCCAGGCTCTGGAAAGGGCTCTGTTCCTGTGGGAGAGCTGCCTGCCCCCAACCTGCCCCCTGAGGGGCCCGTCGTCTCCCAGCCTGGAGCCGGGGTGCCCAGTGACCCTTCCAGTTGGCGTGCTCCCACGGCTCACGGACGGCAGCTCCTTGGGAGTCCTTCCCCCAGGAGAGAGGCAAGCCACTCTGCTGCCGCCACAGAAAGCCAAATTCCAGGAATGGGGTTCTAGAGCAGCCAGGTGGGAGGGCCCCCCCATGCGGCAGGAGGGTGGGGGGGATTGTGTTGCGCCAGAGGTGACCCTTTCTCCCCGCTGGGCTCCCTTGGGATCCCCTTGGCCCATCTCCCTCCCACCTTCTCCAGCTACTTACGTCCAGCAGGGTGTCCAGGTGGCCTGCGGAGGGATCCTCGCGGATCAGGCCCCGCAGCATCCTGCGCAGGGCCTCCTCTGCCTTCTGCTGCAGGGCCTGATGGGAAGAGCGATCTGGCATGAAAAGGCTGACCCCCCCTCGCCCCAGGGCTGGCCAGGAAGCCTTGAAGACAACCACTCCATCCTCCAGGGAAGGAGGCCTCTGGATTCGGGACCCAAAGAGGGACCCTGCGTCTTTCGCCTCTTCCGGAGGAGGGACACAGCTCTCCCCACAGCTGGACCTCGTCCTCCAGAGAAGACGGGACCGCCAGGTGTGTCTGCCACCCTCTTGAGAAATCAGTGTCGCTCAAGGTACCTGGCCTGCGGGGTCTGCCTGTATCGGGGGGCCTCCGAGGACCATCCCCAGAGCCCAGGCTACAATCGACTGCCGGAGATCTGTCCTCAGGGGCGGATGGAACTTGCTGGCAGGGCAGAAGGGCCGGGATTAGACTCCGTGCTGGAAGGGAGGGCAATCCCCCAGCCCTGCCGGGGCTTCGTCTGAGGCTCGCCACCTTCCCCCTGAGCAGCGTGAGGATGAGGGTGGAGGAGAGGATGGCAGTGCAGCGCCTGAGAGTCAGGGAGAGCCTCGGGGAGGGAGGCACTGCTCCCAGCTGGAGAACAGGTGCTGCCCTCAGGCACTCTGCCCGCATCGCCCTGAGGCCGGGCAGGAAGCAGCCATGGCCTCCCGTCTCTCCCTTGGGCTGGCTCTGTTGACCATCCTGCAGCCCCAGGACGGTCTCCCCTCCCTCCCTCCCCTCCGAGGGCCCTGGCACCAAGGTTCCCTCAGGAAGAAACATACCTCAGCTCTGCCACAGCCTCCATACATCCAACCAATCTCGCCTCTAGGGCAAGGAATGACTTGTGCATGATGTCCTTGGGGAGACAAAGGTTTCAAAAAGAAAACATCAGAGCTCCTTGGGCTGGGGCAGGTCTGCTCCTGCCCCCCACTCCCTTTCCTCCCCCCCCCCCCCAGTCCTGAGTGTCACTCACTCGTATTTTCTCTGCAATCCTTTGCTTGCAAGAAGGCAGAGAACGCTCCCGGCCGTGGCAGAACCCCCGGACCGCCTGTAAGAATGCCCGGTCCTGTCTGGGGCCCTGCAAGTGGCGAGAGGCAGGCTGTGAGCCTGGCCATGGAGGGCCAAGGAGAGAAGCAGCATCCCCAGTCAGGGGCAGTCCATCTGGCTGGACACGAGCCGCTGCTTCTCCTGCTCCCGAGGAGGCTCCCTCCTGAAAGTCTCCATGGCTGCCCTGGCCCTCAGGGCACATGGCTGGACCCCGAGGAGACGGCATCCTTTGCAGAAGGAGGCAGGGTAGAGGGTCCCGTCCCTCCAAGAGGTGCGCGTGGGACAGCTGTGGGGCTTCCTAACCCAGGGGCCTGGGAGGATGGGGACCCCGGTCCCTATTCTGCAAGCACCCCTCTCGGGGGCGGCTGCAAGTCAGTGCGGGATCCGTGTGCCGGGCCCCCCCTTGCTCCTGAGACTGCCATCCCTCTGCTACTGGAGCCAGCGAAATCCGAGAGGGAGGGGAACGGAAGGGGAACAGCCTCGCAAGGGAAGGGACACTGCGCTTCTCCTGGTGCCTCACGGGGCTTACCGTATCCTTGGCGGCCAGGAAGTGGGCGATGCATTCCGCCGCTCCCCTCTTGGGGCGCCTCCTGCAGGCAGCGGCAGCTGGGGAGGAAGGGCCCGGTTAATACGCGGAGAGATCCCGCTTTCCTTGCGCCTTCCATGGTGCCTTCCCTCAGAGCCCTTCCCAGCGGGCTCCCAGGGGCGAAGAGTCCGCTTGCGTGCCCCTGCGGGCTGATCCCCACCCAGAGGTCGGCAGAGGGAACACGTTCTGGGCTGGGTCCAATCCTGCCCTGGGGAGGGGGGGGCTTCCTTCCCTCTCGCCCCTCAGGGGTCCTCTGGATCATCGCTTCAGCAACAGGTCCAGTGGCTCCCCGGTTTGAGGGTGGGGCTCCATCCACAGCAGGAGAGAGAGCCTCCCCCCATCGACTTCTCTGCCTGTAGTGCGTGGCAGCCCCCCTCGGTGTCCCCCCAGCACCCCCAAGGGGCTCTGATGGCCACACAGCTCAGCCCGGACTGTGGAGCCCTCCTGTGTGGGGGGAGCCCGATTTGGCCTTCAGGCACAATTCTTCAGGGCCCCGACCGTGGGCACTGCTGTCGGGCACCTTCACAGAAACCATCAGGGGAGCCGTTTCGTCTCCGGGCCTCCCTCCGACTCCAGTGGGAGAATCGGCAAATTCTGTCACTCTAGGAGGAGACTCCCCCCCCCACACCTTCTCCACATCGTGTCCCTTTCCCCCCTTCTTCGAAAGAATGGGGTCCATTAGGGCTACCCTTTTCTCCTCCCCACAGGAGCCCTCCACGAATGCCCCGTTGTCGTCTGTCATCACAGATCCGACTGGCGAAAGGGGCCATGACACACCGACAACGTACCCTAATCAATGGGGTCGTTCTTGAAGGTGCCACGAGATTTCCAAGCCCTGTCGGGCTGGTTCCAAAAGCACTCCTTGTGCTGGGAGCCACAGGGGGCCTGAGCCCTGGGAATGTCACTGTCCTCAACAGCTCTGCCTCTTCCGCCCCCCTCCCTGCCCCTCCCTGCCCTCCGTTCCACTCCTCACCTGCAGGCTGCACCTCTCCTCCGGCCCGGGGGGCGACCTTGGCCCGTTTGAAGAGGGCCCTTAAGCGCTGGAGGCTAGAAGGGAGGGAAGAGAAGGGGAGTCACTGGCCTGGCGGCACCCTGTGTCTGCAGTCCCACCTAACCACCCGCCCTGATAAGAAAGAACACTTGAGGGAGTCTCTCTGGGATGAGGGCAGGTCCCTCCGTCTCCGCATCGTGACTCTGAGGGCATCGGAGGTCTGGAGAGAATCACCCCTGGGCACCCGGTGGGGGGCTCTTGGCCCCTCTTGCCTGCGAGGGTGGAGGGACCGGAGAAGGCCTGACACACTCTTTCCCTCCCCTGACACGGAGCTGAGCGTTCGGACAGCCTCATCGCTTGGAGAAGATGAGGTGCCTACAGGTTACTAGGCAGATACTAACCAGTGCCTACAGGTTACTAGGCACTGTAGATCAATCATCAGAAAGGCCAAAGCTGAGAGTGAGCTAAAATTGGCCAGGGAAGCCCATTGATGAGTTCAAATCCCCTGGTCCGGATGAAGTGCACCCAAGAGTGCTCAAAGAACTTTCCAGAGAACTTGCACAGCCCTTGTCCATCATCTTCGGGCCCTCTTTAAGGACTGGAGATGTCCCGGAGGACTGGAAGAGCTGTCCAAAGACCTCCCTGGCCTTCTCCCGGACCTCCGCTTCCGGGTCGGCCAGGGAGACGGACAGCTTCGCCACTACGTGCCCGAATGTATGCTGGCTGAAGATCTAGATTGGAAGCAGAAGAAGAGGCCTCGCTTGTCCATCCAGAGACGGCCCCGGAGCCCTGAACCACTGGGGTCTTCCCCCCTCCTGACCCTCCCCACTGATCCTGGGGGGGCCCTTAGAGGAGAAGGAACAATGTCCCAGGGGTGGACACTCTGGCACTTCGGGGAGGGAGGCAGGGAGGGCCAGTCCTCATCTTCCCCCTCCCAGAGATGGAACAGCCCCTCCTCTCTTGCTGGGCTCCACGGGCCAGATCCTGCTGGGGGTGGAGGACTTACGTTTAAGCCAGGCATTTTGCAGGCATCCAGGAGGACGTCCCTCAACAGAGCAGCTGCCCGGGCTCTGGGGGCAGGCCAGCTGACCCGGAGCCAGTATAAGTGTTGCTGTGGAAGGAAGGAAGGAAGGAAGAGGAAGGAAGGAAGGAAGGAAGGAAGCAGGCCCTCACCCCATACCCTCGGACCAGGGCATGGTCCTCAGCAAACCCTCCCCCTGCAGATCTGCCCACCAAGGACTGTGCTGCTCTTCAGGAAGATCCCCAGAGGGGGTGGGCCCCAGGCTCTGGAAAGGGCTCTGTTCCTGTGGGAGAGCTGCCTGCCCCCAACCTGCCCCCTGAGGGGCCCGTCGTCTCCCAGCCTGGAGCCGGGGTGCCCAGTGACCCTTCCAGTTGGCGTGCTCCCACGGCTCACGGACGGCAGCTCCTTGGGAGTCCTTCCCCCAGGAGAGAGGCAAGCCACTCTGCTGCCGCCACAGAAAGCCAAATTCCAGGAATGGGGGTTCTAGAGCAGCCAGGTGGGAGGGCCCCCCCATGCGGCAGGAGGGTGGGGGGGATTGGTTGCGCCAGAGGTGACCCTTTCTCCCCGCTGGGCTCCCTTGGGATCCCCTTGGCCCATCTCCCTCCCACCTTCTCCAGCTACTTACGTCCAGCAGGGTGTCCAGGTGGCCTGCGGAGGGATCCTCGCGGATCAGGCCCCGCAGCATCCTGCGCAGGGCCTCCTCTGCCTTCTGCTGCAGGGCCTGATGGGAAGAGCGATCTGGCATGAAAAGCCTGACCCCCCCTCGCCCCAGGGCTGGCCAGGAAGCCTTGAAGACCACCACTCCATCCTCCAGGGAAGGAGGCCTCTGGATTCGGGACCCAAAGAGGGACCCTGCGTCTTTCGCCTCTTCCGGAGGAGGGACACAGCTCTCCCCACAGCTGGACCTCGTCCTCCAGAGAAGACGGGACCGCCAGGTGTGTCTGCCACCCTCTTGAGAAATCAGGTGTCGCTCAAGGTACCTGGCCTGCGGGGTCTGCCTGTATCGGGGGGCCTCCGAGGACCATCCCCAGAGCCCAGGCTACAATCGACTGCCGGAGATCTGTCCTCAGGGGCGGATGGAACTTGCTGGCAGGGCAGAAGGGCCGGGATTAGACTCCGTGCTGGAAGGGAGGGCAATCCCCCAGCCCTGCCGGGGCTTCGTCTGAGGCTCGCCACTTCCCCCTGAGCAGCGTGAGGATGAGGGTGGAGGAGAGGATGGCAGTGCAGCGCCTGAGAGTCAGGGAGAGCCTCGGGGAGGGAGGCACTGCTCCCAGCTGGAGAACAGGTGCTGCCCTCAGGCACTCTGCCCGCATCGCCCTGAGGCCGGGCAGGAAGCAGCCATGGCCTCCCGTCTCTCCCTTGGGCTGGCTCTGTTGACCATCCTGCAGCCCCAGGACGGTCTCCCTCCCTCCCTCCCCTCCGAGGGCCTGGCACCAAGGTTCCCTCAGGAAGAAACATACCTCAGCTCTGCCACAGCCTCCATACATCCAACCAATCTCGCCTCTAGGGCAAGGAATGACTTGTGCATGATGTCCTTGGGGAGACAAAGGTTTCAAAAAGAAAACATCAGAGCTCCTTGGGCTGGGGCAGGTCTGCTCCTGCCCCCCACTCCCTTTCCTCCCCCCCCCCAGTCCTGAGTGTCACTCACTCGTATTTTCTCTGCAATCCTTTGCTTGCAAGAAGGCAGAGAACGCTCCCGGCCGTGGCAGAACCCCCGGACCGCCTGTAAGAATGCCCGGTCCTGTCTGGGGCCCTGCAAGTGGCGAGAGGCAGGCTGTGAGCCTGGCCATGGAGGGCCAAGGAGAGAAGCAGCATCCCCAGTCAGGGGGCAGTCCATCTGGCTGGACACGAGCCGCTGCTTCTCCTGCTCCCGAGGAGGCTCCCTCCTGAAAGTCTCCATGGCTGCCCTGGCCCTCAGGGCACATGGCTGGACCCCGAGGAGACGGCATCCTTTGCAGAAGGAGGCAGGGTAGAGGGTCCCGTCCCTCCAAGAGGTGCGCGTGGGACAGCTGTGGGGCTTCCTAACCCAGGGGCCTGGGAGGAGGGGACCCCGGTCCCTATTCTGCAAGCACCCCTCTCGGGGGCGGCTGCAAGTCAGTGCGGGATCCGTGTGCCGGGCCCCCCTTGCTCCTGAGACTGCCATCCCTCTGCTACTGGAGCCAGCGAAATCCGAGAGGGAGGGGAACGGAAGGGGAACAGCCTCGCAAGGGAAGGGACACTGCGCTTCTCCTGGTGCCTCGTGGGGCTTACCGTATCCTTGGCGGCCAGGAAGTGGGCGATGCATTCCGCCGCTCCCCTCTTGGGGCGCCTCCTGCAGGCAGCGGCAGCTGGGGAGGAAGGGCCCGGTTAATACGCGGAGAGATCCCGCTTTCCTTGCGCCTTCCATGGTGCCTTCCCTCAGAGCCCTTCCCAGCGGGCTCCCAGGGGCGAAGAGTCCGCTTGCGTGCCCCTGCGGGCTGATCCCCACCCAGAGGTCGGCAGAGGGAACACGTTCTGGGCTGGGTCCAATCCTGCCCTGGGGAGGGGGGGGCTTCCTTCCCTCTCGCCCCTCAGGGGTCCTCTGGATCATCGCTTCAGCAACAGGTCCAGTGGCTCCCCGGTTTGAGGGTGGGGCTCCATCCACAGCAGGAGAGAGAGCCTCCCCCCATCGACTTCTCTGCCTGTAGTGCGTGGCAGCCCCCCTCGGTGTCCCCCCAGCACCCCCAAGGGGCTCTGATGGCCACACAGCTCAGCCCGGACTGTGGAGCCCTCCTGTGTGGGGGGAGCCCGATTTGGCCTTCAGGCACAATTCTTCAGGGCCCCGACCGTGGGCACTGCTGTCGGGCACCTTCACAGAAACCATCAGGGGAGCCGTTTCGTCTCCGGGCCTCCCTCCGACTCCAGTGGGAGAATCGGCAAATTCTGTCACTCTAGGAGGAGACTCCCCCCCCCACACCTTCTCCACATCGTGTCCCTTTCCCCCCTTCTTCGAAAGAATGGGGTCCATTAGGGCTACCCTTTTCTCCTCCCCACAGGAGCCCTCCACGAATGCCCCGTTGTCGTCTGTCATCACAGATCCGACTGGCGAAAGGGGCCATGACACACCGACAACGTACCCTAATCAATGGGGTCGTTCTTGAAGGTGCCACGAGATTTCCAAGCCCTGTCGGGCTGGTTCCAAAAGCACTCCTTGTGCTGGGAGCCACAGGGGGCCTGAGCCCTGGGAATGTCACTGTCCTCAACAGCTCTGCCTCTTCCGCCCCCCTCCCTGCCCCTCCCTGCCCTCCGTTCCACTCCTCACCTGCAGGCTGCACCTCTCCTCCGGCCCGGGGGGCGACCTTGGCCCGTTTGAAGAGGGCCCTTAAGCGCTGGAGGCTAGAAGGGAGGGAAGAGAAGGGGAGTCACTGGCCTGGCGGCACCCTGTGTCTGCAGTCCCACCTAACCACCCGCCCTGATAAGAAAGAACACTTGAGGGAGTCTCTCTGGGATGAGGGCAGGTCCCTCCGTCTCCGCATCGTGACTCTGAGGGCATCGGAGGTCTGGAGAGAATCACCCCTGGGCACCCGGTGGGGGGCTCTTGGCCCCTCTTGCCTGCGAGGGTGGAGGGACCGGAGAAGGCCTGACACACTCTTTCCCTCCCCTGACACGGAGCTGAGCGTTCGGACAGCCTCATCGCTTGGAGAAGATGAGGTGCCTACAGGTTACTAGGCAGATACTAACCAGTGCCTACAGGTTACTAGGCACTGTAGATCAATCATCAGAAAGGCCAAAGCTGAGAGTGAGCTAAAATTGGCCAGGGAAGCCCATTGATGAGTTCAAATCCCCTGGTCCGGATGAAGTGCACCCAAGAGTGCTCAAAGAACTTTCCAGAGAACTTGCACAGCCCTTGTCCATCATCTTCGGGCCCTCTTTAAGGACTGGAGATGTCCCGGAGGACTGGAAGAGAGCAAACGTTATTCCGATCTTCAAAAAAGGGAGGAAGGATGACCCGGGAAACTACAGACCAGTGAGTCTGACCTCTGTTATGGGGAAGATAATGGAGCAGATATTAAAGGGAGTGATCTGCAAACATCTGGAGGGCAATTTCGTGATCCAAGGAAGTCAGCATGGATTTGTCTCCAACAGGTCCTGCCAGACCAACCTGGTTTCCTTTTTTGACCAAGTAACAGGTTTGCTGGATCGTGGAAATTCGGTTGATGTCATTTACTTGGATTTTAGTAAAGCTTTTGACAAGGTTCCCCAATATGTTCTGATGGATAAGTTGAAGGACTGCAATCTGGATTTCCAGATAGTTAAGTGGATAGGGAATTGGTTAGAGAACCGCACTCAAAGCGTTCTTGTCAATGGTGTTTCATCAGACTGGAGAGAGGTGAATAGCGGGGTACCTCAGGGCTCGGTGCTCGGCCCGGTACTTTTTAACATATTTATTAATGATCTAGATGAGGGGGTGGAGGGACTACTCATCAAGTTTGCAGCTGACACCAAATTGGGAGGACTGGCAAATACTCCGGAAGACAGAGACAGAGTTCAACGAGATCTGAACACAATGGAAAAATGGGCAAATGAGAACAAGATGCAATTTAATAAAGATAAGTGTAAAGTTATGCATCTGGGTCAGAAAAATGCAAAGCATGCCTACTGGATGGGGGATACGCTTCTAGGTAACACTGTGTGTGAACGAGACGTTGGAGTACTTGTGGATTGTAAACTAAACATGAGCAGGCAGTGTGATGCAGCGGTAAAAAAGGCGAATGCCATTTTGGGCTGTATCAACAGGGGCATCACATCAAAATCACAAGATGTCATAGTCCCATTGTATATGGCACTGGTCAGACCACACCTGGAGTACTGTGTGCAGTTCTGGAGGCCTCACTTCAAGAAGGACGTCGATAAAATTGAAAGGGTACAGAGGAGAGCGACGAAGATGATCTGGGGCCAAGGGACCAAGCCCTATGAAGATAGGTTGAGGGACTTGGGAATGTTCAGCCTGGAGAAAAGGAGGTTTAGAGGGGACATGATAGCCCTCTTTAAGTATTTGAAAGGTTGTCACTTGGAGGAGGGCAGGATGCTGTTTCTGTTGGATGCAGAGGAGAGGACACGCAGTAATGGGTTTAAACTTCAAGTACAACGATATAGGCTAGATATCAGGAAAAGATATCATGGCAAATAGATGGGGAAGAAATGGAGATAGTGACAGATTTTATTTTCCTGGGCTCCAAATCACTGCAGATGGGGACTGCAGCAAAGAAATTAAAAGACGCTTGCTTCTGGGAAGGAAAGCTATGGCAAATCTAGACAGCATCCTAAAAAGCAGAGACATCACCCTGCCAACAAAAGTGCGTTTAGTCAAGGCTATGGTATTCCCAGTTGCAATGTATGGCTGCGAAAGTTGGACCATAAGGAAGGCCGAGCGTCAAAGAATTGAGGCTTTTGAACTGTGGTGCTGGAGAAGGCTCTTGCGAGTCCCTTGGACTGCAAGGCGAACAAACCGGTCAGTCCTAGAGGAGATCAGCCCTGACTGCTCTTTAGAAGGCCAGATCCTGAAGATGAAACTCAAATACTTTGGCCACCTCATGAGAAGGAAGGACTCCCTTGAGAAGAGCCTAATGCTGGGAGCGATCGAGGGCAAAAGAAGAAGGGGACCACAGAGAATGAGGTGGCTGGATGGAGTCACTGAAGCAGTAGGTGCAAACTTAAATGGACTCCGGGGAATGGTAGAGGACAGGAAGGCCTGGAGGATCATTGTCCATGGGGTCGCGATGGGTCGGACACGACTTCGCACATAACAACAACAATCAGGAAAAGATTTTTCACAGTCAGAGTAGTTCAGCAGTGGAATAGGCTGCCTAAGGAGGTGGTGAGCTCCCCCTCACTGGCAGTCTTCAAGCAAAGGTTGGATACACACTTTTCTTGGATGCTTTAGGATGCTTAGGGCTGATCCTGCGTTGAGCAGGGGGTTGGACTAGATGGCCTGTATGGCCCCTTCCAAATCTATGATTCTATGATTCTAAGAGCAACACGTCCCGCTTCCCAACCAGGATCGATTGGGAGATCGTGAGATAAAAATTGCATAGGAAAAGAATACAGGTGCCCCACTTACATTTTTAGATGTTTTTCAGCCATGGTCTTAAAAATATATACAACTAATATATACAAATGTACAAATAAATCAATATACAAATAAATATACAAATAAATAAATATATACAAATATATACAAATATATATATATATATAGAAAGAAATATACAAATATATACAGATATATACAGATATATACAAATAAATATAAAGGTAAAATTAAATAAATAAAAAACGAATAATATAAATGAATCAAAAAGAATAAATGAATGAATTAACAAAATAAAATAATTAAAATAAATAAATAAGTGAAATAAAATAAATAAAACAATTTAGTTAAATAAATGGATAAAGTGAAATCAAAAAGAAATAAACCAATAAACCAACAAAACACGATTTTTCTCCACCAATCTCTTTCAACTCCAACTCCAACGCTCCTTCAACAACCCACAAAGGACCCCCCGGGTGCGGCAGCCCAGGGCACCAGCAGGGGGTGATGTCACAAAGGAGGCCCCGTCCCGCCCGTCCCTCGGGTTACAGTGGCCCAGGGGGCTGTTTCCTGGCCTTCCCTCCCACTCCAGCATGGGATGAGTCACTCCCAGGGGGGGACAACAAAATCAGAGTCCAGGGGCACCTTTAAGACCAACAAAGATGTATTCAAGGCGTGAGCTTTCGAGTGCAAGCAATCTTCGTCAAACTAAGAACTGACCATTATAACTGTGGGCATATATAAGCACATGTTGATCTTGTTGCATTAATAAACTGTCTCACAGCAACCAAACACAGCCACATTAGAACTCTCTGCCAAACCAGCCAATCAAACCCCTCGAACCCATTTGTAGTTCACAAGGACATATCTTTAAACCCCACTTTAAACCCCAAGTTTGAAAATGAGCAGGAGCATAAGGGGAGAGATGTCAGGGAAGAAGGGTGGATGAATGAAAACATTTTCTGCTGTTGAAAAGCTCATGTTTTTAACGCCGCTGAACCATGTTTTCAGAACAGCGCAAAAAATGTTAAATGGGCATGGCCAATTCTGTGCGCAAAAAAAGTTACCCTCCAGAGCAAGACCAGAACCCATAGTTCCAGATACAAGTCATTTCTTGGCCTATAAAATCTGAGTTACAGTTGGAAGTGGAATACAGAGACAGAAAAGCAAAAATAGTAAGAAAAAGACACAGTAAATAAACAAAGCCCTCCCAGGAATTGATAAATATGCAAGAAAATTGTCCTGAATAACAGTCCGGACGCTGTTTGATGGCACCTTGCAAAAACCTGGCCACAGTTTCAGATATTTCTCTGTTGATGGGGAACCTTAAGGAGGGGAACCTTAAGATGGTTGGGAAGTCCTTATGAGTCAAAACAGGGCACTACAGAGAGCCAGTTTGGTGTACAGGTTAGGAGTGCAGACTTCTAATCTGGCATGCCAGGTTCGATTCTGCGCTCCCACATATGGAACCAGCTGGGTGACCTTGGGCTCGCCACGGCACTGATAGAGCTGTTCTGACCGAGCAGTAATATCAGAGCTCTCTCAGCCTCACCCACCCCACAGGGTGTCTGTTGTGGGGAGAGGAAAGGGAAGGCGACTGTAAGCCGCTTTGAGCCTCCTACGGGTAGGGAAAAGCGGCATATAAGAACCAACTCTTCTTCTTCTTTTTCTTCTAAAGTTTTCTACGACAACGTCCTCTCTTTCCAGAACCAAATATGATTGAAGGGGAGGGGAACGAAGAAACACATTTTTTTCTTTTTTAAGGAAGCCCACTTGATTCTGTGGCTGTTGTGGGTCCCTTGGCAACCACAGCAGTACTGTCAAACTTTATGCACCCTGATTTCTGGAAAGCTGTGGGAGGGAGGGAGGGAGGGAGGGAGGGAGGGGCGGCCAACCAGTCCCAGAAAGCCCCCTCCCTCAAGACCTTCGATCCCCCGACGGAGTAGGCCCCTACAGCGAAAGGCCCAGGAGCCCCTTCTGGAGATCCACGATCAAGACAATTCATCATGACTTGGCTGCGGTGGCCGTGGAGCCTTAGGCCTGAGCTGACAGCAGCAGCATCCACCTCTCCCTGGGACCTGCCACGACGTGGCCCCTTGCCTGGCTGTCACACAATCTGAGTATCTTAGAAGCGAAGCATGGCCAACCTTGGCTAGTATTTGGATGTGAAACCTCCAAGGATCTGGGTGCGAGTCCCTACAACATACATTGGGGTGTCATGACAGGGAGGCAGACAATGGCAAGTCGCCACCCAAGGTCCTTTGCCTGGCTGCCAGAATACCTGAGTATCTTTGACGCTAAGCACGGCCAAGCCTCGCTAGCATTTCGCCCTCTCTTGAAAAAAACAACGTTGGACCCGCGGGACCCTGCCAACTGAAGCCCAGGATCGCATTTAACGTTCCTGGGACAGGGGGTGGAAAGGGCCGCGGACCCGGAAACTTCAGCTAGTGCAAAATGCAGTTGCGAGGGTCCTCACTGGCCCACCTTGGAGGGCCCACATCCAGCTTGTGCAGAGGCAGCTGCATGGGTTGCCCATTGCTGTCCGGATCCGGTTCAAGGTTTGGGTTCTAACCTTCAAGGCTTTACGCGGGTTGGGACCCACGTATCTGAGGGACCGCCTTTCGCCTTACGCTCTGCGGGGGGAAATCTATTGGTCGTTCCCGGCCCCAGAGAAGCGCGCCTAGCCTCAACCAGGGCCAGGACTTTCTCTGTCCTGGCCCCTACCTGGTGGAATGAGCTCCCGGGCGAGCTACGGGCCCTGCGGGACCCGTCGGCGTTCCGCAGGGCCTATAAAACGGAGCTCTTCCGCCAGGTCCCTGGTTGAGGCTAGGACTGGCGAGGGACAACATTGCCACCCCCCTGGGGTCTGAAGTATACAGTATTAGCCTCCATCCCCTAATGCCGTTGACTGGGTAGGGGAGAGTGGCATTTTCTGACGTGTTGGGTATATTTATAGTCTATTAGTGGGGGTTTTAATGGGGTATTGTAAGACTACTGTTACCTGCCACAAGCCAGTAGGGAGTGGCAGGAAATGATGATGATGATGATAATAACAATAATAGTAATAATAATGATAATGATAATAATACAAAGTTCGCCCCAGGGGAAGCGACCTAAGTGGGGGAGCAAACGTACGTCCACCTCGTTCGGCTGTCCCCAGGCCGCCTGGCAAAACGAGCCCCTGGCCTCCGAGCCAGGTAAGCCGCGCTGGTTTACATGCCACCTCTTAGCGAGGCCCCGAACCCCAGGGAATCTGATCACACACCGGACTCCCTGCCAACACGCTCCAACCCATGCAGACCCGCCACAGAACGAAGCCAAACAGGCCCCGTTCCCGCCAACGCTCCATAACCAGGACCAATTCCATCAGGCTAGCCAAAAACCTTGTGCAACCACAGATCACACCCGGGTCCAACTAAAGAACCCCATCACTTGGCAAACCAAACCATCTGCAGAGGGCGCCCCCAGAGGTTGCTAAGCCAATTAAAGAACTGGCCCCCTCAGCTCCAGTCATTTCAGGGACTTTCGCCCCCAAACTCCCACTTCCACTGATCGTTCCTTAATGCTCTGGAAGCCGGGCACCGCTGGCCAGTCGGTCTCACCAGAAAAGCTACCACAACCTCAGGTGCCCCTGCGCCATGGGTATGTTGCATGGCAGTGCCATGTGCCTGGCCACTGTGTGCTGCGATATCCTGGCCTAGGAACATGGATGCAGCCCCTGAGACCCAGGTGACTCCCCCTTGACTCTCTTGCAGCGTTACGAGCACCAGCGGCATGAGAAAAGTCTGATCCGAAAGCCGGCACTCCCCTGCACGTAACCTCCAACCGCTTGGACCTTGTACGGAGTCCCGAGGGGGAGGCCCTGCAGCGGAACAGTTGGGGCAGCCCAAAGGAGCATCTGCCTCCGAATCCCTGTGGTCATCGATGGGGCACCGACACGGGGAACCTCCCTCCTAATGGTGTCCGGAAGGCGAGCCCCTTGATGTCGAGCCAGGGGATGGGAAGGTAGTATCCGCAGACATCTGTGCACATCACCCCCTGGGCCTGTGGCACACCCACTCCTTCGGCACACGCTTCCCTGCCCCACCACCAGCATTAGCAGCCGCGTTGATGTCTGACCTCCGACAATTCAGAAGGTGGAGAAATGCACCTTGGCCCAGCTGCTGAACTCCAGTCCCTGAACTGCTGGTCCACAGAGGGAAAGGCCCTCCAGATTAGCATCCTCCACTGTGCCTGAGCCAGCCGAGGGCAGCACGCCCTTCCCGCTGGGCGGACAAGGGCCTGAACCCGTCCCAGCCCTTCAAAGCTCAGCAGGAGGAAGGTGTCTAGAAGCCCGGCAGCCTGAATGGGATGGCTGGACGACTGCTCTGATGCTCTGATCCTCTGAAGGCAGGCAGGCCTTTCTGGTGAATGGGTTTAAACTGTGATGGGTGGGTGTGGGGTGAAAGGGGTGAGAGTGTAAGGAGTCCCACTGGAGGCTTTTCTGCCAACAGTATTACAAACATTTTATTTTTAATAAATAGAAAACCAACATTATCAAACAGGGAATGAAACAGGGAACCCCCCAAACATTTTAAACAAACTTTTTAAAACAGGGGATGAAACAGGGAACCCCCCACCCCCACCCCACCCCAAACCACAATTTTAAAGCGCACTAGTCCCCTCTCCAGCACCACCATCTTCTTAGTAGCTGGTAATCTCTGCTGGAAATAACAGCATCTTACTGCTGTCCCAAAGTAGATAGAAGCATTTGGGGGAAGAGGCTTCCCATAGCCACCACAGTCAAGTCAGCCTCCAAAACTTTAAATGTAGCCATGCTGTCCACCAGTGGAATTATTCCCTGGAACATCAAATAAAATCAGTGCCTATGTCCTCCACTGGAGTAGGTGTCGCCAACACTTCCTGGCTAGCCGCCTCCCCAACCCTTGCCTGTAGAGTGCTTCTGTCTTGTGTTTGTCAATCTCACAGGGGTGTTACTACAGTAAGGCAGTGAGGTCTGTTCAAGTGCTTTCGGACCAGAGAATCGGCTACTTAGTCAAACAACACAAGGATAGTGGCTGAAGACAAGGTTGAACAAAGAACATTAAACTTTATTTCACATAGCACACATAGGCAAAAGGTCACAATCCAAACCGTCTCCTATTTCTGAAAAGGTAACTGGCCATAGCGTCCCGAACCTTGCACCCCTCCGAATAGATCCTTTTTTTTCTGGCTTGAGGGATGGCTGCTGCATCCTCAAGGACTACAGGGTCTGATTCAGCCACTGGGAAGGGGATGTGATGTCCCTTGTCCTCGCAGATGTTGTTCCAAGATGACACATGCGATGATCAATGGTGTCACATTGTCTATATGCACATGGAGTCGTGACATCAAGCGATGGAACCGAGCCTTCAAAGGGCCAAAGGCACGCTCCACGACATTCCTTGCGCGGGAGTGCCTGAGGTTGTAGTAGCTCTGCACATTTGTCCTTGGCCGCTTATAGGGAGTCATGAGCCAGCGTCGTGTGGGGTAGGCTCCATCTCCGAGCACCAAAGCCGGAACACGCACTCCCTCAATGGTGGCGGTGGGGTTGCCGGGGACAAAGACCCCTTGGTCCATGGTTGCCCTGAGGTTCGATTCACGGAACACAAGGGCATCGTGCCTCCTCCCACTCCACCCCACCTCAAAATCTATAAACCGTCCGGAGAAGTCCACGGTTCCTTGAAGGAGAACAGGACAAAAGTCCTTCCTGTTCCCGTGCTCCTTTATGCTTCCCTCAGGTGCTCGGATCGGGATGTGGGTACCGTCAACCGCGGCGAAACAAGGTGGGAACCCGTCTGAGGAAAGAAAAAGAAAAGAATAGACACCAGGGATTAAAGTTAACGTGGGGCGCATAGAGTCTTCGTTGCTCACCTATCAAAACTGGAAAAAAAATTAAAGGGCAAAGGGGATATAAGGACACCCACCGCTCCAAGCCGGTCTCCGAGGCACACCACTTTGCTGTACAATTCTGCCTCCATGGCGAAGCAGAACTCCAGCAGGATCTCGCTGACCGTGGAGACTCCTAATCCGAATTGCTGGGCAACTGTCCGGAAGTACTGTGGGGTGGACAAGTACCACAAGGCGGCTGCCACCCTTTTCCCCACAGGAATAGGGCACCGCATGCCAGTTACTTGCCTCTCCATGCGGCCATGGAGAGCTTCCACAATTTCAAAAAACGTTCCCCTTGACATTCTGAAGTTTGCAATCCAGTGGTCATCATCCCAGACGGCCACGGGGAGCCAGAAGCACTAACCTGTCTCTGTGCCTTTCAAATCCAGGTGGTTGTTCCAGGTAGACTTCTTCCTTCATTCCTCCACGAGGAAATGCTGTCTTTCCATCCAGAGGCTCCAGGTGCATCTTTCTTGCTGCTGCTATGCCCAAGAGCAGAGGGAGTCAAACTGTGGCCCTCCAGATGTCCATGAACTACAGTTCCCATGAGCCCCTGCCAGCATTCATGGGCAGGGGCTCATGGGAATTGTAGTCCACGGAAATCTGGAGGGCCGCAGTTTGACTACCCCTGCCCAAGAGCATTCTAGTTGGTGTCCACCACTGGTGCGGAGGTTTCATCATTGTCTTCTCCGTCCTTCTGGGAGTATCCTTTGGCAACCAATGGGGCTTTGTGCCTTTGTCCTTCCCCTTCGGCACCACGATCCACTTGCCTCCCACTGTCCTCTTCCCTGGAGGCAGATCTGTGAGTGTCCAGGTTTGGTTCTTGATCAGAGATTCAGTCTCTTCTTCTGCAGCTTTCTCCACTTTGCTGCTTCGTTGGCAGGCATCCTTTCGATCTCTCTCCATGTGAAAGGCTCAGGTGCTGTTGCTGCCGCCTTGACCACATGAGAAAACCCGTCTGGTGGGACTCCTTTGCTTGCTCTGGGCGATTGTCTGACACTTGGCCCGGGAGCCCCTTCTGGTTCCTGAGGATCTGCAGTTGTGTCTTGTTCTGTGTTGTCCTCAACACTGAGAAACATTGTTTCTGGGTGCGAGGAAGCTCGCTTTGTGTTGCCCACAGCTCTGAGGAACACTGTTTCTAGTTGCGAGGCTCTACCCCCCTCTGCAACTCCTTCTGGTTCCTGAGGTTCTGCAATTGTGTCCTCCTCTGTGTTGTCCACAGCACTGAGAAACACTGTTTCTGACTGCGGTGCCCCAGGAGGGTACAGTTCTACTGGAATGAGCAAGTGTTTCGGGTCCAGCGCCAGACGGGAGAGAGAGAGACTTCTGTTGCTCTCCCCAGGGAGCACCTTGGGGTTGAGAGTTTCACAGCCACCCCGTCCCGGGGCTCCAGCTGTGGCGTTGGCCGCTCAGCTGCTTTGTCCTTCAGCAGGCTTCCAAGGAAGCTGGCCCTGGTCTGATCTCAGCCTCGTTCAAATGTGCACTGGGACAGGAACACAGGCGAGTCTTCTGGCTTCTCAGGAGGAGGGACCAGACCCGTCCCAAGAGGAGGGGGAGCCGCTGGGGACCGCTGCAAGAGCTGCCAACGACAAATGGCTGGAATGGGTTTGGGAGGCTTGGTTTTGCTCCAGAGTCCCAGCATGAGGAAGGCAGGAGGAGGGGGGGGAGGAAGGGCACTCCTGCAGGGTCTTCTTTCATCTGTAGGGGAGAGAAGAAAAGCAGGGAGGCCCCTGCGTCAGCTCACTGGCACCGATCAGTGAAATGTGCCAGAGATCGCTGACTCGCTTCGAGGTTGGGGTCCCAAAGGGGGCGGGTCCACCTGCCGGTTGTCCGAAGGCCCTTCCTCAGAAGGAGCCCTGGCTGCCCCGAGGCAAAGGGATCTCGAGAAACAGCGGCCATCGACAGGAGGATGCACAGGGGTGTAGCAGATCTGCGGGCCACACCTGCTGCGACAGCAGGGCTCCCGGGATGGAGCTGGGTGCATCGGCCTCTTTCACGAAGGCGAGCATGGGGTCGGCAGGCGAAAGAACAGGGTCAGGAGGAGAGCGAGTCTTCGTTACCTGGAAGCCCTCTGGAGTGGCTGAGATGAACTGGAATGGTCCCCAAGGTCCAGGAATCTTGGTCAACCCAACAGGCAAAGAGGTGTCGTGGGGGGCAGATGGGCGGAAACATTTTGGAATCCAGACAAATCCCTGAAGGCCCTTGTGGTTGTTCCCTTTGGAGGGAGGTCTGAATCTTGGATATCATGTGGAGGTACGGGATTATCTAAAAAGTCTCTGGGGGTCTGTTGGGGGGCACATGACGCTGACCTGGCATGTAACCCGTGCTCTCTCGAGTCCCAGCATGGGAACGGGTGGTGGGAGGAGGACGAGGACGAGGAGGAGGAGGAAGGGCACTCCTGCAGGGTCCTTTTACTCATCTGTAGGGGAGAAAAGAAAAGCTGGCAGGCCCAGGGTCAGCTCTCTTGCATTGGTCCATAAAATAGGCAAGAGATGGCAGACTTGCTTCTGAGCTGGGGAAAAGCAGCAAGGGATTTCCTCCGAGGAGCCTTCATTGCCCGGAGACCAATGAGGGGCCTTGGTGTGGAGCAGCCAGAGCCCTGGCCCCTCACGCAGTCCCAAAGCCACGGCTCCTTGCCCACCCCTGATTCCCCGGAGAGGAACATTACCTGAACTTGGCAGGAGTGCCGCAATTTCGGGGGGGACCTCTCTGCCCCGCCACATGTTATAGAGCAGGGCAGAGAGGTTGCTCCGGAGGTCTTCGATCTGGGGAGATGGAGAAATGCCCCCAGTGATTCCTGCCCTCTTCACAGCCCAGGCCAGAGGGTGGGACGTTTGCCTCCCCCCTCTACGTGTGATCTCCCCCTCTACGCACCTCCTCCTCCTCCTCCAGCAGGGCCCTGGCCTGGCCCAGGAGGGAGAGGAGGACCAAGAGGCCTCCCTCCCTCACCCACCGCCCGTCCAGGCTCAGGGCGTCCTCCAGAGCGGCCTCCTGGAGAGAGAGCCTCTGCCTCGCGCTGAGGTGACCTCCGAACACCTGAAACCAGGAAGAGACCCTGTCAGTCCTCTCCAAACGGAAGCCCTGGTGCCTCTTCCCCAGAGGGGTTGGCTCCTGCCCTCCCTCCCTCGCCCCTCTCCAACTGCCCTGCGAGGAAATGGGATTCCCACAATGAATCAGGGCATGCTCCAGAGCTGTGGCATGCCGAAGGGACAGGAGGACTCCCAGTCTCTCTGCACACCACTGCCAGAAGTATCGCCCAAGGGGGATCTCCTGTGTCCCTCCCTCCCTCCCTCCCGGGGAATAAACAAAGCCCCCCTTGACCCTGGCCCAAGAGGGGAGGCCTTTCCAAGAATGCCTGGCCAGCACCACAGACGGGCCTCCGTACCTCAGCTGCCGTGATGAGGTGGGCGTAGCTCTCCCTCCAGGGCCGTTCTGGGTCCTCCTCCCAGGTGAACTGGCTCCGGCCTGAAAGGCAGAAATCGGGAAGAGCTCTAGTGGACAGGCCCGGCACAGAACAGCTGTGCTTCCTCCTGGCCTGGGGGTGTCTCTTCCCCCTCCCCCGGGGCCTCGCTGGTCTCCCCCTCTGGCCTCGGAGGAGGGCTGGGCTCATGGGGAAAGAGCACCAGGAAAGGCAGCGGAATCGGAACAGATGTCTGGAGGCTGTGGTGGGGAAGGCTGATCTGCACAGAAGGAACCCCGTTGCTCTGAAGGGAGGGAGGGGGTGCCCTACCCCGGAAAAGGGACCCTAACTCACCCTGCTTCTTCTGCTGCAATTGCATCAGCTGTCCAAAGACCTCCCTGGCCTTCTCCCGGACCTCCGCTTCCGGGTCAGCCAGGGAGACGGACAGCTTCGCCACCACGTGCCCGAATGTATGCTGGCTGAAGATCTAGATTGGAAGCAGAAGAAGAGGCCTCGCTTGTCCATCCAGAGACGGCCCCGGAGCCCTGAACCACTGGGGTCTTCCCCCTCCTGACCCTCCCCACTGATCCTGGGGGGCCCTTAGAGGAGAAGGAACAATGTCCCAGGGGTGGACACTCTGGCACTTCGGGGAGGGAGGCAGGGAGGGCCAGTCCTCATCTTCCCCCTCCCAGAGATGGAACAGCCCCTCCTCTCTTGCTGGGCTCCACGGGCCAGATCCTGCTGGGGGTGGAAGACTTACGTTTAAGCCAGGCATTTTGCAGGCATCCAGGAGGACGTCCCTCAACAGAGCAGCTGCCCGGGCTCTGGGGGCAGGCCAGCTGACCCGGAGCCAGTATAAGAGTTGCTGTGGAAGGAAGGAAGGAAGGAAGAGGAAGGAAGGAAGCAGGCCCTCAGCCCACACCCTCGGACCAGGGCATGGTCCTCAGCACACCCTCCCCCTGCAGATCTGCCCACCAAGGAAGATCCCCAGAGAGGGTGGGCCCCAGGCTCTGGAAAGGGCTCTGTTCCTGTGGGAGAGCTGCCTGCCCCCAACCTGCCCCCTGAGGGGCCCGTCGTCTCCCAGCCTGGAGCCGGGGTGCCCAGTGACCCTACCAGTTGGCGTGCTCCCACGGCTCATGGACGGCAGCTCCTTGGGAGTTCTTCCCCCAGGAGAGAGGCAAGCCACTCTGCTGCCGCCACAGAAAGCCAAATTCCAGGAATGGGGTTCTAGAGCAGCCAGGTGGGAGGGCCCCCCCATGCGGCAGGAGGGTGGGGGGGATTGTGTTGCGCCAGAGGTGACCCTTTCTCCCCGCTGGGCTCCCTTGGGATCCCCTTGGCCCATCTCCCTCCCACCTTCTCCAGCTACTTACGTCCAGCAGGGTGTCCAGGTGGCCTGCGGAGGGATCCTCCCGGATCCGGCCCCGCAGCATCCTGCGCAGGGCCTCCTCTGCCTTCTGCTGCAGGGCCTGATGGGAAGAGCGATCTGGCATGAAAAGGCTGACCCCCCCTCGCCCCAGGGCTGGCCAGGAAGCCTTGAAGACCACCACTCCATCCTCCAGGGAAGGAGGCCTCTGGATTCGGGACCCAAAGAGGGACCCTGCGTCTTTCGCCTCTTCCGGAGGAGGGACACAGCTCTCCCCACAGCTGGACCTCGTCCTCCAGAGAAGACGGGACCGCCAGGTGTGTCTGCCACCCTCTTGAGAAATCAGGTGTCGCTCAAGGTACCTGGCCTGCGGGGTCTGCCTGTATCGGGGGGCCTCCGAGGACCATCCCCAGAGCCCAGGCTACAATCGACTGCCGGAGATCTGTCCTCAGGGGCGGATGGAACTTGCTGGCAGGGCAGAAGGGCCGGGATTAGACTCCGTGCTGGAAGGGAGGGCAATCCCCCAGCCCTGCCGGGGCTTCGTCTGAGGCTCGCCACTTCCCCCTGAGCAGCGTGAGGGTGAGGGTGGAGGAGAGGATGGCAGTGCAGCGCCTGAGAGTCAGGGAGAGCCTCGGGGAGGGAGGCACTGCTCCCAGCTGGAGAACAGGTGCTGCCCTCAGGCACTCTGCCCGCATCGCCCTGAGGCCGGGCAGGAAGCAGCCATGGCCTCCCGTCTCTCCCTTGGGCTGGCTCTGTTGACCATCCTGCAGCCCCAGGACAGTCTCCCTCCGTCCCTCCCCTCCGAGGGCCTGGCACCAAGGTTCCCTCAGGAAGAAACATACCTCAGCTCTGCCACAGCCTCCATACATCCAACCAATCTCGCCTCTAGGGCAAGGAATGACTTCTGCATGATGTCCTTGGGGAGACAAAGGTTTCAAAAAGAAAACATCAGAGCTCCTTGGGCTGGGGCAGGTCTGCTCCTGCCCCCCACTCCCTTTCCTCCCCCCCCCCCCAGTCCTGAGTCTCACTCACTCGTATTTTCTCTGCAATCCTTTGCTTGCAAGAAGGCAGAGAACGCTCCCGGCCGTGGCAGAACCCCCGGACCGCCTGTAAGAATGCCCGGTCCTGTCTGGGGCCCTGCAAGTGGCGAGAGGCAGGCTGTGAGCCTGGCCATGGAGGGCCAAGGAGAGAAGCAGCATCCCCAGTCAGGGGCAGTCCATCTGGCTGGACACGAGCCGCTGCTTCTCCTGCTCCCGAGGAGGCTCCCTCCTGAAAGTCTCCATGGCTGCCCTGGCCCTCAGGGCACATGGCTGGACCCCGAGGAGACGGCATCCTTTGCAGAAGGAGGCAGGGTAGAGGGTCCCGTCCCTCCAAGAGGTGCGCGTGGGACAGCTGTGGGGCTTCCTAACCCAGGGGCCTGGGAGGATGGGGACCCCGGTCCCTTTTCTGCAAGCACCCCTCTCGGGGGCGGCTGCAAGTCAGTGCGGGATCCGTGTGCCGGGCCCCCCTTGCTCCTGAGACTGCCATCCCTCTGCTACTGGAGCCAGCGAAATCCGAGAGGAAGGGGAACGGAAGGGGAACAGCCTCGCAAGGGAAGGGACACTGCGCTTCTCCTGGTGCCTCACGGGGCTTACCGTATCCTTGGCGGCCAGGAAGTGGGCGATGCATTCCGCCGCTCCCCTCTTGGGGCGCCTCCTGCAGGCAGCGGCAGCTGGGGAGGAAGGGCCCGGTTAATACGCGGAGAGATCCCGCTTTCCTTGCGCCTTCCATGGTGCCTTCCCTCGGAGCCCTTCCCAGCGGGCTCCCAGGGGCGAAGAGTCCGCTTCCGTGCCCCTGCGGGCTGATCCCCACCCAGAGGTCGGCAGAGGGAACACGTTCTGGGCTGGGTCCAATCCTGCCCTGGGGAGGGGGGGCTTCCTTCCCTCTCGCCCCTCAGGGGTCCTCTGGATCATCGCTTCAGCAACAGGTCCAGTGGCTCCCCGGTTTGAGGGTGGGGCTCCATCCACAGCAGGAGAGAGAGCCTCCCCCCATCGACTTCTCTGCCTGTAGTGCGTGGCAGCCCCCCTCGGTGTCCCCCCAGCACCCCCAAGGGGCTCTGATGGCCACACAGCTCAGCCCGGACTGTGGAGCCCTCCTGTGTGGGGGGAGCCCGATTTGGCCTTCAGGCACAATTCTTCAGGGCCCCGACCGTGGGCACTGCTGTCGGGCACCTTCACAGAAACCATCAGGGGAGCCGTTTCGTCTCCGGGCCTCCCTCCGACTCCAGTGGGAGAATCGGCAAATTCTGTCACTCTAGGAGGAGACTCCCCCCCCCACACACACCTTCTCCACATCATGTCCCTTTCCCCCCTTCTTCGAAAGAATGGGGTCCATTAGGGCTACCCTTTTCTCCTCCCCACAGGAGCCCTCCACGAATGCCCCGTTGTCGTCTGTCATCACAGATCCGACTGGCGAAAGGGGCCATGACACACCGACAACGTACCCTAATCAATGGGGTCGTTGTTGAAGGTGCCACGAGATTTCCAAGCCCTGTCGGGCTGGTTCCAAAAGCACTCCTTGTGCTGGGAGCCACAGGGGGCCTGAGCCCTGGGAATGTCACTGTCCTCAACAGCTCTGCCTCTTCCGCCCCCCTCCCTGCCCCTCCCTGCCCTCCGTTCCACTCCTTACCTGCAGGCTGCACCTCTCCTCCGGCCCGGGGGGCGACCTTGGCCCGTTTGAAGAGGGCCCTTAAGCGCTGGAGGCTAGAAGGGAGGGAAGAGAAGGGGAGTCACTGGCCTGGCGGCACCCTGTGTCTGCAGTCCCACCTAACCACCCGCCCTGATAAGAAAGAACACTTGAGGGAGTCTCTCTGGGATGAGGGCAGGTCCCTCCGTCTCCGCATCGTGACTCTGAGGGCATCGGAGGTCTGGAGAGAATCACCCCTGGGCACCCGGTGGGGGGCTCTTGGCCCCTCTTGCCTGCGAGGGTGGAGGGACCGGAGAAGGCCTGACACACTCTTTCCCTCCCCTGACACGGAGCTGAGCGTTCGGACAGCCTCATCGCTTGGAGAAGATGAGGTGCCTACAGGTTACTAGGCAGATACTAACCAGTGCCTACAGGTTACTAGGCACTGTAGATCAATCATCAGAAAGGCCAAAGCTGAGAGTGAGCTAAAATTGGCCAGGGAAGCCCATTGATGAGTTCAAATCCCCTGGTCCGGATGAAGTGCACCCAAGAGTGCTCAAAGAACTTTCCAGAGAACTTGCACAGCCCTTGTCCATCATCTTCGGGCCCTCTTTAAGGACTGGAGATGTCCCGGAGGACTGGAAGAGAGCAAACGTTATTCCGATCTTCAAAAAAGGGAGGAAGGATGACCCGGGAAACTACAGACCAGTGAGTCTGACCTCTGTTATGGGGAAGATAATGGAGCAGATATTAAAGGGAGTGATCTGCAAACATCTGGAGGGCAATTTCGTGATCCAAGGAAGTCAGCATGGATTTGTCTCCAACAGGTCCTGCCAGACCAACCTGGTTTCCTTTTTTGACCAAGTAACAGGTTTGCTGGATCGTGGAAATTCGGTTGATGTCATTTACTTGGATTTTAGTAAAGCTTTTGACAAGGTTCCCCAATATGTTCTGATGGATAAGTTGAAGGACTGCAATCTGGATTTCCAGATAGTTAAGTGGATAGGGAATTGGTTAGAGAACCGCACTCAAAGCGTTCTTGTCAATGGTGTTTCATCAGACTGGAGAGAGGTGAATAGCGGGGTACCTCAGGGCTCGGTGCTCGGCCCGGTACTTTTTAACATATTTATTAATGATCTAGATGAGGGGGTGGAGGGACTACTCATCAAGTTTGAAGCTGACACCAAATTGGGAGGACTGGCAAATACTCCGGAAGACAGAGACAGAGTTCAACGAGATCTGAACACAATGGAAAAATGGGCAAATGAGAACAAGATGCAATTTAATAAAGATAAGTGTAAAGTTATGCATCTGGGTCAGAAAAATGCAAAGCATGCCTACTGGATGGGGGATACGCTTCTAGGTAACACTGTGTGTGAACGAGACGTTGGAGTACTTGTGGATTGTAAACTAAACATGAGCAGGCAGTGTGATGCAGCGGTAAAAAAGGCGAATGCCATTTTGGGCTGTATCAACAGGGGCATCACATCAAAATCACAAGATGTCATAGTCCCATTGTATATGGCACTGGTCAGACCACACCTGGAGTACTGTGTGCAGTTCTGGAGGCCTCACTTCAAGAAGGACGTCGATAAAATTGAAAGGGTACAGAGGAGAGCGACGAAGATGATCTGGGGCCAAGGGACCAAGCCCTATGAAGATAGGTTGAGGGACTTGGGAATGTTCAGCCTGGAGAAAAGGAGGTTTAGAGGGGACATGATAGCCCTCTTTAAGTATTTGAAAGGTTGTCACTTGGAGGAGGGCAGGATGCTGTTTCTGTTGGATGCAGAGGAGAGGACACGCAGTAATGGGTTTAAACTTCAAGTACAACGATATAGGCTAGATATCAGGAAAAGATATCATGGCAAATAGATGGGGAAGAAATGGAGATAGTGACAGATTTTATTTTCCTGGGCTCCAAATCACTGCAGATGGGGACTGCAGCAAAGAAATTAAAAGACGCTTGCTTCTGGGAAGGAAAGCTATGGCAAATCTAGACAGCATCCTAAAAAGCAGAGACATCACCCTGCCAACAAAAGTGCGTTTAGTCAAGGCTATGGTCTTCCCAGTTGCAATGTATGGCTGCGAAAGTTGGACCATAAGGAAGGCCGAGCGTCAAAGAATTGAGGCTTTTGAACTGTGGTGCTGGAGAAGGCTCTTGCGAGTCCCTTGGACTGCAAGGCGAACAAACCGGTCAGTCCTAGAGGAGATCAGCCCTGACTGCTCTTTAGAAGGCCAGATCCTGAAGATGAAACTCAAATACTTTGGCCACCTCATGAGAAGGAAGGACTCCCTTGAGAAGAGCCTAATGCTGGGAGCGATCGAGGGCAAAAGAAGAAGGGGACCACAGAGAATGAGGTGGCTGGATGGAGTCACTGAAGCAGTAGGTGCAAACTTAAATGGACTCCGGGGAATGGTAGAGGACAGGAAGGCCTGGAGGATCATTGTCCATGGGGTCGCGATGGGTCGGACACGACTTCGCACATAACAACAACAATCAGGAAAAGATTTTTCACAGTCAGAGTAGTTCAGCAGTGGAATAGGCTGCCTAAGGAGGTGGTGAGCTCCCCCTCACTGGCAGTCTTCAAGCAAAGGTTGGATACACACTTTTCTTGGATGCTTTAGGATGCTTAGGGCTGATCCTGCGTTGAGCAGGGGGTTGGACTAGATGGCCTGTATGGCCCCTTCCAAATCTATGATTCTATGATTCTAAGAGCAACACGTCCCGCTTCCCAACCAGGATCGCTTGGGAGATCGTGAGATAAAAATTGCATAGGAAAAGAATACAGGTGCCCCACTTACATTTTTAGATGTTTTTCAGCCATGGTCTTAAAAATATATACAAATAATATATACAAATGTACAAATAAATCAATATACAAATAAATATACAAATAAATAAATATATACAAATATATACAAATATATATATATATATAGAAAGAAATATACAAATATATACAGATATATACAGATATATACAAATAAATATAAAGGTAAAATTAAATAAATAAAAAACGAATAATATAAATGAATCAAAAAGAATAAATGAATGAATTAACAAAATAAAATAATTAAAATAAATAAATAAGTGAAATAAAATAAATAAAACAATTTAGTTAAATAAATGGATAAAGTGAAATCAAAAAGAAATAAACCAATAAACCAACAAAACACGATTTTTCTCCACCAATCTCTTTCAACTCCAACTCCAACGCTCCTTCAACAACCCACAAAGGACCCCCCGGGTGCGGCAGCCCAGGGCACCAGCAGGGGGTGATGTCACAAAGGAGGCCCCGTCCCGCCCGTCCCTCGGGTTACAGTGGCCCAGGGGGCTGTTTCCTGGCCTTCCCTCCCACTCCAGCATGGGATGAGTCACTCCCAGGGGGGGACAACAAAATCAGAGTCCAGGGGCACCTTTAAGACCAACAAAGATGTATTCAAGGCGTGAGCTTTCGAGTGCAAGCACTCTTCGTCAAACTAAGAACTGACCATTATAACTGTGGGCATATATAAGCACATGTTGATCTTGTTGCATTAATAAACTGTCTCACAGCAACCAAACACAGCCACATTAGAACTCTCTGCCAAACCAGCCAATCAAACCCCTCGAACCCATTTGTAGTTCACAAGGACATGTCTTTAAACCCCACTTTAAACCCCAAGTTTGAAAATGAGCAGGAGCATAAGGGGAGAGATGTCAGGGAAGAAGGGTGGATGAATGAAAACATTTTCTGCTGTTGAAAAGCTCATGTTTTTAACGCCGCTGAACCATGTTTTCAGAACAGCGCAAAAAATGTTAAATGGGCATGGCCAATTCTGTGCGCAAAAAAAGTTACCCTCCAGAGCAAGACCAGAACCCATAGTTCCAGATACAAGTCATTTCTTGGCCTATAAAATCTGAGTTACAGTTGGAAGTGGAATACAGAGACAGAAAAGCAAAAAGAGTAAGAAAAAGACACAGTAAATAAACAAAGCCCTCCCAGGAATTGATAAATATGCAAGAAAATTGTCCTGAATAACAGTCCGGACGCTGTTTGATGGCACCTTGCAAAAACCTGGCCACAGTTTCAGATATTTCTCTGTTGATGGGGAACCTTAAGGAGGGGAACCTTAAGATGGTTGGGAAGTCCTTATGAGTCAAAACAGGGCACTACAGAGAGCCAGTTTGGTGTACAGGTTAGGAGTGCAGACTTCTAATCTGGCATGCCAGGTTCGATTCTGCGCTCCCACATATGGAACCAGCTGGGTGACCTTGGGCTCGCCACGGCACTGATAGAGCTGTTCTGACCGAGCAGTAATATCAGAGCTCTCTCAGCCTCACCCACCCCACAGGGTGTCTGTTGTGGGGAGAGGAAAGGGAAGGCGACTGTAAGCCGCTTTGAGCCTCCTTCGGGTAGGGAAAAGCGGCATATAAGAACCAACTCTTCTTCTTCTTTTTCTTCTAAAGTTTTCTACGACAACGTCCTCTCTTTCCAGAACCAAATATGATTGAAGGGGAGGGGAACGAAGAAACACATTTTTTTCTTTTTTAAGGAAGCCCACTTGATTCTGTGGCTGTTGTGGGTCCCTTGGCAACCACAGCAGTACTGTCAAACTTTATGCACCCTGATTTCTGGAAAGCTGTGGGAGGGAGGGAGGGAGGGAGGGAGGGAGGGAGGGGCGGCCAACCAGTCCCAGAAAGCCCCCTCCCTCAAGACCTTCCATCCCCCGACGGAGTAGGCCCCTACAGCGAAAGGCCCAGGAGCCCCTTCTGGAGATCCACGATCAAGACAATTCATCATGACTTGGCTGCGGTGGCCGTGGAGCCTTAGGCCTGAGCTGACAGCAGCAGCATCCACCTCTCCCTGGGACCTGCCACGACGTGGCCCCTTGCCTGGCTGTCACACAATCTGAGTATCTTAGAAGCGAAGCATGGCCAACCTTGTCTAGTATTTGGATGTGAAACCTCCAAGGATCTGGGTGCGAGTCCCTACAACATACATTGGGGTGTCATGACAGGGAGGCAGACAATGGCAAGTCGCCACCCAAGGTCCTTTGCCTGGCTGCCAGAATATCTGAGTATCTTTGACGCTAAGCACGGCCAAGCCTCGCTAGCATTTCGCCCTCTCTTGAAAAAAACAACGTTGGACCCGCGGGACCCTGCCAACTGAAGCCCAGGATCGCATTTAACGTTCCTGGGACAGGTGGTGGAAAGGGCCGCGGACCCGGAAACTTCAGCTAGTGCAAAATGCAGCTGCGAGGGACCTCACTGGCCCACCTTGGAGGGCCCACATCCAGCTTGTGCAGAGGCAGCTGCATGGGTTGCCCATTGCTGTCCGGATCCGGTTCAAGGTTTGGGTTCTAACCTTCAAGGCTTTACGCGGGTTGGGACCCACATATCTGAGGGACCGCCTTTCGCCTTACGCTCTGCGGGGGGAAATCTATTGGTCGTTCCCGGCCCCAGAGAAGCGCGCCTAGCCTCAACCAGGGCCAGGACTTTCTCTGTCCTGGCCCCTACCTGGTGGAATGAGCTCCCGGGCGAGCTACGGGCCCTGCGGGATCCGTCGGCGTTCCGCAGGGCCTATAAAACGGAGCTCTTCCGCCAGGTCCCTGGTTGAGGCTAGGACTGGCGAGGGACAACATTGCCACCCCCCTGGGGTCTGAAGTATACAGTATTAGCCTCCATCCCCTAATGCCGTTGACTGGGTAGGGGAGAGTGGCATTTTCTGCCGTGTTGGGTATATTTATAGTCTATTAGTGGGGGTTTTAATGGGGTATTGTAAGACTACTGTTACCTGCCACAAGCCAGTAGGGAGTGGCAGGAAATGATGATGATGATGATAATAATAATAGTAATAATAATGATAATGATAATAATAATAATACAAAGTTCGCCCCAGGGGAAGCGACCTAAGTGGGGGAGCAAACGTACGTCCACCTCGTTCGGCTGTCCCCAGGCCGCCTGGCAAAACGAGCCCCTGGCCTCCGAGCCAGGTAAGCCGCGCTGGTTTACATGCCACCTCTTAGCGAGGCCCCGAACCCCAGGGAATCTGATCACACACCGGACTCCCTGCCAACACGCTCCAACCCATGCAGACCCGCCACAGAACGAAGCCAAACAGGCCCCGTTCCCGCCAACGCTCCATAACCAGGACCAATTCCATCAGGCCAGCCAAAAACCTTGTGCAACCACAGATCACACCCGGGTCCAACTAAAGAACCCCATCACTTGGCAAACCAAACCATCTGCAGAGGGCGCCCCCAGAGGTTGCTAAGCCAATTAAAGAACTGGCCCCCTCAGCTCCAGTCATTTCAGGGACTTTCGCCCCCAAACTCCCACTTCCACTGATCGTTCCTTAATGCTCTGGAAGCCGGGCACCGCTGGCCAGTCGGTCTCACCAGAAAAGCTACCACAACCTCAGGTGCCCCTGCGCCATGGGTATCTTGCATGGCAGTGCCATGTGCCTGGCCACTGTGTGCTGCGATATCCTGGCCTAGGAACATGGATGCAGCCCCTGAGACCCAGGTGACTCCCCCTTGACTCTCTTGCAGCGTTACGAGCACCAGCGGCATGAGAAAAGTCTGATCCGAAAGCCGGCACTCCCCTGCACGTAACCTCCAACCGCTTGGACCTTGTACGGAGTCCCGAGGGGGAGGCCCTGCAGCGGAACAGTTGGGGCAGCCCAAAGGAGCATCTGCCTCCGAATCCCTGTGGTCATCGATGGGGCACCGACACGGGGAACCTCCCTCCTAATGGTGTCCGGAAGGCGAGCCCCTTGATGTCGAGCCAGGGGATGGGAAGGTAGTATCCGCAGACATCTGTGCACATCACCCCCTGGGCCTGTGGCACACCCACTCCTTCGGCACACGCTTCCCTGCCCCACCACCAGCATTAGCAGCCGCGTTG
This sequence comes from Paroedura picta, assembly GCF_049243985.1. Taxonomy (NCBI): domain Eukaryota; kingdom Metazoa; phylum Chordata; class Lepidosauria; order Squamata; family Gekkonidae; genus Paroedura; species Paroedura picta. The sequence goes on along the minus strand of NC_135377.1, from coordinate 72,611,501 downwards.
ATGTCTGACCTCCGACAATTCAGAAGGTGGAGAAATGCACCTTGGCCCAGCTGCTGAACTCCAGTCCCTGAACTGCTGGTCCACAGAGGGAAAGGCCCTCCAGATTAGCATCCTCCATTGTGCCTGAGCCAGCCTAGGGCAGCACGCCCTTCCCGCTGGGCGGACAAGGGCCTGAACCCGTCCCAGCCCTTCAAAGCTCAGCAGGAGGAAGGTGTCTAGAAGCCCGGCAGCCTGAATGGGATGGCTGGACGACTGCTCTGATGCTCTGATCCTCTGAAGGCAGGCAGGCCTTTCTGGTGAATGGGTTTAAACTGTGATGGGTGGGTGTGGGGTGAAAGGGGTGAGAGTGTAAGGAGTCCCACTGGAGGCTTTTCTGCCAACAGTATTACAAACATTTTATTTTTAATAAATAGAAAACAAACATTATCAAACAGGGAATGAAACAGGGAACCCCCCAAACATTTTAAACAAACTTTTTAAAACAGGGATGAAACAGGGAACCCCCCACCCCCACCCCACCCCAAACCACAATTTTAAAGCGCACTAGTCCCCTCTCCAGCA